>NW_024884142.1:30879992-30946021 GCF_019232065.1 Centrocercus urophasianus
TTGTCCCCCTTTTCTTCTCTTCTCCCTTTTTTTTTCTATTTTTTTTTTTTTTTGCCCCCCCCCCCCCCCCCCCCGGGAAAGGAAAAAAAAAAAAAAAAAGGCAGAGAAACTTCCAAATTCCTCCCGTCAGCTCTCACTCTCTGCGTCCGAAGTGTTTTTCCCGAGGATGTGCTGTGCCCCTGCCCTTCTGCTCCTTCAGTGAGAGGGGACCGACGCCACAACTCTACACTCCCTACGCGGGGCCGCGGCGCATCGCTTCTGCGGGCCATCGGCCGAGCGCTGCGCTCCGCCGGACCGCTGCCGGGGCCGTTCGGGGCTGGGCCGCTCCCCGCAGCCTGCACCTGGCAGGGCGCACCTGGCGGGCGTGCGGCCGCGCGGTGCGGAAAGGGATCCGCACGGCTCTGCCGCGTCCTTAAGAGTGGAGGGAGCTGCCGTGTGAAAGGGGTAACTGGTTATTGTCGTGGAGGCTGGCAAAGTGCAGGGGGTGTCATTGCAATTCGATAGCGAGATGATGTGAGAATCCAAAACAGTCCTTGCACAAACAGGGATGCTGGTACAGAAAATACAGCACAGATGGAAATGTAAATTGTGAAGGGTAATATAAATAGTAAGGGGTTGCGTTGGGAATCTTTAGGTGGATAAAGCAAAATTTCATGTATCTGTAACATTTACACTCAGCACTGTCAGATAAGCAGCCACCACATTCTCTGGGCTGTGAGCACTTCTCTGTGCTCTCCACTTCTGAGAATGGAGTGCACCGTCTGTTTTCGTCTGTTTGCTGAAGAATTTCCACTTGCTGCTTAGGCTGTGGCACTTTTTTGCCTTTCATTCAGAATGTTCATTTTGTACGCTGCATACCACAATGGGTGTAAGCAAAGTGTGTGCTCTTGATTCCCTCATCCTCTCGTCTCTCATTCCCATCCTCATACATGTGCACTCAGAAAGGAGAGCTGTGCAAGCAGTGAGTTTACATCTATTCTGTCGAAAAGACTATTTAAAAAAAAATACTCCCATACAGGCATTTTGTATCTTCTTTGTAAGTTTTCATAGATAAAACTAGTTTTCCTGTGGCATATATATAGTAACAGAGATTAAAGCAAAACTAGGAAGCCTACAACCTGGTCAGCCCTCTACGATTTCCTGCCATTAAATGGGGGCATTTCAATACAAGACCACTATGCCAAAAAGAAAAATTTCAGCCCGCAGATTATTAAGTGATTTGTATTGAGACTTTGAATGTCTGTTCATAAAGACACAGGATCTTACACAATGAGCAAGATGACAGGAGAAGGGCATGAATAGTAATGATATATCCATGTCCTGCATGTAGTTTTAGGCCACTTATTTTCATCTTCACCTGCATTTATGCAGAAATACTACTACATTGTACAACCCACTATGAGTAGAGGGTGTGTGTTTGTGTAAGGATATTTAAAATTACACAAATATATTAAGCACACAAAGAATTTATTATTACATTGCTGAGCCTGTAATGAAATTAAATGACAGAGTATGTTTTTTTAAGTGTGTATTTTTCTTCCCGATGAAATCATTTTATATGCTGTGTCTTCCTGATAAGTTGAGCTAAAAATGACTTACTGTCTATACTTCTTCCCAAAATCATCTGTGGATGCATTCACAGTTACACCAAAGCAATGCAGATACATTGAGGAGTATATTACAGATTTTTTTTTTTTTTTTTTTTAAATCTGGCTTCCTATATGTGAAATCTTTGTGAAATTGACTCAGAACTTGACATTCAGTGAATTTGATTTTTCTTTTTCCTCTGCTTCTGTGTTGTGTTTTCTAATCCTTCATTGTATCTTTTAGGATGGCACAGCCCGTGCTCTATCTTGTCCAGCTGAGTGTTGGATCTTTCGTGAGCAAAAAACAGAGAAGAAAAGCATTACAACTAAATCTCAAAATACTCAAGCTAAATGGACCATAACCCTCAGTTTTGGCACTGAAATCTCTGAGAGGAGGGGAAAAAAAAAGGCATCTGGAAACTTCATTCAACTCAATATGTTACAATTCAAACACCATCAGACTAAATGGTTAACTGAAACAACAAAATCAAAGATTCTAATGTTGCCTTTTGCTCTGTTCTGTTGTTTTGGTTTTGGTTCTTTTTTTCCCTGACTGAAAATCTGTAGGCCAGATTCTGCCTTTTTTTTTTTTTTTTTTAATCTTGTGTGTAGTTAGAATGGTTTTCTTGACACTGGCTTCATACTGATGCTGCACTACTAGCTTGATGCTCACCCAATTTCCCTCCTCTAATAGCTAGCTATCTCCAACACATAACTCAATTAAAAATTGTGATGTAAGAAATATGGGCTGAATTCTAAGGCTGCAAAAGCATACACAATAAATGATCACAACTTATATTAAGTTTTAAATTCACAAATTCCCTTTTTCATTATTCAGACTTTCTTTCTTGGCTACCATGTACAGGACTGAAGTGAATTCTGAATAGCATCATAAAGGTGTTGAAAGTTTTCCTCAGGCACAGTCTGTGAAAATGATATTGAATCCCGGGTCTGTTCATACAAGAATGGATTAAAATCAGTTGATAAAAAATATTTGAACTTCGTTTCACAGTGGTGAAAGTAGAAATTAGGCTTAAGTAATAGAAAAATATTTAATTTTAAATTTTAAACCCCCAATTGTGTTATTTGTAGCTGTAATCTAAGAAATCCTTTATCTGCGCACAAGATTTTCTATGAACTATGCAGCACGTTTTTGTACAGTTTTTGTGGAATTTTTAATACAAAACTACAATGGGATCATGACATTTGATGTTCAAGTAATATACATAAAACAATTTTGTGAAACTTCGCATTTAGTCTTCCATGCATAATGATACTTACATTCTAAATCTTGTCTAGAGGTGGATTTTCCTTATGATGTCAACTTCAGAACTTCTCCTGGGTTTATGAGTCATATCAGTCTATCATAGCAATGAAGTTGATGTATTAAATGCATGCTACGAGTTCACAGAGAAACTGTAGTGAAATAGGATCATCTGGTTGAAAAGGCATGCTCATATAAAAAGTCCTTTCTTTAGCTGAAATTGCAGTAATTCCATTATTTTAATTATTTCATTTAGAACAAATCAAAAATAGTGCTATAAAACTTCATAATTCAGGGTCTTCAGATGCACCAGAATGGAAATAACAATTCACTGACAAAATTTTATCTCAAGAGACTTAAAATTATACAATGTGCTAAATAGATGTTGAGATTCTGTTTTTCAAATCTGTGAATGTTCAGTACACTTGAAAAACATTGTTCAGAAATAGAGGAAAACTGGTGTGTCATCTTGTCATTAAATGGAAATGAAATACTTTCTACAGAACAATACAAATTAAATTCATGTTAAATACACATGTGAGCATGAAATGTCTCTGCCTTTCCCAAGGCACAGTAGCAGAGTTGTACAGAGTCCAAGAATATCCCGCATCTGGATCCTGTAAGACTGCTTCCCTTGATAAATCTGAATTTGGAAACTGTTTCACTGAGGCACTTTGGAGCACACACTGTCCCTCTGTTGATCACACTTCAGAGTTGCTTGTTTATCTCACTGTGTTGTGAATCTTACCCCAGAAAGCTTGAGCAGGGCAAGCTGGAGTCATCATCCCATAATAGCATCTGGAGATATCCTGAAAGGAGACAAAGTCCACTGCTCATCTATGAACCAAAAGGAATTCCTCTATGCCCAGGTGCTTCAGGAAATTACCATATATGGTAAAATACCAAATTATAATTATTATAATACCAATAAAATACCATATTACCATATAATATAGCATGTTGCTGTCTTCAATGTTCTATAAAAGTCAAAGTTTCAGTTTTCTAGATATTTGTCATATTATAAATTGCATGCTGAAAATAGTGATCATAAGGATATCTAATTCTTACTTAAATTAATTAGTTGTAAAGAGATGAACTCTAGAAATATGCTCCAGTGATGCCAGTATCTTTCTATTCTTCCTTAGTACTAGAGATATCTGATCACTTCCATCTGGATTCCTGGATTCCTCTTTCAGCCTAGCTGAGGTGAAAATCAGATCCAGTAGATTTCCTGTTCCCAGATATTGCATCCTCTTGCAGCCAGTCTCAATCTCCTTGTAGTTCTGTGAAAGAGCACAAATGGGGGAAAAAGAAAATAAAAGTCTTTTCTCTCAGTCTCCCTTCTGTGTTATGAGGTAGGAGGGGGAGGATAAAAGAACAGATGTTATAACCCTTATTTAGTTCTGGAAGATAAACTACAGACTGCAATGGCAGGAGTTCCCATACTTTCACCTCCAGATCTGGGAGGTGCAGTGATGTGAAGCTTTACCACTGACAGGAAAGGTGCCAATGTGCATGGGAGAAATTGTTCCTTAAAAAAGGAGTGGCTTAAGAACTGAAGAACTGCATCTCTCAGCAGTACAACCCTCTGCAGGTCAACCTCTGCTATTGTTCACGTGTTCTCATGCTCTGTCAAGTTGCTCTGCCCGTACACCACCAGTTCTGTTCTGATCCATAGATCTACCCTCCCCTCAAACCCATCTCTCATTATCCAGTACAGGTGAGCCAGAACCTCTTAGCATGCATGCTGATTTGCAGTAGTTTATTCCAAGGTAGTTATACTTAAAGGGTCTGTTAAATCCCAAGACATTACATATTTTGTCTCTTCTAAACATGGAGTTTCACATGGCAGCGAGTTTTACAGCTAAGTAATGTTTTATTCAGAGTACATTTATTTTACAGCTAAGTAATGCTTTATTCAAAGTACATTTATTTTTGGCTTGAATTTTCTAACTGTATTTTCAGGACGTGATTTCTTTAGTATTTACTGTGATGTGACAAAGGTTAATAGAAGTACCTAACCAACTATCTTTAGACAGTCAACTCTGGTTTATCTAGAGTAGTAATCCTCTAATACAAATGTGAGATTGATGCTTATTCTCTGTAAAATTAAGCTATATTGCGTAACAGAGAAAAAGAGGTTTTGCTGTATTTGACCCAAAAGGGCAAACTAACACCTGTTTGAATCAGGAAATGCAGTCTGAAAAATAAACCATAGCATTGCAAAACTGTCTCTGGAGCCCACCTGTCCCTCATGCAATCATGTTAGCTATCTCTGTTCCCATGGTAATGTCCACCACAAAATGGATATTTTCTGATCAGCCAGTCACCACTACAGTTTTATAAATTATTTTTATTCCATGTATACTTATCATGTCATGTCATGATTGTCATATGTCTAAAGCCTCCATCCAGATAATGATTTCCTCCTGTAAGTGGTTGCATTGATCTAGGTGAGAGTTCAATGCTATTCAAGCTGAATGAGAGTGACACTCCTAGGTTAGCACTAAGTATCTTTAAGATACTTAAATAGAAAATCTAAGATAGAAAACACTTCATTTTCAAGAAATTCTTTATTTATTGTTTTGTACATCTTTTTTTGAGGAGGTGGTTTGACCTGTGAGTAGTAAGCATTGTTAACTGATGGGAGTACAGGGTTGGGGTTTTTGTACTTCTTTTTTTCTTTTTTTCTTTTTTTTTTTCTCCCAATGTAACAACCGTGTACTTTGGGGATTTTCTTTGTTTCTTTTTGTTTGTTTGTTTTTCCCAATAATACCACAATAAGCAGTTGTTGCTGAGCTGTAGTTTGCCAGTGATATCCAGGTGACTGCAGTAAGTTTAAGGTCCATCAATGTGACAGAATAGCTTTCATTTTTTTTCTTTTTTTTTTTTTTTTTCTAGTGAATAACATGGCAGCTATCTGCAGTAATTCATCTGGCATTGTACTGCCCAGTGGCTTGGAGGTAAGGCTTCCAATCTACTGCATAACATTTCTTAATCCTGACTAATCTGAAAAATATTTTTCCATATCACTATCTACCACCTCTACAAAATATAATGAATATTTTAAGCTTGGCTACTTCTAGTAGAGATCTTGGAGCATCCTCTAATTTACTTGTTTTTTATTGAGATCAACCATTTCTTTGTTAGCGCACTTTGTTTTCCATCTCATAGTCAGACTAATTCTTGACAGATGTCTACCTTGCACTCTGTTTATTTAGGTTTTAACAGTTGTCTTTGGAGAGATTCAACAAACTATCTTGTACCATTTTATTTTAAATTTTATTTTTACTCTTTTTAATTACATTATCCAAATCATTAAAATATAAGCAAACAAATATATAAATTAACATCTTTTACGTCCCTTTGCTTTTTAATTTTGTTTTTTATTCCATTTACAAATAACCAAACATTCAAAAATATCATTACATGAAAGCAAATGAATGAGTATAGCTGTCAGACTGAAGCATAAAATTCAGACTTATGCTGTCTGTGAGGTAATATACTTCTGCATTTTTTTTCCACATATTTCATTAGTACACAAACTACCAAGCAAAATTCCATAATTACCGTATTACAGTAGTAGTCCCCATAGAAACAAATCACCTTGCCTAACTGAACTTCCAGTGTTGAGGAAAATTATAAAAAACAGTCAAAGAAGTCTTCCAGATCAGGACATCTGCTATGGACATCTCAGAAAAATCAGCTTCCTGAATTCTGGGAGAAAAAATAATGCAATAACAAAAAGCAAAGAAGCCATACAACTTCCTTCTGCAGTGTTAACATATACTTCTTCCTAATCATCCCACATGGATAGTGTGATTTTGTTTTTCCCAAAAAAGGCATGGAGCTCTCAATGAATGATGGTGGGCAAAGAACCCTGTAGTGAGCCTCTTAATGATTTACAGCCAAGGGGCGCGGGAGCCTGAGAGAGCATTGTCACCTTCCTGTCCCTCTGATTCTGAGAACTGAAAGTGCCCTCCGTGTATCTGAGTGTTCTGGATAAATGATGGCACACTCCTGAGGCTGCCCGATGGCCTACAGCATCAGTTTCAATCTCTGCCTTCTCAGCCCAGTGTCAATCCACTCCTCCTACCCCCAGCTTTGTCCCTTGCTTCGATTTTCACTGAAGGCTGTCTTCTAGCATGCTTATGCAAAGGATTTCCTCTCTCATGCAGAAACAATGATTTCAGGACTCCAGTCCAGCCCCACTGTCCTGCCATATAATGTGCCTTGCATATGACCAGCTGTAGCATAATTAAGCTGGATTTTAGGTGCTTAATCAGCCTCAGCAAAATGGCATAGTTTGTCACATTCTTTCCAGCTGAAATCAGAACATAGCTTTAAGTCTGCACTGCCTCTACTGTACCTGTGAGTAACTGCTGTCAGCTGGCAAGAGCCGCATCTGAATTTGGATTCACTGAGAGATTAAGATCCTTTTCTTTCAAAACAAGTATGCAACTGTATCTCTTCAGGCTGAGATTTTTCAGTACATTTATTTGTAAAATATGCATATGTATGTGTCTGCATACATAATTTCCTCATAAATTCAATAGTCTTAGATAAATAGAATGTAGAGATAATATAGTTTCATGCATTCAATACTGTGTACAGAGGGCCAGTTCCTTATCTCCTGTGAATTGCCATAATTGCAACAACATTATGCTGGTTGGGGCTTTTTGGCAAGAATTCACGCCAGTTACATAATTCATTACAGCATATTCTAACCTACTGAAATCTAAGCATATTTTTAGACATAGCTCGCACAGTTCCAGTGATTTTTGCTTGCAGATTCACTTTAGACATGCCCTCAGATTCCCCCTGGATGTGCTTCTGTCACTGTGTCACTTCAAGAGTCACTCTTGCAATCCTTCCATGTATGAAATTCTCACAGAAGTCAGTGCAGAATTTAGAAGCATTTACGCAATAGGGCTGGATGCTGGTCAAAGCACTGTAGGTTTTGAGCTCTTCTAATATCCCTCTGCAGATGCTTGAGATTACAAAGCATGCTGGGCCTGAGCCTTACCTGATGTGAATGCTCTATGCGCCTCTTAATGGTAAATTATACCACTTCAATCTTTCAAACTGTAATTATTTAAAAGGAATATATGCTATCAAGCATCTGGTTAATACTAGATTAAAAAAAAAAAAACAAAAAAAAAAACAGATTTCTGCAGGATTCTATGGGAATGGAGGGCCCTCTCTCCACCTCTTCTCTCACCAGCTTCTCACTTTCCCACCACTTTAATGTTGCCAGGAGGCTGGGACTTGTTCCCAGGACATCTGCTATACTGCTGAGACAGTAATCTGGAGAGGAATGGGGATGTCAGAACTGTCTTCTGCCCATCCTTGTTGAGGCACATTACTGCCTGTTCCCATAAAGCACCCTGTCTCATCTAAGGACACAGCAGGTGTACACTACTCCACATGCTCACTGTTGTGGCTCAGTTTCAAGATGGAAATGAGAGGTATGAGAAAAGGCAGGAGTGCAGCTCACCTTCCTCCTAACCTCTCTGCTGAGCAGAGGGGGCATCTCAAGGAAGGGGAGAAGCAGGGGTGTGTCCACCAAAGGGGGAGGCTGCTTGATGTGCTGGAAGCACTGCAAAGTGTGTAAGATGACTATGATAGCCACCTAACGGTTTTGTTGCTGTCTGAAATGATTTATCTTGTTGCCATTGGGTATGGTGTGTTATCCATGCCTTTCCTTCTTTTCTCTCTTTCAGTTTTGCTATTCTCAGGAAGGCTTTTGACATTTCTTTTCAAATGTAACTTTGATTTCAAAAAGGCTCTGTCTGTAACCAAATGATGGAAAGTCAGAAAGGTTCATTAGGAGGCTAAAAAAACAAGATTATTTAAAAATGACACTTGCTTATGGTTTTAGCAGTTATGTCTCTCTAGCATGCAGATGCGCTTGATAACCGCACTTACCTGACAGTTAGGTCACATTAATCAGGCTGTTTCAGTAACTGCTTCTTTCTACCTGCAATTGCATGTCTTTTTCAAAAGGAGTTTCATGTTGTTACGGCCAGTTTAGAGACAGGACTAATTCGGCAGTGTCTTACTCACCTTCATTAAGGTGTTTTGCTGTATGAAATGAATTTAGCTAGTTCATGTCAAAATTACACCACAGACATTGATGGGCAAAATGGGTGTGTAGAAGGATGAGCTGAAAAAATGTATAGTAATGCAAGACTGTGGAAACCTAGCTTTAGACGACTGGTTAATGCAGCTCAGAAAGGCAAATCCCAGCACAGTACACACACAAACTGAAATAAATGAATGAATACTACATGATTAAAGGCTTTCATCTGGAAATTTTGTTGCAATATTCAGAAACACTACAAATTCTTCTAATTCATCATACTCTTTGTTTATTACTAAAAAATTAATGTGCTGATGGAAGGAATTCATTACCCTTTCTACACACTTCACTAGTTGCAGGTCATTTATTAATCTGTGTTATCTGGTAAGAATAAAACCAGCTGTAATTACATTGTTAAACACTGATTAATAAGCAGCCCACATCACTAACATACGAAACAAGCAAGATAAAAAATCTTTTTAAAGATTTAGAGTAAAATTTCAACATTCCTTTGGGAATAAGGAAATCTGAATCTTCATCAATATTCATTTTTGAAAGATTCCGTTTGCTTGTACAGCTGTATCTCTAAACACCTTTTGGAAACAGATTAACAAGCAAATTCAATTACGCTAGAGTAAACCAACTGCATTCACAAACTGGTTTTAATGTACTCACTGAAACATTTAGAAGGAAACATTTTTAAAATAGTCTTCAGCTAAACAACTTTTTTTTTTATTTTTTAATCTTATTTTAATCATGTATTTAGGTGCATATCTATTTTAAATCCACTTGTATTCTATAGATTTTAAAATAATGTCGCAATTG
This sequence comes from Centrocercus urophasianus, assembly GCF_019232065.1. NCBI lineage: Eukaryota > Metazoa > Chordata > Aves > Galliformes > Phasianidae > Centrocercus > Centrocercus urophasianus. Next base: position 30,889,750 of record NW_024884142.1, read on the forward strand.
GAAATACATTATTAAAAAACTGCCAATTTTCCCAAATCTGCTTTGGTAGTTTTTTATTCAAATCATTTTGACTGAAGTGACACACAGAAAATTATTATATGTCAGAAGCTGAGATCATTGTTAAGTGTAAATATGCAGAACATCTCTGGTATTTGACAAAATTGGGCATCTTATTTTTATGATATGGCTCTAAAGCACGTGGAAAGACAGTGATTTCAGAATAGATATTTTAAAGTTGTCTGTTAAGGACAACTAGTCATAAATGACAAATCTTATTATTTTACAGCACTATTGCTAAAGCTATGTCAGTATTTCCATTACAAACATATATTTCATATTTATATTGATAAGCTATAAAAATTAAGCCTGAGCTCAAATGTGGTATTTGCCTGGGATCACCTTTTCCTCACAAAACTAGAAGAAAATCCAGAAGTGTGAAGTTTGGAAGGACTTTGTGTCTATGTAACTTTAAACAAAGAGACTTTAATAGATTGGGAGAGTGATGATTCAGTGTTGTAAAGAGAATCTAACTCACACATTGTTTTTCCTTCATCCCTGAAAGGATCACTTACTTTAATGTTAGGTCAGCTTGTAGCAGGGCTGCTGAAGTTCTCTGCTCAGCCAACTCCTACAGGTCATTTCTTCATATTTTGTTACTAATCAGGGATTTGACACCTGTTCACCAGAATTTGTGCCAACCGAGAAATGTTCTGTCACTGGGATTGCAAAGCAGTTGCCAGCAGAGTCTCTACAACTTCTACAGAACGTATGATCTTAACTAACGTTAGCAGTTCTTAATTATTTGATTACACCTTTTTCTTTCTTCTCTTTTTCTTTTAAATTAAATCCAATTCGAATGTTGAAGCTATTACATGTGGCACAAAATAAGTGCTACTGGAAAGTCCAACATGTATAAAGCTCAGAAGTGCTGTAGATTCTCAGTATTATGACTCAGGAAGGCAGATGTTCTGTTGGGCTTTTGAATTTTCTGGCAGATAATGAGAATTCCTTAAGTACATCTTGAGGAAGACCAGACCCATGTTTTGAGTATGTACTTGCTGCTGAAGGACGTCAGATGTTATCCAGTAGCAATTTACTACTGATTTGAACTAGAATTTCCCTGCCCATGAGGCTGGACTATGTACAACATACAAAGAACACTGTATGGTGATTACAGCTCTGCCATAGTTTACTTTGCCACTTCAATCAAGTCTGTTTTAACAAGTTGTGACTGTGGTCTGGCACCAGCCATCTGGTAGAGGAGATTCTTTATTTTATTCCACAGCTGGCTGAACCACCAAACCAAGGTTGTCCCTTGGAAATTCCACCTCCTCATGACCACAAATTTTCAGGAAAGTTCTGGCTGATCCTGGCTAGATTATATTGCTATACTAGCATAAATAATCAGAGTTTTACAATTTTCCACAATACTGCTTTATTTACTAATACAGCCATAGGTTAGATGCCACGCAAACTGAGAAGATGGCTATGGGGTGGTTTGGACTGAATAGAAATGTGAGACCAAGGTAAAGTTTGCTAGTACAAAGTGGGGAAAACAGTTTCAGAGGGACAGAATTTCAAGTTGGTAAAGATCGTGTTGGTACCATCAAGCTGGTAACTTGAACAACCAGCACATAGACATACTCTGAAATCTGCACATGATATACACGTTAAAACAAATTCCTGGTTAAATTATCATGCAAGAAAAGATGATATGAGGAGAGATAATATATTACTCGGTCTGTCTCCTATGCATGCTTTCACAACAGAAGAATAAAGACAATCTTTCAGCCACTGCTTCTGAAAACTTGTGTTCTTTTCATAGTAGTCTTGTAATGGACACATGTTAAACATCACTACCTACCACCTGGTATACCAAATGAACCTGTAAATGAACCTACCAAATACTGTAAGTGAACCAGAGAGTCCTTTCAGTGACTGAAAAAGAGACTGGCCTTTTCATCTTCCTCGTGTGATTTATGAGTACAACAACATGGCACGTGCTTCCACTAAACATACTCATTGCTTCCTGTTGTTTGGCAAGCTTGGCTGGCTGGTGATAAATAGGATCCCAAGAGCCAAAATTCAAACTGGATTACTAACAAACTAGATTTGAAGAGGTAAGGAAAAAAAAAAAAAAGGAGAAAGCTAGTACAAGTAAAATATTAAAAATAAAACTTGTGAAGGAGAGAGAAGAAAACAAACTAGAATGTATAATAAAGATTCGTCATAAAACAATGAGGTATCTAAAGTAAAACTCAATTTCTGCTTATTCAGGAATTTGTCAGCTTCCTAGAATGCATATGAATATATTGTTCCCTCTAAAGGAACAACTTTTGTGGTGAACAAATTTCAGGTATTAAAAATTTAAGATGAGTAGCTTTCTACAGCATTATTATTGTTGGCATTATTATTGTTGCATCGAAAGTTGCAAACCTATTGTTTCTCTAGAAGATAGAAAATATAAATAACAAAATGATTGATCTTGTGTTTTACCTTATTTAAGAAACAGTATTTCTAACAGCTAAAGACTCTTCTGATAAACTTCATTCAGTTATCCAGATGATGCTTAACATTGTGGATAAAAAGGAATTAAACTTTCCATGACTGACATTCTTAATATTCTCTATAGCTGGAGAGTAAATAAGTCAATATATTTCTTTAATTATTTGGTATTTAATTGTAGTTATACAACATTGGCCATGCTGCGAACAATATAAATTATATACGATTAATCTCAGAATATATAAAATAAAGTGAAAAATGGTGAAAGCAGCTGAAATGGTAAAAAGGTGAAGTCAAGAGAATAGACCGATAAATATTTGACGTAATTTTCTTTAGCAAGTATACTGTTCTTCTCACAATGTTTAAAAAAGGAAGAAATAAAATTATAAAATTATAAATATTATAAATTATAAAATTGAAGAAATAAATTTACTGTTTCATAAACATTCCCAGGTAAATGTGCTAACTTATGATTGCTGGTATTTTCTGAGACTGGAAGATCTGATTAGTGAAAAATACAGAGGTTAGTTGCGCTGGTCCTTACTGGTTTCCAAGTTTCCTTACATTTTAATATGTGTAAGTATTCATAAAGACAGAATTTTTTTCCCTTTATTCTGTTATTTCTACTGTTTCTGTCAAGGAATAGAATCAATAGCATGAGACTTAGGTAACTGACGAGTTACTGACAATATTGATTAATAGAAATAACATCATAACTTGCCTGGAGCTCACACACATCATTTCTAGCTTGAAAATTATCGATCCACTGAACTCTAACAAAAGTAATCAGTGATTCATTAGTCATAACATACCCAAATGTTTGTCTAGTGTTGTTAACCAATAGCCTAAACAGCGGAAATGGAGAGGAATTACTGAACGGTATGCCTTCCCTAAGTACTGCAGTTGCTTAATGACTCATCTGACTCATCTGCAAATGAGGTGATATCAAGAAGGTCATTCAACTTTTTTTTTTTTTCACTGCAGGTTCAATTTCAGTAGACTTAATTAGCATTACTTTTTTTTTTTTTTTTTTTAAATGAGCTTAGCTTAACTGCATGGTGTATTACTCATGAGTAGCATGTGTGTTGTCAGGGCTAGCCCAGTACTTGGTGTCTGTGATGGTATGTCTTTGCAATAGAAACATAAGTGTGCCTGAAGTATTGCTGAAGATATCACTTGTTATAGGCATCCAAAAAAAAAAAGAAGATTTAGGAGATTTGACCACAATTGACTGTGCTGTCCCTAGCCTGACAGTGTAAGTTTCTGCTGAGTTGTTTGTTTGAATCTGTGCCTGTAATGTTTCTCAGTCTTGTTGCCTCAAACTAAAAGCATCAATGAACATATGTTAAAGAATTTCTTGCATATGAATAGACTAAAGTTAGGAGCAAAACTGGAATGAGAACAGCCCTATAGGGTAGCCGGGATGGTAGGAAAGTATGATATCAGCTTTGGAGAATGTCTGATTGCAGCTGGTTTTGATGCATAACTAACAGGCTGTTCTTGATTTACTACTCTTCTCTCATATACACACTTGTATATGTAGGCATGCAGTTCTGCACAGTGCAGGCTGAAGGCAGTATAAAAAATAGAAGGAAGAGAGAGAAGTTCTGTTGTGCCTTTGAAGAAAACACTGAAGATTCTCTGTGCCTTCTGCTGCGTGTTTTGTACAACAACAAAAAAAACCAACAACCGTTCAGATTGCACAGCTTTTCCATATGTCTCACTTAGCTATGTAATATAGCTGAAAGTGTTATGGTATAAGCTCTGCTGGCTTGATTACCTCATTTGATATGATTTTATCCTAGTATCATAATGGGGTCCTCTCTAAAAGACCCAGGGAGCTTGATATAAACACAGCTTTTGTATGTTGTGATGGTGCGTTCATAGAGAATCTGGCACTTTTCAGGGCTTTCTGTCTCCCAGGGCACCTGACTGGTGGACATGCATGAAGATCAAGCTTTGTTTTATACTGATCAGTAAATGAGTTTCATTTAAAAAATACTTCAAAGCAACTTTCATATTTTCAGCTTTATCATATTTTCTGTAGGAAATCTCAAAAGAAGAAAAAAAGATTTTAATGGTTGGATATTATTTTCTGTCAAAGACAAATGATCTGCTCCTGAAATCGAGTATCATAACACATTATGTGTCTCCTACCTCCTGAAAAAGTGGCCTTACAGACTTACCCAAACAGTCCTGACTGCTTCATTCCTGTGTAGCCCAAGTAAGTGCTGGCCTTGGGCAGCACCATCCCAGAGCCCTAGCAGGCAATTAAGTGTGTATGGTACTGAACACAGACAGTCACAGCTCCCAGCTTAAAGCCCCACCCTGGTCCTGCTTTGTTTCTGAGTTAAGATGTAGCAACAGAACTAGATTTCTGCTAAAATGTTGATACTAGCCTAATTTAGCTGCAGGTCCTGATCTTCAGTGATTAGAGAGCTGTTCTCATGTTGGGAGTATCACTGCTGATAAGCAGAAAACAGGGAAGATCTTTTGGCATGAAATAGTAGCAGATTGTTTTGAATGATTATTTTTAATAGAGTGTGAATCACCACCATGCCATAGAGAACAGCAAAAAAGTAAGAGAAAATTCTGTCAAGAGAATGCTATTTCCATGGGCTATTTTATATCATTACAAATTGCATTTGCTATAATAAGTTACAAATGTAATTTATTATGAGATAACATCAGGACTGAGACAAACGATTAAAAATGTATAATATACACAGTTTTGTTTCCCCTGATAAATGTGAAGTTTTCTAGGCTTGACTGCCCTCATTAGTATGTGACAGTACCAGGAGACACTTTGATCCAAAAGACTAGATTTACATGCTGTATGCTATAAATGCATTTTAGTTTTAATAACAATCCAAGAGGTTCAGCATATTGCTTAATAAAAGATCAATGCAGTAATATGATTAACCACCCTGTGTTGCTTTCTTTCCACTTCTGAGAAAGGCTAGTTCAGGAGTTGCATGGCAGTGAATAGGAAACTGACTAATTGACAGGCAAAACGAAGGTTTCCCTAAGGGTTTTTTCCACCCTCCCCGCCTTCGGGGCTTTCTTTGTCGGTAGAATGCTGTTAACTCTTTTGTTTAGGGTCTCTTACCTTTAAGCAGGCTTGTGGAAGAGCTTTTCATATTTTTTAGCAGTAGATTTACTTGCTGAGTAAATATAGCTGATGAAAGAAAAGCTGGTGATCCATAAAAGACCAGGCTGTGGGGATCCTCATTAATCTTCCAATAGTTTTTGCTGTCATTCCTTTTTAAAGTTCCTTGCCTTGTAAAGTATTTGTGGAAAAAGTAGGAACACTTTTTTGCCTTCCACTAAGCAATGACTTACAGCCAGATCCCAACAAAAGCTTGCACTCCCTTTCAACTAGTTTTAACTTCAGCAGTGTCATTGCATGGGGTTCTCAGCTACAAAAGGGAAAACACTATTTAACTGAGTTTTACAAAAGAAGGTAAAGAAGAAGTCAAACAAAAATAGTTATTTGCTGATTATAATATGACTGTATCATTAAATGAATGGACAAAGAGGGATGCAGTAAAACAAAAAGGATTGACTACATTCAAACTTGAGCAAGAGTGTTCTTTGGAAATCTTCTCTTTCAGAAACAGTGAACAATAAGAGAAATTGAGGAAGTTATTGTAATTAACTGTGATGGATTATGGCAGGATTATGAAAACGTTAGGATTGCGGCCTACGGTTTTGAAGATGTTCCAAATTTGGGATCACTGAACTAATGGTCATTGAGCACGTATCAGAGCACAGACTGCCTCTCCTGAGAATGACCGAATTGACTATTGTTCAGATTACACTATCTATTAGAACTTCCCAGCTTTTTAGTTCATCTATAACACCAGAATGTGTTTCACCCAGGGAAGAAACCATACAGAATAATCTAAGCTCTTTCATGCACAAGAAGGATTTCAAAAGGCCTTACAGTTCAAAAGGCAAGAAAGAGTACAGACCATCAAAACATTTTGAGTTTGCATAAAAATAATGGTAAATAATTTTTAGTGAGAGGGTGGAAGAGAGATACAGTCTTGGATTTAATATTTACATTTTCAGGGAAGAGTGGAATATCTCCAAGACAGAACATATTTTTGGTCCTCTTTTAGCAATATTTGGCAGACTTATTTTCAGAGCTAGGTAGAAGTATTTTAATGGTCTATTTTTCGAACCAAAACCTAAAACCTTAGGGCACTGAAAAATATTTGAAGTTGGATTAAGTTTGACAAATATTTTTACTGAAACAAAAAACGAACAAAATAGAATGAAAAATGGAAAAAACAAACCAACCAAACAAACAAACAAACAAAAAGATAAAAGATACACTTAAATTGTCTAGTTCAGCTTTCCTGTCCTTATTTTTTCTTTTGGTTGCTTGTGTGTATGAGCACTGTTTAAAAAAGCAAGGAAGTCCCACAGTGGCACATAGAATGGGTGGTAATATTTGATTCTGGCAATCCTACTTCTGAAGCCTTCTCTGGGACAAGATGAGGACAAGAGTTTAATGTTATTTCTCTTTGAAAAGGAGCAGAAATACAAATTGTGCAGTTATTGGCAATCCATTGTTCTTGTTCCATTTTCCCATATTATATTCTATTTTGTGTAGAGCATTAAAATCATCATCAAAGCATAAGCTAAAATTTAAGAATGAATTTTATGTGCTTTGATTTCAGAAAGCTAAATCACAAGCATTTTGTTCAAACCACTTTTTAGGATACTTCTATTGTCAATTACAATACAAAAATGTAGATTAAAAACCATCTAAGAATCAAATCGATCTTCAAATCTCTCTCCTGATGGTGAAGGAAGCTTAGATAGATGATTATCTATGAGTACTCTTTTATGCAAGTAGTAAAGTGAGGTGGTTCTCGGATAAAGTCTCTCCTCATCTAGCAAGTCCTAGACTTGCCTTTAGGTTCTTTCTGTATCCAGTGAACAGCTTAGTATCTGCACAATAGCCAACAATTCCAGAAGAGACATGTGACTGAGAAACATATATTCTTAGGACAATGAAAGCAGCAAGAGGAGATGTCTACCAGATGTCCTAAAGTAACTATTTTTTGCAGAACATACTGTTAATCTATCTCTGAAATTTGATTGTATTATCATTCAATAACTATACAAACTTTCTAACATTATTTCCAACACTATAAAATAAGGTAATACGAAAGTATAACAATATTTTCAAGAGATGATTAGTAGACTTACCCACCTTTGTCAGTACAAAGAATTAGCATGGTATTTTCTATTTGGGAGGCTCATAGCAGTCTGGAAAGAAAAGTTCTACTTTTCCTGTGGACAAAGAGTAATGATGAGTCATATGCAACAGTTTATTTTGGGTTATATCATCAAGATCTCAACTGCTATAGGCATGCCTCTGTGGCAGACTGAGTTTTTCAGTGTATAGGTCAGCTGCAGACAGATGGCTAGTCCCTAAGAAAGCCTTCAACAGTGAGTTACAGGACTGCCTGGGGGCAAGCTCTCTTCATGGAAATGTGCTAACTTCTTCATCCATTCCTAAACTCCTTATTCCTTGAAACACCTGTTCCTTAACCTGGGGCTGCTTCACTCAAGAGAGTTATTTCAGCTTGTCCTTTTGTAGCTTTCGCCTTGTGTATATGTCTGTGTCTACTGCTGGGGAGTTAGAGGGACCTTTCTGACAGAGAAGAAGGTATTGACTCTCTATGGTGAGGTTTGGAGCTGTCTGTAAAGAACAAAACACAGGGGGTCTGATTGTAATTGGAAGTTCTTTCCATGATGACAATAATATTAATCCTGTAGAGGGATAAACAAGCCCAGATGCTAGCATTAACTGCTATTTGTAACAATTAGTATCATGGACCAGGATCTCCATGGTTAGGGATTGCATGATCATAAGTGAAAACCTGAGCCCTAAAGACCTATGGTTTATAATCGAAAATCAAGGAAGGGCAAATAATACCTAATGGAATCATTAGTTTCATTTTAAAGGAAGGAATGCCTCAGAGGATCAAGTATGTTAACAGATTCCAGTCAGTAACAAACACTTAATGTTTAGGAAAGACCTAACTCTCTTAATTTATATCAGAAAATCACTAATGCAAGATAGTACTTAGAAGCAGAAATAAAAATCTCCCCCACTGCCCCCAAAACAAAACAAAACAAAAATATACATATGCACACACACAAAGAAAATAGTAGCCTTTTTCACTCTTCACTTTAAGACAGGCCAAGTAAGACCCACAGGAACTTCAGGCTAAGCATTGTGCTATATGAACAAAATCAGTCTACCTAGAGGAAGCAAATGAGATGTAACTTCATTGTCTTAAAGTGTAACAGCGTTACCTCTGGTGGTGAATTGTAAATTAATCAGTGGAATAATTATTATTTTCCAGTTTGAAAAATATATAAATGAAGATAGAGATGGGACAGTAAAAAGTAACTTTAATAGGTCTTTAAGAGGTCTGTCTTCAGAAGATACTTTTAATAATGTCATTCACTTCTAACATCACAGCTTTTGCTAACTACTCCACCTTATTTTGCGACTGATTTGGCCAGGTCCATACCCTCACTGTTCTTGCTGAGGCTAGGCCAAAATGTCTGAGTTGTTCCAATTCTGCAGCCATCACAATTGCACTCAGGATAGAAAAACAGAAGGAAAACACAGAAATAGACTGAATGGATGAAAGAGGATGAACATTTGCTTTGTCTGGTAACAGTCTTCTTTGTAATGGTGTGGATCACTGATCCTTACAGTGGACATCCCGATGACCACAAGTTCTTAACAGAACAGTCCTGATGATAGCAAAATAAACAAAAACAAACAAACAAACAAACAAACAAAAAGCAAATAATAGGGTCTTTTTTGTTGTTTTTGGGGTATTTTTTTTTTTTTCCCCCCAGATGCACTATTAAATCCACTCAACAGGAAGATTTTAATTTCAAAGTTCTGATAAATTAGTTTAAAGGTGGAATATACTGTCTGAAACTATTTTATTCAATATTCAGGACCCTTTTTTTTGTTCTATTAGTTTAGGTTCATTGATTTTTCATTGTTACAATCTTTATATTTAATAAGCCTGATCTTCACATAGGTGTTAAGCTTTATTAAAAATCTCTGTTACATGAATAAATTATATTTTTCCCACTTTCATACCACTTCCACCAAACAATGACTATACTGTATTGTTTTGTGAAATTTTAACCACTTTGAATAACTGATTTTTATGATAGGAATATAAGGAAACAATAATGCATATTGGTGAGACATACAGGCACTTGGCTCAGCATTAAGCCAGACTGCTAGGAAGTGTTTCGAAGGCATCAGGGAAAAGGGGAGTTTTAAGATTTAAAGGAAGATTTTGAATTAGGTTTGCAGATGTTCACAGGCATGCCTTTCCAAATGTGAGCTTAAAAAAAAGAAAAAAAAAAAAAAAAAAAAAAAAGACCTACCTGAAAAATTAAGTGATTGCACTTAGTAGAATGAAAATGTCTGAGATAAGCCACAAATACTTTTCCTTGAATGTGTAAGCAGGTAGTCAGAATTCAATACAAAAAAGATAGGGAAGCCGAGAAGACATAAAGGATGGGCTGAGGTGGTCCAAGTGCAAATCTATCAAAATGGTCTGTATAGAACTATTTTGAATGAACTGAAAAAGAAAGAATGCCTATCTTAGGGCCTGAAAGAGGGACATTGCACTAAGAAATGCCAGATGGTAAGAATCGATTGAAATATATAAAAAGGACAGAAGTATAGAGATAATTAAAAATATTTAGGGACAGTCTGGAAACAAAGATCTAGAGAAAATTCTAATTGAAAAATGGAAATAACTATTCATGTTTATTAACTATCAATGTATGACTGCTCAGCTTTAATCGTTAATACCAGTTTCTATGACAGCTGAGTGATAGATCTGATCGTCAGATAGAAAGTTGATTGTGATCTTTGACAGAAAGAAAATAATAGAGGTAGTATTTAGGGAGAAGAACAAGATCTTATTTCAGCCTTATGGAGCCTGAGCTAATGACATCAAGATATCTTCAATAGTTTATATCTTCAAGAACGTATCAGAGAGCTGAAACAATATTTTGATTTGTACAGGAGAAGAAAGTTCTGGGCAAGATAATACTACAAGTTACCACAGCAGAGAGCGAATAAAAGCAGTTTGCATTTTAAGATAAGATAACTTGTGGAGAGAAAATGGAAGAGAATAAGAGTCTGTAGATTTACCGTGCTGAGGCTGCAGAAAAATGAAGATTTTTCTTTGGAAAAGTTACTGAAAGGCTGGTGAGAGCAGAAAAGAATTCAGGAAAGTATCAAAGGAGATAAATGAGACAGGGTTTAGGAGAGGTCAGTACTGATATGGAACTGATAGATTACGGCATAACAGGACTAGGATAAAAACAACAAAAAAAATGTAGAATTTTTATTACGAATTGTTTTATTACACATAGAAGGAGAAGCTGGAAAACAAAGAGTCTAAATTAGAGAAAAACTTAGGACAGATTTTATAAATGGAGTAGTCAATTAACTCAAAACCAGAAGAAAGTGAGATTGATTTTTCTTTTCTTCTTTTTTTCTGGTTTTTTTTTTTTTGTTGTTGTTGTTGTTGTTTTGTTTTTTGTTTTTTGTTTTTTAATTCAGTGGGGAGATTAAATCATGTTTGTGTCATTAGGAGAAAAATAAAATTAAAATGAGAGCTTGTGGATAAGAGAAAGTAGCAAAAATGAATGACAGGTTTTTGGGATCGAAGGCTACCTGTGATTCAAGTGGAGAACTATTTCTAACACTGCATAATGAATAGAATGATGGTAAGAAGTCAAATAACATTATATCAGACTTTTCTTCATAGAAATTAATGATTTTCTGCATAGATACATAATCAAATTTTTATTTCTTTTCTTTTTTTCCTCAAATGCTGATTATTTTAAAATATTATTTTGAGCTGTAACTATTATATTGCATGCTAACATGAAGTATTTTGGAGAATTTCTACAAAAAGAAAAATAACTAAGACTTCTACCCTCCAATTTATGTGTGACACATAGCCAGCTAATTTTTTAAAAATGATTTATTTAGAGCAATGTACTACAACATTTCTTTGAGTTCTATGGCTGTACTGAAAATGTATGCCATTGACACAGAATTAGCTAGAAATATTGCAGTATATAACATTTCTTGAAGTCATCTCTTTCATTCCTAATTTTAGTGTGCTTAGGTTTACACATTAGAAAACAGTGAGGCACAGGAATGGTTAAGGGGATTCTTCACGAACAATTCTTTCCCCATGAGAAGCAATCTGCACACCTATGTTTCTGGCCTGCATTTTCAATCACTTTTGGAGCAAAGAAAGTATATCAAAGTGTTCAGCAGGACTGGGAATGAATCCCACCTCACCATCTGTTACTAATTTTGGAGCTGAAGACCCCATGCATTATTAAATCACTAAGTTAAAAAAAAAGTTGTGTTAAGCTGGTGTTAACCCACTGCAATCAGGAATGTTAAAGTTCAGGCCAGATTTGGGACATATTGTCAGTAGTGAATAGAAATTCCTAGCTTTGTATGTAAGCTGATTTGGATTTCTTTGGGATGAAAGATGCTATATTTTATAAAGAATTGTCCTACAGTGTTGTGATGAAATACTGAAGTGGTCTGAAATTTTACTGTATTCAGCATTTGCTACAATGCCTTAGTACAGTGAACCAACAAAACAGTGAATTTCCAATTAAGGGTGCAGGAATACAGTAAAGGGTATGTCCTCAGCCCTGTTTGATCTATGGTGATATCCAAACTATTCCCTTGTGATGTGTCAGCTTAAAAAGGCCATCCCCTGCTTTGTACAGGTCAATATTTCTGGCCCTGCACTACACTGTACATCTTTTCTTAAGCACTTCCATAGTACTACAGAGGCAACACTGCAGGAGATAACAATTTCAACTTTATTTAGTGAAAAGACCCAAAATATGGCATTAGACCAGAGCAATACCTGGATTGAGTCCTTCAATCTGGAGTTCTCCAACTTCCTGTAAGTAGAAGTATGCTTTTAGCTTGAGTAATTTACAGGGTTACCTTCTTTCTTTTCAGGATTTCCCAGGAGAAATACATGTATGTGCTTCCAGAAAGCAATGGGCTTGCTGCACCTGAGCTATACAGATGGCCTGAATATGCTCAGAAAATCAGATGCATTGACCTACCCATATGCAGCCAATAAGTCTGTGCTGTTCCTCCAGCCAAGCTGCCAGGCATCTGGAATTCTCAAAAAAATGTCCAAAATATTCAAATTCCACCTGGACTTCATTTCCGGGAGGAAAAAGATGACATATCACGGAAAAATCTGGACATATGGCAGTCCTAGTATAATCAGAATAACAAACTATGAGAAAACAACATTAAAATAAACTATGCATTTTGTATTCTCTAATTTGTGTAGGAAATGTAGCATACCTGTTATTCTGATTTGGGGATAATTTTTTTATCTTTATTTTTTCTCCCGTTTTATGGAAATTCATAAAAAGACATAAGGATGCTCCATTAGAATGCACAGGGCTTGCGGACTTCGTAATGTTGATATTTTCTATAATGTCAAGCTACATTTTTCGTGCTATTCCCAAGAGTCATTCTTACATGTATGAATATGTATGCAGAATAATATAAAATAGCTATAGGAATTCTGTTGCACCTTCTTCAGTTAAAAAGCAAGCTTACTAATCTCTTTTCCACCATAGGCATCATTTATGTTTCATGTATACATTACCTTGCAGAATTAAGGTAATGGCTCCTTTGAACATGGACATGCTGTGCTGCAATGATAGGACAGATTGCATATTATGAACCTGCAGTACTCAATGCAAAGTAAACATCTTAATGGCAAGCAGCTTCTGAGAATGCGCAATAGTTGCTTTAAAACCACAACATCTTGTCCAATTTAAATTACTTAAACTGATTATTCTACGTTCCAGGCTAATTGTCTGCAAAATTTCATTATAAAAATCACAGCTGTTTTCTGGTGCATGCAATTTTGTTTTTTGTTTGTTTGTTTGTTATCCATTTCAGAACAGAGAAATATGTGTCAGAAATGCAAAATTTTTGTTTAGTTTTCAGAGTCACATGTATTTCAAAATGTTTAACACAGGCCCAGCTTAAGCCTGTTAAGTCTAACCTTCCATCTACACCACCTCTCTGTACATATGCTTACTACCATATTAAGGAATATGTTCCCGTACATCAATGCCTGAAGACACACATTGGAAGCATACCGACTCAATCTGGGCATAATTTGTATAAAAAATGGTCAGTATCTATTCTTATTTGCATATAAAGAACTCCAGACCTTTTCAGATATGAATCAGAACATCCATTTGACATCAGTAGAAGTGCATGCACTAAAGTTAGCATATGGCCCACACTTTCTAGAATACAAGTGTTCTGCCCACACTTAAGAGATGCACACATGCACATGCACACAGGCACTATGCTTTGTACTTCTGTTAGTTGCAAAGCGTGATCAACTTAAGTAGCAAATTTCTTTGTTGTATTTCTTTATTTTCAGCTAGATCTACAAAGTGCTCCAGGAAGGTTTAACTGTTTTTTTTTACCAAGCATTCAGGCAAGCTAATAACTAACATTTTGCATAGAAATAAACTGCTGACAAAAGAACTTAATTTACCAGAGCAAAGGACTTTGTAGCTGGTGCCTTAAAAGTCCAATTCTGTTTCCTATGTAGACAAGGGTAAAAGTTGCTGCTTACATGACTGCCGCTAGCTGCAATAGCAATAATAGTGACCATGGTATGCAAGCAAGATAAGTCTGGCAGTCGTGCCTTATATAGTAATTGCAACCAATCAATGAATCACTTATTTCTGTGTCATCTCTCCAACTGCAGGCAGTGTCAGCTCCCTCCATAAAAGGCTGAGAATATTCACACTGCAGTTGCAGTGACTACTAACTCAGTAACAGGAGAGGGTGTTCTGGTATACACTATTTAGTTACTTTTCAAAAACACCTGTGTGCCTCAGAAGTTTGAAAGTGTCTTAGCACTTAGGAAAGTCAATAGAAATTATGCACCTCAGGGCCAGATTTTTAAAGGCTACTATCTTCCATTGATTACAGGAATTAGGAACCTAAATACTTTTACAAATCTGGCACAAGAGGCTAAATCACATTTGAAAGTCGATAGGAATTAGACTCCTAAGTGCCTAAATCAAATGAAAAAAAGACGTGTTTTAGGAGTGAGAATCTTTATAATTGTATTCCCGCTAGTGTAACTGCAAATTATGGGTTCAATTATTCCACTTAGGCACAGCTCAGAGGAAGAAAGTGGTATGAAGTTGCAATGCCCCAGAGGAAAGCAGTGATTCCTAAACTCTTTCAGGAGAATCAGTATATTGCTTCATGAATTTTTGACTTCTGAGAGAAAAAAATGTGGTTTTGTTTTTAATCTGTTTTCTTTACACCATTAGGATATGGACTGATTCTACTGGTCTTTATTTGTGATCAGAACATTGTTTGGTTTAGTTTGTTTGTTTTTAAATACACTATTATCATAGAACATAAAATGGTTTAGTTGGAAAGGCCCTTAAAACTCCAGCCCCCTGCCATGGGCAGCACTGCCAATCACTACATGAGACTGCCCAGGGAATTATTTCTTGCAGTTTTGAAAACCGGTATAACAACAAAAATTTAGTAAACCATTTTCTTTCAGTTTGAGAACTTAAAAGCAAGTATCTAAATGCTGGCATGAGTGCTCCAATGAGGTAAATTACTAAGACCGAGAAGAAATTTTTTATTCAGTACAAGGACTCACTATGAGCAAATGTGACAAAATACAGCCACAAATAAACTGAGACAAATAAGATATAAAGCAAGAATCTTAAAAACTGAAAGTAATAAATACCAACAAGAAGCTAAAGAAGATTTTTGTAAGAATGTGTTGAAAAACAAATTGGAATTGGTCACTGGCACAGGATTATTTTATTTATAATGTTTGCAGTTATTTTGTTTATTATTTTACCATAACTACAAACGAAAGTTAGGACACCACTACCAGTAGAACTATGGTTGTACACAGAGGTTATCCCTTTTCATGTTAATCCAGGAGCTAATAGTGATTGAGATAATTTGGGAAGAGGCTAGGAGATAATTATTCAAACAAGGAAAGAAAATAACAAGGACACTTCTTATATTTTGAAAAATAAATAGGAGGACTCCAAAATGAATACCATGTTCATCTGTTGCACTATCCCATCTGGACAACAACTGCAAAAGTATAAACCTGAGCTACCAGTACCATATGCAGTTAACTAAATCCATTTATCTCCTCATTTAGAAGTCAAATTACAGGAACTGATGGTGGCATATACAGAAAGACATGTTAGCATATAGAGAAAAATATGTAAATAAGGCCTATAAACTTAGGGATAACAGAGGAAAGAAAAAGAGAGCACCAAGAGAGAGTCCATATAACATATGAATGGCATATATTATGTATGAACATAAATTAGCAGTTGAAGAACCAGTTCTCCTGTTTATTCTTCTTGTGTACAGGCCTGACCTAAGAAAGTCTTCCCCAATGCCCACATTCTTTTTGTTGTTCTGGAGCTAGCAGAATGATTGTGAGGAAAATGAGAAATAAAAAGAAGGGAATGTGACAAAAATGGATGGTCAGATGGAGGATGCTAATGAGTGGTATACTCCAGGGATCTGTCTTGGGACTGGTGCTCTTTAACATCTTTATCAATGACATTGACAATGGAATTGAGTGCACTCTCAGCAAGTTTGCTGATGACACCAAGCTGATTGGTGTGGTTGAACATGGTAGAAGGAAGGGATGCCATTCAGAAGGACCTCAACAGACCTGGGTAAATCTAATGAGGTTCAACACAGCAAAGTGCAAGATTTTGCATTGGGCTGGAGGAATCCCAGGCATATATACAGACTGGAAGGAGCAGTCCTTGAGAGTAGGACTCTCCTTGTGGAGAAGGGCCTGACAGTCCTGGTGGATTAAAAACTTAACGTGAACTGGCAGTGTGCTCTTGCAGCTTGGAAAGCAAATGGTATCCTGGGCTCCATCAGAAGGGGGGTGGCCAGCAGGGAGAGGGAGGTGATTGTTCCTCTCTACTCTGCTCTTGTGAGGCCCCATCTGGAGTACTGTGTCCAGGTCTGGAGCCCTCAAAACAAGAAAGACAGAGAGCTGTTGGAGAGGGTCCAGAGGAGGGCCACAAAGATGATCAGGTGGCTAGAGCACTTCCCCTGTGAAGACAGGCTGAGGGAGCTGAGATTTTTCAGCCTGGAGAAGGGTGCAGGGTGACTTCTTTGCAGCCTTTCAATACCTACGGGGAGTCTACAAACAGGAGGGGAATAAACTATTTGAGAATGTAGATAGTAGCAGGACAAGGGGAAATGGTTTTAATTTGAAGGAGGGAAAATTTAGGTTGGATGTCAGGGGGAAGCTTTTTACTATGAGAGTGGTTGTCCAGAGACACCACAAGAGGCTGCCCAGAGAGGTTGTGGATGCCCTGTCTCTGGAGGTGTTCAAGGCCAGGTTGGATGGGGCCCTGGGCAGCCTGGTTTAGTATTAGATGTGGAGGTTGGTAGTCCTGCATATGGCAGGGATGTTGGAGATTCATGATCCTTGAGGTCCCTTCCAACCCTGGCCATTCTGTGATTCTGTGATAAGGACATGGAAATGTCGAACATCAAGAGGAGTGCTCCAACACCTCTAATTTCTCCTTGAAAATATAATCAAAGGAGTGGGTGAACATTGGCTGCTGATGTGATGTGTGAAGATGTGACAGGACAAGGTGACAGATGTAGAGTCTGTGGCTGTTTACTTTGCCCTGTGCAGGTTTCTTTCCCTGGTACGGGGCACCAGGAAGATGATGTGGAGGCTCCAGGTCATAGGAGATCCTCAGGTCAGTTGGGTGCAAATATAAGGTAAAGAACCAAAGAGTAACACTATTAAGGAGTCCTTAAGGAAGTGAAAGGGGGACTGTCACTGGTGCACATGGTATACAGTTGTCTCCCTCTCACTTCAGGAAATGAAAAAGACGCCAAGAATTAGACCATGAACATGTCCACCTCACAATGAAATGGGAAATATTCTCTGCCGCAGGCATATTCTACCATCTTCTAATAGTTGGAGAGCATATCATATCATTTACCATGTAGATCAGGCACAAAAGTGAGTAAAGAGCACGAAAAAATTGTGTGAGGAAGTGTTTTCCCAGGCCAGTTTAAAGACAGAGCAGTTGCTTTAAGGGAGTGATTACTACATTTTGTAACAGATATTTATCAGAGATAAATGAAATTTCTGTTTGCAAGTATCTTCTTCCTCTCTGAGGCCAATATGGATGATCCCTATGAGGACGCTGTGCAGGAAGAAGTGGTTCCTAGCACAGCAAATTGTGAAAGAAGTTCTTATAGCCTGACTTGATTCTGATCTGCTATAAGGGAAAATTTCATAATGAAGGATCTAGCTGTCAGACTGTAGTCATAAAAGAAGCTTTGTTCCAAATTTAGTATAAAGAAACATTTAGTACACTTTTAGGCTCCTCTTTTCAGGTTATTGGACAATAGACAATTTAAACTCTGTTTGTATTGCTCTATTAATACAATAAAGCCACCCTCTGAGAATTTCCAGTATTGCAATACTTCCTGACTAAGTACTGAATTTCCTATACAAAATAAATCATAAGTCAAGTAATGCAGCAACAGAGTCTTGTCAATACCAGTTAAGAATACAGGAGGATTTATGAAGTGCAAGCCTTCTGATTCGACAACACAAGGTAACTCGAATAACCTCATGGTTTGATTTAAAAGCAGTGACCCATGAAGTTTGCTGCTTAAATATTATAAAAACTTGCTGCTAATTATCAGGGCCATTACTGTCAACAAATTATGACTAAGAAAATTGAACCTAACACTGTCTAGTACCCTATTCATGCACAGAAGATTTATAGATGCAATTCATATCCTGGCAAATCCTTTCATCTAAGAAATGACAGGTATGATTTACCCATGTCACTTATCTATTAAGCTCAGTGAAATTCCAGGGCTAAAATCCTTCATATTTCTTTTAACAAGAGAAAGACATTTCAAATAAATTTCTTTTTCTATTTTTTTTTCCCCTCAGAGTAATTACCTCAACCATGTTGAGAAAGTATTGCATGTGAATTCCACAGTTGCAAACAGAAAAGTAATTTGTTTTTTAAAATCATGTGGCTTCCCTCCTTATGGTTTTAAATACCTAACTGAGAGTTTATTTTGCAAACATTTCTGTATCAGTACTGTGATTAAAGTTAACAATGAATCTACAGCATAATAGATTGTATCTTTCTGTGATATATCTAAGTATATCTTAGTATACTACAAACCCTTTGTAGTTTGTGGGATACGTATAAAAAGGTTAGCATTTAAAATCAGTTGCTTTCAGTAGGTGCTGGTAAAGACTTCTCAAGGTATAATCAGTTATTCTTCTTTTCTTTCTTAAGCTTGGAAGAGGAAATTTCTAATTTTTATCCCTAAGCTCTATAAGCATTTTCTCTGTTTGGATTGCTCATGAAAATTGTGTTATGCATCTGAATTTACCAGCAATTAAACATGCCTCTGTTTCTAATTAATCCTCAATTTTTAACTTAAAAAAATCCATGACAAATATCAGAATTATTTTTCCTGTGTGAATCTTAACATTTTTTCTCCAAATGTGTGGAGAACTAAATTTCTACTTATCATTCATCACACGTAGTACTTCGGAAATTTCTTTTCTTTTTGTGATTATTTTGCTTTTCTTTGTAGAGCAAACAAGTTATCAAATGACACAGTATAAGCAAGCAATCTTTTATTTTAGTCTGTGTTACTCTGTTAGATTACCTTTGTGTTCTGAACACAGCTTTTCTACCAACTTGCATTTGTCTCCTTCTCCCATATTACGACCTCTAAATACTGTAAACATATAAACATTCCTAATTTTAATAAATTACAAAAAACAAATCTATGGGAGCTTAAGGATTTTCCAACTACATATTTATTCACTTAATAGTCAGATATTTTTTTAAAAAATAGATATAAAGAAATAATCAGTTAATAAATACCAAAATATAAATTGTTCTTGAGTGAAGTCAGCTCCCTCTTTTCTTCACGGAATCATTACAGTTTATTGAGTTAGGGACTGTAACCAAGAGTTAAAAATTGTTAATGTTAAAGGAAAATATGACTTCCTTTTTTTGTTTCCTTGAAACAGTTAATTATTTTTTTATGGGAGTAGAAACTCAATAAACTTCTAGCTTTGTATTAAAAATAGTTTCAAAAGTATGAGGTATTTATACATGTAAGTCCCTTTAGTATTAATTAAAACATATAGTTATGTGTACAAGACCTTCCCATCTAGTGAACTGTCTGTAATAGCAAGTTTCCAGGCTAGGGAGAACATTGTATGCAGAGAACAGTGTGAAAAAAAAAAAAAAAAAAAAAAAAAAAAAAAAAAAAAAATGGGCATTTCTGTTAAATGAGAAGGGAACATCACTGACCATGTTGTGTATTCAGCAAATCTTTGAAGGAAAAAAGTAGGAGCTTATATCCAATCTGTGATTTCTTAAAACAGTGTTATCATTAGTTTTGTTGGGTAGCTATGAGTAGACCATTAACAACTTCACTCCACTGATAGGTGAAACATAACCTTTTTTTTTTCACTTCTCTGTCAGCAACTGCACCCAGCTGTGTTGTTCATCAGATCCCTCTCTTGGAGCCAATTCAACACACAATTAGCAGAAAACTTTCCCACATAAGATATATATAGAGAGAGATAAATGCAACAGAGAAGGGAGAAAAGAAAGAGAGAAAGGGGGAAAAAAAAGACAGAGAAATGAGGAGAAAGGGAAGGTTCTTTGAGAGTATTTTTTTCCTTTGCTGACTAGAGAAGAATCCAAAAGACTGACTAAGAATATATAGCTAATTGGTAGGCAACTTAAAAAGACATAAATTTTAGTGTTTGTGAAATAGTGTTCAAAACAGATGCAAGACAAAAGTAGTGAGTTTACATCCATTACTCTACACTGCGAGAGACTGCATAATCATTTGTTCTGGAACTCTTTGCTATATATAGTAAGGTAAAAAGGTTTTTAATTGTAGTGGGCCACATAATCCTGTAGGAAGATAATACTCAGACAGTATTTGAATACTTCCCCACACGGTGACTGAAAGTATCTTTGTCAAATGAGAACACTGATCTCAGATTCCCTAAGCATGTACTTCTATTTCTCCTGCACTAGGGAGTTCTTCCACTCTTCCACTCCCACAGTGCTACACTACGCTATCGACTGTCCCCTGACTTCCCCATAGTCCCTGCTCTTTGAGCTCACTTCTACGTAATTTCCCCAATGACTTCACATACTCAGCCACCTCTCTCAAAACTGGCTTTTATCCCCTACATGAAGCACTCATGTATTTCTTTCCCTCCGGATTAAATTTATTGAAGGATTTTTGTTTGTCTGTTAAATTTTACAATCCTCTGGATTGTTTGCTTCTGTTTCACACAGAATCACAGAATGGCCAGGGTTAGAAGGAACCTCAAGGATCATGAATCTCCAACCTCCCTGCCACACGCAGGGCCACCAACCTCCCCATTTAATACTAGACCATCTTCTTTGCTGGTAATGCAAAGATTTTCTCCATACGTTTCATCTGGAAGTCTCTTTCACTATATCCATTAATGCATTTCCTTTGGGAACATTTCCAGTACTGATGAGTTTCACAGGTAATACAGCTTCTAGCCTTTCTGCTGGGAATTTCTGCTGCTTCTTCCCCAGAGACGCATATCTGGCTTATGGTCCCCAGACTCCCAGGCCCTGTATTAAGGGAATGATTTTCCCATTAACCCCGCATAAAGTGCCTCTTTTCTGACATGGACTGGTATTTTCATTGACTCCAGTGGCAGTTGTTTTGCCAAATTGGAAATCAAAGATTTCCAAAATATTTGTAGGCTGTTATCTACCTTATCCTTAAATTTATTCCTATAATGTAAAGTTTAATTCTGTTTATTATGCAAAGACATTTGAGCCATATAGCATTTACAGGATCAATTTTACTTAAAGTTCGTTAAATCTGCATATTTTACGGTCTTTCAAAGTCTTCCATTTAAGTCTTTCTTCCAATGTTGATTAAATTGTTACTTAGGAAAATGACTCCAATCTTCTTCCTTTTTTGAGTAATAACTGGAACTGAAAATAGCACTCCAAAGTGCACTGATGTACTGCTAAGAAATGCAGCATAATTGCCTAGCTTGTTTAACATGACACTCCTAATAATACAACTCAGATAGCATTTGCCATATTTGAAATATGTCTTGTTTTTGACTCATTTAATTCATCATCTGCTAAAATACCTAGGTTCTTCCTTCCAACAGTGAATTTACAGGTTCTCATATGTGTGCTTCTGGTTATTTTCTCCTATCAGGAATACTTTGTGTAGTATTATTGGATTTTCTATTCTTTTTTTCTGAAAATATATCTAATTTATCATCAATATATATAGATATTTTTTATTATTGATTGGACAGTCATACCCACAATCCTCGGTCATGGTTGTCAACCTTCTGCCATACTCTATATTTTAATGAGGTAGGCACAGGCTCTGCCATTTAACCTTTCTTGTACCACTAGGATATTTTTATTACTTTCAGCACTGTATTTATCTACAAATATAATTAACATACTCCCAACTTTAGCCTTCGAGTCATTAATGAAAATATTGAATGATACTGAAGCCAGAATAGACCCCTGAGAAACCAATCTTAATATCTTCTGCCAAGCTGATTTTGAGTCATTAATAAACAGAGTGGAAGAATAATTTGTACTAATTACTGGATAAGACTTATTTTTTCATGTTTACTGATTGCTAGTGAAAAGATCATTGTAATATAAATATTTGAGTTTTCATTAAAAAGCTACTGTGAGAAATCCTTGATTACAAGTCCTATCTTGAAATGTAAGAAATTGCATTGCAGGGTATGCTTTGAATTGTGTACAGTGATGACACAGTTGAGGGCTTATATACACAGAAAAGTCGGAGAGCAAGAATGAGGCATAAAATTTGTTGCTTTCATTGATTCCTACCATCAATATGCACATGATTTCTGTCTGAGACCAACGACTTACTGTTCAAGACGCTGTAGTTGCTATTACACACAATGCACACTAGTGTGTCTATACCACTGAATTAAATGTGCATGAGAACATTTTTTGGTGCTGAGGCCAACTGGCATGATGCTGCCTGCATCTCTGCTGGCAAACAATCTTACTGCCAGAACAGGGTGTTTATTGGAAATGAGCTACCCTGTACAAGCTCATGAACCGTCTCTGGGAATGGTCTGGATTGAGGTACTTGGCATGAATCAAAGTAGTACCAAAGAACATTTAAGCATTTACTCATATAGACAATCGTGTTCTTGCACCTGGAAACAATCCAAGGCATGAGTGAACTCAATACTGTAGATATAGTTCAAGGGCCTGTATACAGTGTTTTTGTGGCACACCGATGTGTTTTAAATTTACATACTACTATGGTGTTAATTATTTCACTTATCTTCCCTAACTGTCTGTGTCTGGATATGCCTGGTACCTCCTTGGTTCTCTTCAACAGTACAGGTTCCAGGATTAGTTTTCACCTTGGACCACTGTCCTTGTAAAAAAGATGGAGTAATTTGGTCTTAAATAACTCACATCCCATTTTTCAGCCAATTTCACCACCTTTTTTTCTTGAAAGCTTTTACTGAGAGTGGAGATAGAGGAGATCAGCTATTGCATATGAAATGCTTTGGCAGGGGGGTTGGACTTGATGATCTCTGGAGGTCCCTTCCAACCCCTACAATTCTGTGATTCTGTGAAATACCTAATACTTTTTAGTGAATATAGAAAGCAATTAAGTACCAGTGCCACTGAAATTTTGTTATCACTTCAAGAGCGATTTGTGGAAGTATCCCAAACCTGATTTGTTTTTGAAACATTAAAAATGTTTGTCTTTTCTCAATGTTCATGGGGAAAATATTACATATTTTAGTTGGCTAACCTGATATTTTATTCAAAGAAATCATGATTCCAATCATGAAGCCAACCAAATTCAACCAACTTTAAATCCTGTTTCACTGTATCCATGTACTACATCTTGGACCTCATCTTGGTTTGCAATGTTAAGATTGTGTTATGTCATATACTTAAATTTTCCCAATACTCATAGCAATAGTACTTACAGCATAGTTGGGGAAAAATAAGAAAAAAACGTCTCTAATGTATGTATTTTGTTGTTTCTGTTCACTAGCATGTAAACACAAGGCTTATTTCCTTATTTTAGAAAGGAAAGATGCTGATGGGCTTTAACAACAACAAAAGATTTAGTCTTTGAAGGAAAAGTTATTCAACAGAAAGTGGAAGCAATGAAGCTGTCTTTTCTGCAAATTCTATCCTGTGATTTTTTTCCCTTTCTTCTTGCCACAAATGATATTTCCCTCCCTCTTCCTTTCAGTTATGCAGCTTTTATTACTTGTTGTAGATGGTTTGATGTTACATTTGTGATGATTGCTTGCAAATATACAGATGCGAAGTGGCCAGATGTCTGATTCCTCTAAAGGGAGGTAGAGGAATAAGTTGTATTTGCACTTTCCTCAGGGGACACAGTAATTTGGGACTCTTTCCTCTATATAAATTCTTACTATTGTATGAGGTTTGAAACATTAAATTTTTTATAAAATTGGCGGATACTGGTGAGTGACTTCAAAAGTTATTTGTAGGGCAGAGTATGATAGCATAATCCTCACTACACCAAGAAACAAGACTAAAATGATACATCTGGAATATATATCAGAACTTCTGCTTATGTATTCATGTAAGATTTTTATAGATTTCAGCAATATTCAGTTCATACAGTGCAATGATTTCCAACTAATCAACTTTAAATTTCTCATTTTTATGTGATCTGACATACAAATCATGTTATATGATTCTTTCAGTGTTATTCAGGATGTTTTACATTATTAGATCTTGACCAAGAAATATTTATGTAAAATGGCTCTAAGCCAATAATATGCCTTTTGTTTAATAAAAATGCACTGTGAACAGTTTAAGAGGTGTCTGTTTTTAATGGTGAATAAAACACTGACCGTTTCTTTCTGTGGCCAAGTTGCTGTCTAGCTTGAGGTGCTAAATAACATAGAGTAAATTTTGTGGTCTCTGCTAAGCCTGAAAGTGGAAACAGCAGTGAAATTGCTTGTGCAAGAGGCTTTGGAGCAGGGAACAGAAAATGGTTTTGGGTGTAAATGAGGTAATAGGAACAAAAAATCTAAAAGATATTCAGAGTGATTGAAGGCTTTCACTCATGAACTTGGCTGAAGTTGCTTAGAGCACTCCGCATTACCTTTTCCTCCAAGAGTGCTGTCCCCGTAGTTCAGACAGCAGTGTCTGCATGAAGCAGCTTCTGAAGGTCATGACTTTACAGCTGGCCCTTCACCTTGCTACATTGGTGGCCAGCTGTAGTGGTCAACAAACAGCATTTTATCTGGATTTTGCCAGCTTTGAGATTGGCCACTTCTGTAAGATGTAAGGTGAACATTAGCAGGAAATCACCATTTCAGCAGCAAAGTTTAACCCTACTTGTACTCATGTCAATCCCAAGATGGAGTGGTGTGAGATTAAAGTGTAAAATGTAAGGTGAGATATTGAGTAGCCTTCACTGTAACTTTAACCTTGCTTGAATTTTGGGAGTGCAAAGCACTTATCAGTCATAGAAAAAAGATCATTTTTGAATCTTCCCCTCCTACATTTTCCTGCTAAAAACTAGCAAAGTGCTAACTCCTGCTAGCCTTGGGGAGCAGTCCTTTAACACCTCAGGGCTCCACAATAATAGAAGTCATTTCTGAAGGACTAGAACCTCTTCAGCAAGTCATCCTTTCAGCAAGCACAATCCTTTCTGAGGTGTGATTTTATTTGTGTACAAATATACATATCTTGCAGCATTAGTGCAATCCAAGGAGTGATCTGCTCTAACATCCTGAAGTGAACCAAGTAAATATTTCAACTTTTGCAGCATGATCTAAATACCAAAAAAACTGCTGTCAGGCTCTGAAATGATAATGAAAGGCCTTGAGTCAGATACTTACTTAAGAGCCTTGTAAGTTTTTGTGTGCATAGTGCTCTCCTTTCCAACCACAATCACAGTTATATATTTCAAGTAGCTTTAATTATATTCTTGAAGCAGAAGGATTATAATCAAAATGTGAAGAAAATTATAGCTTAATTCATGCATATATACTTTCTATTATACAGATATTATTCTTATCATTAGGCCATTGAAACAGGGTTTCTTCTGTTAATATGAGATTAATATTCAATTAATTGTTTTTCTGATTGGTTTCATAATTCACTGGATTGTTATTATTTTAATTATTCTTATTATGTACAAACTGAGATCAGAAACAAAGGACATTTTTTCATTTGTTTGCATACGACATTGCGTGCTCTGAATACAGGATCCAATCAGATTCACAGTTTAAGGCTACAAAAATAAGAACTCTACAGGTTTAAGTTAAATACAGACAAAAGCACCACTTGAACAACTGACCCATATTTTCTTAGCTGGGAACTAAGTAGTGTGAGACAGATACTCAGCCAGCAGGAGAAGGCAGGGGCTAAGAAGAATGAAGCACACTTCAATTCCTTCTTCTCTTCAAGCATACTTCCCAAAGTCTGTTCCAGCTGGAAACCAAGGAAAGATGCCAAGTGATAAAAGAGGGCTGGGAAAATCATTCCTTCATACCTTTGATTAGATGAGAGGGGAAAGAAAGCTACTTTGGAGTGGGATAAAACAAGAGATATGCTCTGTCTCAGAGGAGGAGTAGGGGACTATTTTCAGAGCAGAAAATAGATTTGGATTGAGAAAGCTGATAGAATAGAAAAATGACTGAAGAATATCTGTGCTTAACTAGATCTACCACTGACAGCACCACCTCCAGCACCGCATCAAGGTCCTCATTACGTATCTTATACTTTTCTGTTGGGACATTTTCACAACAGCATCCAAATCTCCTTGGAGTTTTCCTTCCTTACTAGTTTTCTTTGTAACTAACTGTAACTTAGGTGTCCTGACAAGAGCCTGTTGTTTCTATTGGTCTGATGGCTTGGCCAGCTGTCCTCTAATTTGTGTAAGAAGATAATTCATCCCCTCAAATCCTTGACATATCCATCTTCAAAGCCATAGTTGCAGCGTACTGGGGAGCTAGACTGAAGTTTGGTCTCCCTAGATATCTTTTCAGATGGTATGTAATTCTGAAAGCCATTTTCTATCAAAAAATGAGGTAAGGCAGATCCCACAATCTGCGTGCCTACCAAAGCCTCCAGTGCTGAATGCTTATTTATCACAGCAGCAGTAAGAAGCTCCAGTTCAATGCAAAATTTTATTGCACTTCAAAGGACACTTAATCAGTAACTCATTTGTAATTTAATTTTATTATACTTTAACATACTATACATACAAATTTAGGAACTTAGTCTACAAGTCTTTATTCACGCAAGTATCTCCGTTGCACTTCGAAAGACTATTTCTGTGATTACAGAATGAGCTGTTTGGTTATTCGGAAGTTATTCTGCTGTTAATCAGACAACATCATTTTCATAACAGTTATTCAGAAAAAGGATTTATAAATATATCAGAAGGAATGGAAAAAAAAGATTCAAACAGTAGTTGTATAAAAGAAAAAAAAATCTAAAACTATTTTTATTATAATACATAAATAACGATAAATTTTGGTATATCTCAATTGACCCTTGCATAACTATCTTAGAACTAATTTTTCAAGTAAGGATCCTTACATAAAATCAAACAGCCTACTTCTGCTTAGCTATTGTGCAGAAACTGTTAGATCATAGCCTGAACCACTGACTGAGCAGCTGGTGAATGGGCATAGCCAGTCCTGGGAGCACAGGTGTGAGCAGTTCACCCAAGGTCTACCCCTCCCTAACTTCATTTAAGGGCTGGAAACCAAAGGGGAAGTATCTCTATTTAGATATTGTCTCCTTTGTGAATTTCTAGAATACTTTTTCTTTGGAAAGGAGTCAGTCGTTTCTTCTTTTTTAGTGAATTGTCGCCACTGTCTTTCTTAGTTGACCTGAAACCAGTAAAAGGCAACTATATCTACTGTTTCCTGTCCTTACAGTCACCTATAAGAGGAAATTTCTAATTTTTGCCCTGGGTTTAAAAAAATATGTTTAGCATTGCTTGCTGCTGAAACTATGTCTACATTAAAGAGTTGTGCTATTGTCAGTAACAATATTGATAACTGATGCAATTGCACTGGAAAAGGTTATTCTAGAGTAGACAATATCCAAGTATATAGCTTTGGGCTCAATGCTCTGTAAATTATGTATTTAGCAGTGTGTGTGAATTGGTTAGTGGGGTTTCAATAACTTCTATTTTCATGTGTTAAAAAAATTGTTTCTTTTACAATAATTCTTACAACTCTGAGACAGAGAGGAAGGAATACATTCAGCAATGAGCTCTGTATTAATTTGGTTCACTTTTATTTCTTTAAAAGATACTTAAAAATACTTAATTTATACTGGTAAATCACAGAAAACCAGAATGTGGGTCTTACCCCGGTATGTGATTGTCCAGTGTCCGGCTATAAGTATATATCCTGGGAAGTATATATCACTTTTTTCTCAGCACTACTATTACCTTCTAGACAATATTGAGAGGACAGCCTATGTCAGGTACCTTCCCACCTGCAGTTTGGGTGCACCCATCCTGTTTGGCAGGCACGAGATTGTGTATAATTGAGTACTAAAGTTGTGCCATACAAGTCAGGCTAGTCAGGCTCAGGCCAGATAAAGGCCAATCTCCTGTTAGCATTTTTTTTTTTTTTTTTTTTACTGATGTACATTTAGCTTTGACCCCCTCATCCGGTGTTTGTCTCGTGTCAGTAGGAAAAGACATTGCCAATAGGTAATCCAAGCTGATTTAGTATATCCACAGTAAGAAAATTACTTGTCTAAATGACCTTAATGACCTTAGAAGGATCCTTCTTGACTAGCTGAGAGTAGATGTTATTCTAGTCAAAATTTCTTGAATTAAGTTATTGACTGTGTGATTGTATCCCTAGTGGAGATAGACCATGAAGGAAGATAAATATTTTCCCACAGAAATCGCAGTAGCAGCAGGCTGGGAGCTGCAGAGTGAAGATGACGAAAGTGCCAAAGGAGATGAACATACATGCTGCAATGTGCTATATAGAGATTGTAAGGTGTGGGAAGCTGTGAGGCATTTGAAAGCTGAGAGGTAATTAATAGGCTTGGAGGGGATGAAAGTCAATAGCTATATTTGTATAGATAATTGTATATTATTAGGTCTCCCATTTGTACAGTAAGCAGGAATCTTTAAAATACTATTTGGAAATATTTTCGTGAGGCTTTGACTGCAGCTCTCTTGTGCTGTCCTTAGATGTGAATAAGATCATGTGATAGATGAGGTAAGGCTTTTGAAGAAATAAAATGTAACATATTATTTCAGTCTCTTATCACTGTCAATATTAGAAATAGGTTGTTTTGTGATTGGCAATTTTCACTTTTCCAGTGGGGTTTTGAATTTGCTTCTTACTATTAAAAGCCCAAAATATCAGACATCGGAGGTACTGAAGCTCTTGTATTTCACTGACGCTATGTTTCCTCTGCCATAAACATGTATAGTTCCACATCCTAAACCATCATGAATGGAACATGTTACATCCATGTTATTTGTGTACCCCCTCTAGGCCTATTCACTCCTATATTCATATTTCAAATATCAGACTTAAAGGACAGGGTCTTCTAATCACTTGACAACAGGGAATGACTGGTAAGCAAGCATGTAGCTTGTAATTCATGCGAAAATGTTTTTATGGTGACAGCAAATCTTTATACCTCCTTTCTGAAGGAACGTTGTTGACATGGAACCATTAAGATTTGTGGATGACTCTGAGTGCAATGATTGACAAAGTACTTGTGCTGTTGTTGGTAAATGTTGTTCTTCAATGGCTGCATATGTGTTATCAAAAATACTTTGATGTTGTGATGTATTGCTGTCTACTCTCAAAGCTATGATGTGTCTGACAATTGCAAGATAGCAACTGAGTTGTTTCTTCACGAAGTAACATAGCTAAACAGTTGTTTCTCATAAATGTCACTCAATTCTCGAGGTGGTAAGATGTCTTGTGTAATTTGAAAGGTGATCATAAAAACTTGAATTCATCTTAGAACACATTGGATAGGAGGGAAAAGATATTTAATAGTTATGTATCTATTTAAATGAGCAGTAGAGCCTCCAACCCATTGTGAAGGCTATCAGCCCATAGTACAGGCTATGAATCCAGAGATCAATGTGCTTTTCTGAAACAGAATAAGGTAGTCACAATCCATATCTTCATAGTAACTTAAAAAGAATCTAGAGTCTGCTAAAAATGTTTTATAGCAAGAGAAATTAATGAGATAAATGTAACTGTTCTACACATGCTGCGCATGTACTCAGCAAAAATGAAGATCGTACATATTCACTTGGAACACCTGAATTAACTCCTTTGAGATATACTAGCATGCTCATAGCTGATTGCTACATTTAACATAATTTCAATTCACTGGGGCTTTTTGCCTATGGCTGGAATTTGAAACTGCATGCACTTACAATAGAAACAAGACATAGTTTTCTTAATAGCGATAGTGATAGAATCAATGGAATTACAGACTAGTGGACTAATTCAATTTATGGTAGATACTGCCTGATTGAATTTTAAAAGCAAGATTTTTTTTTTTTTTAATCTTTTTCCAAGATTTATTATTTTTTTTTTTTTTTTTAGCCAAGTGTCAGATTTGTTGTCTATGGCAGTACGTAATATATAATCATTTGGAAACCTCATACGTGGTCTGAGAATCATCTTTGAATGTCCTGATTTAGCTTTGTTGACCAGTAGCAGTTCTCAGACTACTAGCTACTACTAGCTGCTGTCCCCGTTCAAAAATTAATTAATGGAAGAATCCTAACTTAAGACAATTCTGGATAACATAAATGATTTTTTATGATACTATACGCTGTGAATATGGTTGTTAGAGAGATCAAAAATAGGATAAGCTTCAAAAGATTAATTTGGAAACTTCAAGTGGTGTTCTTTTCTAGCAGAACTTTGTCCTAGTGAACTGTTTGTGTAAATTTGCTAGCCTTATGCTAATGGATTCAGTTGAAAGACTTGAAAGATAGGTGAGCATCTATGAAAATGATATCTATCTTGCTGAATATAAAAGCTTTCTAAAGATTTGGTAAACAGATCAGTTGGCTAGAAAATTAATTTAGACCGTGAACAAAAGTTCCTGATAGTTACAAAGCACTGAAAGGTGGGTGGACACTCTTTAGAGTAGAACAGCATTTTGAGAGGTATCCAAGCAGAATCAGTGCAAAACAGGAATGATGCTATAAACAACATTAATAATAAAAATGGCTTTCTCTCTGTTAGTCTGCAACTAAATACATAGTTTAGTCAGTTCACTTCCAAAGGAATATTTCAAATATAATCCGTGGTGGTTTTTTTTTTTTTTTTTTTTTTTTTTTTTTCTCTCTCTCTCTCAGAAGCCTAGGTTTTCTTTATAAATTTGTTGGAGAAATAATTTAATGTAAACATTGCTGTAAAAATATGGGTGCCAATAAATCTTAAGGTGAAATAAGGAAATAAAAAAATTGCTGTTAGTTTCATATTATTCTTGGCTTTGGGTCAGGGCTATAAGCAAAGGTGTGAATTACATCGTTGACAGGTGAGAACCTAAATGACAAATGTGGGTGGCTAAAAGACCAAACTCATGCTGTTAAAAATAGTTTCATGACTAGTATCTCGAGTGCCTGTACAATAGTGGGTGGACAGACACATACCATTTCATACCCACCACTGCAGCATGAAGATCACTTAACTGTGTTTTCCATTTGTTTGGGTTTGATAATTTTGTTGTGTTTTGTTTTTCTTTTTTCTTGCATTATCAAGCCTCCTTCTAAAAATCTGTACGTATGTTTATCAGTTTCAAACTGCAGAGTCTAAATTCTGCCATCATCTGATGTTCTAAACACCCACTAGATTTTATACTTTTTAAAAGTTTATTATATTTGATCTTTTTCATTTTAATTCTGTGCTCAGATCGTAAAACACTTATCATACATAAAATTTAAGAAAATTCACTGAGATAAAATAAAGCTTGGTGATAAAATAGCACTTAGTAAAAATACATAGGAACTTTTGTTTAAATCACAGTATCTCAAAATACTTTACGAATATTAATTGAGCCTTGTAGAACATACCAGAAACATAAAAGTTTTATCACCCAATTTTACAGAGCTGGAAATTGAAAGTTTTGACTTATGAGTTCTAGCGTATTTAGCTACAGTGATTCAGGATACTCCCCAATGTTTTGTGCTAATACACAAGCGTGTGCATGTAGTGAATGCACTGTGCACTTCTGGAGGTGCCTACTTTCTGCCTCCTGCAGGAGTGATATGTCACCAGTGGAAACTATGTTGCACAGGCAAGGAGGGAAGCTAGAACAAGTTGCAAAATGTCTCCTTGTAAAGAAACTAGGAATATATTGTACATAATGACGCCACTCTCAGGTTGATAATATGTACCATTGTATCCTTTTCACCTGAGAGTGAAGTTCAGGAGGTTACATCAAGATTTTTCCTTCTCTTAATTTTCCAACATTTTTGTGAAGATGTCAGTGATTTTGTTGTGGATTTGAACTAAACTGTCTTTCTATTCATAATGACTACAGTCTTCTTTTCTAAGACATCCTATAGCCCAAGTTGTGTTCTTAACAATATCAGATGCTCAACCTACCCTATCACCAGCTCTTCTTGGACTCAGATAGCTGGTGGAGAAGGGATTTGAACATGTTGAGTGCATAAGCAGAGGTCTCTCCTGTGAATCATTTTATTCATGTCCTTGTATGAGATTTGGAATTTATGTGATTTTTTTGTATTTCTGTTATAAATACCAAATTCCCTAACATGAATGCTACAGAAGCATCATTAATAAGCAAAATAGACAAATGCAGCAGATAAGCTCAAATAAGACAGCTGCCTGAGCAAATTAGTTCTTCATCATAGTATTTATCAGCAAATACATTGTTCTACAGCTGAGAAGCATTGATTTTGCAGTATGCAACACTTTGTAATTTACCCACTTAGGAAATTACTTGTCATGGGTATTTTTAACAGTGAGCATTCAGAAATAGTGTTGTCAGACAAAAATCTCTTGCTTTACTGTTTCTTTGTTTCTGAAAATCAGAATATGATCTCTGAAGCATGAGGATTCACTAAAGGCTGTGCAGGCATGGCAAAAAATGTATTCTGGTGGTATGGTTATTGGCATCTTCCCATATCCACATGAACTAAAAAGACAAGTTCACCAAAGCAATTAATTTCTAACTTATTTAATTAATTAATGACATGGAATTAATAACTGTAGAAACACAGTGATTAGAACAGTTTATTATTATTTTTTTAGAAGACGCTAAATGCCTATACAGTACCTAAAGTACATAGTTGAAAAAGCAGCAGAAAAACAAAACCTCCAAAGCAGTTTGTCATTAGAAATAATATACTACATTTTTCTGAATGGAGCAGTTAAAATTTGAATCTTATCTACATTTTCTCTTAGGACTTTCTCATTTCTTTCTGTTCATTTTCTGATTATCTCTTGTAGTCTATTTTATCTATACGTTTAGTTAATTGTAAAGCATTTCTTTAAGTGCTGAGTAGCATTGTTTTATGAAGTAGAACAGATGGGTTCTTCAGTCTTTATTTCCTCCTTTCACAGAGATACTGTGACCTAAGTTAACTAATATTTGTAATGCAGTTTAAGATATTTTCATATGTTACCCTGCTAGCACAGAAATTAAACATTGGATCTGCATCTCCAGCATTTGGTGCAGTTTAGAACTATGCTGTGGGTGTGATGAGCACAGTTTGTGACTGGCAACATTGATGAGCACTTCCAAAGAACAATTAATCTTTCCCATCTCAAATACCAATACAGGATAGGATGTGTCATAAGTTTTTCTCCTCATTTCAATCTACTTCTCATTTATTTATTTATTTTTATTTATTTATTTTTGCTGAGAGAACATATGTAACTACCCTAGAGTAGCCTTTAACAATAGGTAAAATTAAGTGAGATGGCAATGTTGTCATGGACTATATATGTCTCCTTTCACTGATTTTAATGGAGCAGTACAGAAGTCTGAAATCTGAAGTTTTTCTCCAGGAGGTGAAAAATAGGAATTAATTTGTAACTTGGAAGTTATAGCTTGCAAGAAGTTTAAAAAAACTTTAAGTCACTGCATTAGGAATGAGAAAAAATAGTCAATAATTCAGCAATCAAGTGGGAAATCTTATCAGAAAAACCTCTGAGAAGACAAGAAGTGACATTGTCTTTTATAGTTTTTTCTCTTAATTGACAGTAGCATAACAGTTGACCCTGATTGTGTAATGGTGAAAATTCTAGATATAGTAGAAAAAAATAGGTTAAAATCTTCTTAGATAAGCTAGAATTCAAGTCAGTTTCACCTCTATGAAACTGGCTAAAAAAACTTCAGGCTAGTTAATAGTTACTTTTCGGGAAATGAAGAAGAACAAAAATACTGGTAAAAAGAGAAGAAAAAAGAGAACTGGTAAAAAGATGTATTAGCTAGCCTGAACTGGTAAAATGAAACACATAGACTGAGTTTTGGGCTTTGGAATAAAAATAAGTCTCTTTGTAAGTATTTAGAAGATAAGGGAGTAAGTAGTAGCTAACATACACTTGTTAACACCAATCGTGTTAAATCAATACCATTTCCAACTATTCCTTGAAGAAAATTGAAATATGTTGTTTTCCTTTATTGTTCTAAAGTATGTTTTGTTCTAAGCATGGTTTAGTTGACATCATAATCAAAGTAGCTAAACACACTACAGGTAAAACTGTTATAAAGAGCACCAGAAAACATAGTTAAACATAGTTTGCTGTTAAAGATTTCGTGAAGCTAGGTTGTGCAGATGTCTGTTCTGATGCTATTTCTTTTCTAGCAATAATTGGAAGTACATTTGTTTCACGATAGTAAACTGGAGGAGTTACAAGTACTTTGGCGAGCAAGAGTATAATTCAATCTGATCACTACAAACTGGAGAAATGCTTGAAAAGGAAAAGAAATGTATTTGTAAGGAAACATGCAAGGTACTACATTAAGTAAGAATAATCTGCATCTACAAATTGTGACATGACTGTCTAGATACATTAATTCTAAAATTCATCACCCATCAATAATGTCATATGATTGTGAGGGGAAAAAAAAAAACAAAACAAAACAAAACATTTTTGTTTAGTACATAAATATGTACATATTTTGGACAATTATTGGTTAGAAACAAAATCTTTTCACTGCAGTCCCCTAACTGGACACATTCCAGAACATAGTAACAGGAAGTAAAGAAAAGACAAAGTCAGGAAGGAGACCTGAAACGCGTGAATTGTTAAGTCTTGATAAAAGAGGAGAAATAATCACAGTTGAATATGTCATACAATTTTGCAGGGAAATAGCCTATTCTCTGTGTCTGTAGGTTTTAAAATGGGAAATAATTGACTTGAATAATATAGTAGGGATCTTAGCCCATAAATCTCCAAGGACCAAAATGCAACCATCTCTTCTTCGGGCAGTCTTTCTCAGTAGTTGAACAACCCCAAAGTAAAACTATATCTTTTTTTCTTTTCAACAGAATTTCCTGTCTTGTGCACATTGTTTTCACTATATATTTTAATCCTTTCACTGGATATTGAAGTCTGTATTTTTCCTTATACAGTATAACTTGTTTGGAGGAAATGCAGTCTCTACATTCCAGGACATTGCAAGAAAACAACCAAGGACAGAAGACTGAAAGAACTTTATATACTAGTAATAACACATCTGTCAGAAATCCTGATCCATAAAGTAAATTGAAACGATTGTGATATTTTAGTTTCATCTCTCCATTTGGCATCAGCAAGAAGCCAATATTGCCTAACAAGCTTATTCATTAATATTACTTTCATTTGTTGGTATGAAAACTTTATAATATCTCAAACTTAAAAGTTTGATAAAGGTGGATATTCTTTTGTAAATGATTAAATAAATTTTATCTTATTGCTGTGTAAGATATAAGGATGGAAATAATCTTGAAATGTGGATTATTTCCCCCCTCTTAAAATAATTTTATTTTCTTCTTAAATAATATTCAATCAAAACTTTCAGTTGAAGAATTAGCTGCATTTTATACTGAATTAAAATGTGAGCGTATGCATAAGTGTAGTTTATCATTCCTATGTATATTTCTTTTAGGGTGTAGAACTGAAAATGTAAATCAAAAAAACCAAAGCACATAAATATTGGAACTAAGAATTAATCTATAGAATTTATTAAGTTTACAATATTTTTTTTTTTTACTTGAACAGTTTTAAATTCTGAAATATTCATTATGTGATTTTTCTATGGCAGAAAGTAATATTAAAAATTATCAATTTTATATAATTACATTGCCAAAAAGCATTTGATTTTAGCCTAACTAAAAAAATATATTAAATATTTACATTAATAACATGTTCCCAAGGTTACAGAAAACTTAATGCAAGAACAATTTGGGCCAAGACTATTTGATTATCTTCCTTTTTAAACAGAAAACAATTCAGACAATCCTTTTTTTATATCTCTGTTAGCAGTACAAGAAATATTCAGTGTACAAATAGTATAAGAAATATCCCAGTGCTGGATTAGGTCCAGACAAGTGCCAAAAATACAGTCACAGGGCCAGAACATGTCTTCCATGAAGAAGGACTGGGGAAGCTGGGCTTCATCTAAGAGAAGAGAAGGCTTTGGGTAGACCTCATTGTGTCTTCCCAGTACTTAAAGGGAGCCTGTAGGTACGAAAGAGACTTACAGTCATGAACAAGGAGGAATGTCTTTAAACTAAAAGAGGGACAATGTAGGTTAGATGTTAGGAAGATATTCTTTACTATGAGAGTGGTGAGGTACTGGAACAGATTGCGCAGAGAAGCTGTAGACACCCCATCTCTGGAGGCATTCAAGGCAAGGTTGGGTGGGATGCTGGGCAACATGATCTAGCTATTGGCAACCCTGTCCATGGCAGAGGGTTGGAGCTGGATGATCCAACCTGAGTTATTATATGAATGCTATGAACATTCTATGAACAGTGCCCCAACAGACGGTTCCTGTTTTTTAGTGGATTTTTTTGTAAACAATCTGTTTCATAAGCAAAAGTTGATGATACTTAGAAAGAACATGGAAAAAAATTCCTTGTTAAGTTGCTTGCAGTTTACTTTTCTGATTAAACATTTTTGAGCAAACTGCAAACAGATGCTTAAGTTGCTTTGCTAATTCAGAATATAAATCTTTTATTTCCACATTCATTACCTTTGTCTCTCTACTCCTTTGGAAAATACTTCCATTATCTTTTTCTCTTTGTCCTTTTACAATGTTTAGATTGAATGATAGTCTCCCTCTTGGTTTCAGCTAGCTGCAACACCTTACCTATTTGAACTCAGCTTATTGCAGTTGATGCAATAGGTGGTATTTGGTAACAGTCCCTTCCTGGATCTAGTCCATATTGATACTAATCAGTAGTAAAATAATGTAACAGCTATAATCTCTCAAATACTTAAATGAGTGTTTTATCCACTGTTTTTTTTTATTATTATTATTTTTTATTTTTTATTTTTTTTTAATTGGAGTATTTTGCTTCACATTGGTAAAGAGCCAGGTATTTTAATTTCCGATGTTTAAAGTGTGACACATGGCTTCACTCCTGTCTTTCAAATATGGAGTTATTCAACTGAAATCATCAAAATAGGGGGAAGAATAAAATTTATAGAACACTTGTACCTGAAGTTGGATCTGTTCATATAATGCATATTTGAATAATTTATTTTTTTAAAAAAGGTCAAATTTATCAGATAATCTGATCTGCAATGAATAACTTATTACCTTGACGTGTCATAGTATTATATGCAGTTCCACTTGCTACTGGCAAGGCCACAAAGAGAAAAAATTCATTACTACTCACCCACCAGTTCTGTAGAAAAAGAATTAATTTTGAAGTTTGCCTTCAGAAAAGGCGGTTCATGTGTGCAAGAATTTCTCTGTGCATCAGAATAAGAAAGTTTTCAGATTACTTCATCCCATTTGACTTCTGCATAGTACTGTGGTAAGGAAGGCTTCTCTGATGAGAAGCCTGACACCTTTTATCACTAGTGGGTGTCAAATTCAGTAAGAGAAACAGATGGAGCCAGGGAAACTGCAGCATCTGTCACATAGGCGGCTATGAAATTCATAAAAAGTTCTGTGAAGGTGAAAATTGGCAGATTAGTTTTCTGGTTGCAATACAGAACCATGAGATCTGGGCTAAAAAACCATCTCCTGGATGAATCATTCTCACAGGTAAGAGTCACCAGTTTTCCTGCCTACACATCCTGTTCTGGACTGGGAGTAAGTATAAGACAATCAAGCTAATAGAATAGATGTCTGTTGGGAAAGTAGGTGGATAGTGCTGAGAAGTCTAAGAGCAACTATGCGACTGAGATGTTATGCTGTGTACTTGAAGATGGAAACTGCTTTTTTGGATTTTACCAGAACAGGTCTTATAGCTCTGTTAGAGGTTGAGTGAAATGGTTGGATAGGGAATAGAGACTGCAGATGTCATATTACAGTGGATCCCATGGCTGGGAAAAAAAATAATGCCTGCTGCTGGCATAAAGTATATTAACTTTCTGCCAAAATATGTGAATGTCAAACTAGAGATAGGAGCTTGATTGTAGAATTCTGCTGTTGATGTCTCATAATCTCAGAAACTGTTTCAAATCATGATTTTCCAGTGCTTTGAAATATGGGGATGTAATGCTTTTTAGTGGCCATGAATACATAACAGTGGAAAAACTAATTTAAAAAAATTGAGTCAAATGAAGTAAAAGATTTGAAAAAAAAAAACCAAAACAAAACATGAAATGAAAAAAAATCAACAACCAAACAAACAAAAAAAAAAAAAATGACAAAAGCGGAAAAAGAAATATGCTAGAATAAAGTTTGGAATGAAAACTACTTGAGGGCCTTGGCTGCAAATAAATGAAGAGAGGAAAAAAGTCACTCAATCCGGCTGAAGTGAATGAATTGTCTTCCAGAAGTGAATGCCAGCAAGCAAGATATAAAAAATCTGAGAATGACTAGAGTTTCAGCTGATAATAAATCATACTACTTAAGTAATTGCTAGAATATTTGC
Source organism: Centrocercus urophasianus (assembly GCF_019232065.1). Lineage (NCBI taxonomy): Eukaryota > Metazoa > Chordata > Aves > Galliformes > Phasianidae > Centrocercus > Centrocercus urophasianus. Next base: position 30,928,589 of record NW_024884142.1, read on the forward strand.
TGTAGAAACTACATTAAACTGTAAACTTGTCGATTGTCAAAATGTTAATTGAAAAATTGAAAAATTGTTTGAAAATGTAAAAAAGAAAAACAACCCTACACTTCAGACACTAGCATGTCATTCATTATTACTAAAAAAGTAACATCCTTTGCATAGAAAGCTACCATGCTAAAATCAAGCTTTTTTTTTTTTTTTTTTTTTTTTTTTTTTTTTTTTGTGGCTGACCAAACACAAAATATCCATTTAGTGAAGTGATCAATGCGATATAAAGAAAATAACAATTGTTTAATTGTACTTCATCACTCCACCTCACAGTTCCAAAATGGCTTTCAGAAGAAAGAAATATGTAAAGTAAAGAAATATGAGAATGAAGTATTTCAGAAGGTAAAGTCATGAGGAGCTTGTTGGGTATATGCCGTTATAGAATCATAAAATGGCTAGGTTGCAAGAGATCAGAAGGATCATTAAGTTTCAACCCCCCTGACACAGACAGGGTTGCCAACCACTAGATCTACTACTACTAGATCAGATTGCCCAGGGCCTTAAGCATGTCCAGGGATGCAGCATTCACAACCTCTCTGGGCAACCTCATTACTCTCTGGATAAAAATTTCCCCCTGACGTCTAATCTAAATCTCTCTTCCTTTAGTTTAAAATCATTCCCCCTTGTCCTATCACTATCTACCCATGTAAAAAGTTGTTTTCCCTCATGTTTATTGACTATCTTTAAATACTGGAAGGTTGCAATGAAGTTTCCTCACAGCCTTCTCTTTTCCAGGCTGAACAAGCTCTGTTCCTTCAGCCTATCTTCATAGGAGAGGTGCTCCAGCCCTTAAATCATCTTCATGGCCCTCTTCTGGACCCTCTCCAAAAGTTCCACCTTTCTTATGCTGGGGGTCTTAGACTTGGAATCCAGCTGAGAACAGGATAGAAGGGGACAATCACCTCCATGTCCCTGCTGCCCACCCCTCTTCTGATGGAACCCAGGATACCATTGGCCTTCCAGGCTGCAAGCACATGCTGCTTGCTCATGTTAAGTTTTTCATCAACCAGGATCCCTAATTTCTTCTCAGCAGAGTTCTTCTCTCAGTCTGTATATAGCTAGGATTGCCTTAATCCACGTGTAAAACCTTGCACTTGGCCTTGCTGAACCTAATTAGGTTCACAAAGGCCCACCTTTCAAGTTTATCAGGGTCACTCTGGATAACATCACTTCCTTGTGCTGTATCAACTGCACTGTTCAGCTTGGTTTCATCAGCAAACTTGCTGAGGGTGGACTGAATCCTACCATCTGATGGTCACTGCTAAAGATGTTAAGGAGTACTGGACCCAAGATGGACCCTTGTGGTACACTGCTCTTTACCACTTTGTCTTCTAAGCCTTTGAAATAATTTGAACTGCAACGTTTTACTAAAATTCAGAATAACAAATTACTGACATCACATCTCTGGCAATGACCTACATCAATTATTCTTCACGGAATTATGTGAGCCATTAACTTTATGTAAAAAGTGATATTTGAAGTATTGGACTGCTCCTACGTCTAAGAGAACATCAAATCCATGGTATAATTGAGATTACACTTTACAGCTGATGTCCAGTCTTGTGCACTGTCAACTGCTATTAGGTCTCTTACTTTAATATTTTCAATATCATTATTCCTGTAAATTAACACTGAAGGTAGGAATACACCAATGAGGTAACCTAAAATAAGGAACTTGAAAACAAAATCCTGGAGATAAAAGCCTTGGGACAGAAGTGTGCACTTTAAGAAGTCTGGGAAAGGTTTATCTTGCCAGATTTTGTAGAATTGTTTGAATTGCTTGAATTGGAAGGGACCCTTAAAGGTCATCTAGTACAACTTTCCTGCAATGAACAAAGATGCCTACATCTAGACCAAGTTGCACAGAGCTGTGTCCAGACTGACCTTGAAGGTCTCCGGGAACGGGGCATCCACCACCTCTCTGGACAATGTTACTGTGCTTCAGCATCCTTATCATAAAAAAAAAAGTAATTCTTGTGTCCAATCTTGCTTTCTTCATTAGTTTGAAACCATTTCTCCTTGTTCTGTCAAAGCAGACTTTGCTGAAGAGCATTTTATTCTAAGTATGTCTTTTCTATTCATATTTATCAGTCTCAAATATAATGGGATACAAAGAAGAAGTCTACTGTATACGAAATTTTTGTTTGGATGACCTTTTAGAAATTTAATTATTTGAATTGTTGTTTTTTTACCGTACTTTGATAATTAACAGTTGACTAAAATTTGGTGCGAAAACTGAACCTTCTGAAAATACTGCCTATTGAAAGAGCTAGTAGCTTTCTTGGAATAAGTACCCTTTACTTGTCAGTCTGCCAGAACTTGTAATTATTAAGTAGAAATTTAGTGCTTTACTAAAAGGCAAGATGTAATTGAATAAAGATCAGTTAATAAGTAGATGATGAAAATATTGATATAGTTTTAAATTTAAACTTGATAATTATTTTCCTGCTATCTGGTAATGATGAAGTCTGTGTAAAACTTCTAATAGCACTTGTTATACTTAAGAACAGTTTCTGAACATTGTGGAAGTCTTTCAGTAACCCTAATCCAATGAACTTTATTCTTTTCTAAATTTTGATATCCAGTTGGTGGACATTAAAATACATTAGGTGGGAATATGGATGTCTAAATGTACCACGGGAATAGTACACTGTGGGCTGTTTCTGTTACAGGATATTTTTTCTTCTGATTTGACCCTTGAAAGCTGGAGCCCACATACAGGACTCTGATGCATTCATCAGAGTTCTGTTTGTCTTTACTTATTTATTTATTTTTAACCGTAGGGCATGGCAGGATATAGAAAAAATGGTCTCCAAGCTAGGAAAGCAAAGGAGCTGCATGTAGATGTCTGAAGTTGAATTTGGCACTTGGAGCTATTTGCCACATTAAAAACAAACTTCTAAACCAATACAATTCAAATTCCTAAGGTGCCTTTATCCATTCCTGGGCTGAGGGATTGTTTTTCCAATTTGTTCAATTAAGTGCCTTCAACTCATGTTACTTTTTCATTTGATCTGAAATTTGTGTAACTATTTTCTTTTGAACAAACAGAATGATTCATCACTATAAATATATACTTATGATTGCCTATGTCTCACTGGTATCCAGAGGCTGTACAGAGCTGTAAATATATCCTATCAGAATTTTTTTTTACACAGCTAGAACTTTAGGAATAATATTCTTTTATGGAAGTGATTGACATCTTTCATATAGCTGGAAATACAACCAGAGAATTTGACTTATGTTCTTTTGTTCACTGTCACATGATATTAATTTACAGGAGTAAAATATTTTAATTAGAAGAAACAAAATAGAAATTATTGGCAATCTTCTAATGTTTACATTTTCTTGGGAAGGGAAGATTTTGTATTTATGTTAGAAATATCACTTTCTCCTATTTCCATGTGCTTTTTGATTTTGAGATTTTCTCAAAAACATAGGCTCTAGCTGGGCTGCATACTTTTTTCCAACTGAATGACAGGAAGTAGAGCTCAGTGAATAATGCTCTTCCATTTCACTGTCAGTATGCCTGTGTCAGAATGATTTGAAAATGAAATGGAATTTCAAAAGATGAAAAATTCCACCTATTCTGAGGGAGACTAAATATAAAACTTTTCTTAATAATAATACTATGTTCAGAAAACATGTTCAATTAAAAAAAAAAAAAGATTTTTTTTCTTCCTTTTAATTAAGACATCTAGTTTTGTAATTGAACAAACAAAAGAGACTGTAATTATGACTAGATGAAAGCTAAAGTGCTGTACCAGGAAATGGCTACTCTCAGGCTGTCTAATTCTCATACTTTTTCCCAGAACAGTGATTACTGGACATTACTTCAGACAGCTTTTTGAGTTATATACCCATTTCATCTGACTAGCTTAGCAGTTCTTGCATTTCTATTTATTTTCTCCTGGGAATATGACATTTTACATATACTCAGAATGCAATACAGACTTTAGACTTTTCACTGGAGGAAATTATACTTACTGCAAATATATTTAAGCTGATTTTATTCTTTTTTCTATTAAATTTTCTACTAAAGTGTTTTAATTTGGTGATGCTTTTCATGGACTGTCTAGTCTTGCTAGACTAGACAGAAGTTAATGGAGGGAAGGTGGTTTGCAGACTTGACCCTCACACAAGTAATGGCTTCCTTGCATGAATGATTACTCTTGCTACCTCAGAGAGTAACTTGTGAAAAGTCATTATTTTGTAACTAGAAGACGGAGAGACAGTGTAAACATGTTGTAAGTATACTCTCAGTGTGAGATTTGCTGCATACCAATATACAGAACTATCTAGTCAGATAGTCTTACCTGTGTTCAAATTTATTACCATATGGTGTTTAGCCACAATGAACATAGATTGTTTCACATAGTTGATCCTAATAAGGATCACATTCTAATTCCACTTGAGTACTTCTGCGAATCTCTAAACATATGGCTTTGTGGTTGTGTTGAAAATTTTCAAGAAATGTGGAGGTGTGTGTTTGAAGTTGGAAGCTGACCCATAAAACTGCATAGTACAGTAACATTTTTTTCCATAATGACACATGCAGATAAAAAGTTTTTCTTATATTTTTTGTGCTAGTTAACTGATTACAAAATGTATTACAGAATAATGATCTCAGTCAGATATCTGTTAATCCCTTTTTCTTTCACATGCTCTCTTAATGTCCATCACATGGATATCTCCGGAACACAAAACGACACACGTACTTCAGTGTTTTGTTTTGTTTTGTTTCTATGGGCAGGGAGGGAGAAGCAAACAACAAAACTTAATTATGATATTTAGTTATAGTTTTACCTAGACACACTGAAGAGAGAAAGCACTTAGTATTAATCAGTAACGAGTTGGGTGCTTCAGGTCAGCAGAAAGTCCACTCTCAGAGGAATCCTCTTACAGTTACCATAGCTATGTTTCTCTATGCTTTGTTTAAATACAGCTCAGTAGCTATGACATTGCAGCCTTATACCAGCTCTTTTATAAATCTGTGCTAAAAATAGGATTTTTTTTTATTAGAATAATATTTCATGTAAATCATTTCATAGCCTCCTGTGCTCACACTCAAAAATGTGTATTTAATTGTTCCTGAGTCCTGTTATCATAGAATCATAATATCATGAAAGGTGAGCCAACTATCAACTTGGTCTTGAATGCTTCCTTGGAGGGGGTACCCACGGCCTCTCTTGGCAGTCAGTTCCAGTGCTTTACTAAACTCTGAGTAATGAATTTCTTTCTAACATTTAATCTAAATCTACTCTCTTTATTCTAAATCTACTCTCTTTAAATCTAAATTGACCCTCATTTCTACTATTGCAGAGTTCAGTTCTATCTGTTTGTTTGGACCTTCTAAATTTTTCTTGATCTTCAAAATTCAAAAGTTTTCTTATAAGCCATTCCCTTTTAGGTTTATCCCCGAACCTCAGGGATTCCATGACTTTGAGTTTAGGACATGCTGATTATAGCTGTTGTATCAAATTTCTTTTGCCAAATTGATCTGAACTACTTTCAAAACCAGTTCCTGTCTTTTTCAGACAATGGTTTCAGTGCATGATATGCCCCTAATGCTATCTTCTAACTCATGCTCCTTCTTACCCCTGGTCCTCTCTGCTGATTTTCAACATTCTTACTCAATCTTTTTTTAATCTTTTTTTTTTTTTTTTTTTTTAATTTCTATGTTTCTATGGACCACTTTCATCATTAATCACTATATTCTCTAAATATCTTATGCATTGCCAATTTGTTTCCCTCTCTCTTTTTTTTTTTTTTTGTGTGTGTGTTCGGGAGGAGAGGGTGAGGGATGGGGGAGTGGGGAAAAAGGCTCAAGAAGGAAGTGATCTTAAATAATAATTATGTTAAAGGAAGACTTCCTGATCCTAAGAAAAGAGTTCCAACTTTCATCCCAGTTATTTGCAATTCAGATTTTAGGCTTGTTATGTCTCCATATCCATTCTTCAAAATTGCTCCAATTTAATCCAATTCATTTAATTTCTAAATCTGTGGTCCACTCTTTAACTTTTTTCCTGTTTTTATTGACAACAACACTGACACTCTGCAGCTGGAACTCACAGCATAAAAACCTTTTGGGCTACCATCTTAACCATGATTCATGCTTATAACTTTTGTAATCAGAACTGTCTTAATTGAAAAAAGTGAAAAAATCTGTACATTAAAAACAAACAAACAAACAAGCAAACTGTAGTGTAGATCTTCGTAAGATAAATAAAATAAGCAAAAGTCATTTTGCCAGAGTAACATATTTTATTCAGGAGATGACCATGATTTGTTTTCAAATTCTGCTGAGCCTTGGCTGGGAGTACTTCCCAGAATGTTTTTATACGCTTATTAACAAATTCAGTACGGTAATGGATATTATGATTGTATTTCTAAATCTGGTATTTTGCCTTTAGCTGACCCAATTAAAAAAAAACAAAACTTTTTCAAGTTACCATCTTCTATGTAGATCACTGCTTTGGGCTCTTCAAGATTACAATCTTCAATGGTGGCTCTATTTTTCAGTTTTGTTTGTTAAATTTTGCTTCTGTTGAACCAAATTCGGTGATGTCTCAAAAAGTATTTAATAGAACTGTGCCTTGGAAAGCCAAGATTGATAATTTGTTCTGCTTAACTCCAGCTGGAGACCTAAGACAACATTCCTACTCTATCTTTCCATGTTTTATGTGATCTCTCTGTCTCTCAAGTTGTGTTTTTCTTGCCCACTGTCATGTATAATGTTAGTTTGTGCTGGAATACAAACTCAGCATCACGCTAAGACCAAGTGAAAACACATGCCAGCACAGAAGAATCACAGATAAATGGGACAAACACACTGGAGTAGATTGACCAAATTCAAGTCCAAAGGTCACAGATTCTGTGATAATTGCAGGGTATTGGGCATCAAAAAATGTTAATAGATCACCTTAATGTAAATATTACTGGGTTATGTAAAAAGAATATATTTGTACTATTAGTGATCTGCTTGTCTTTAATGAGAAATATGCCTAAAGATTTAATGATTCTTAAAAGATGCTATATGCTTTGCAATCTGAACTTTGAGTTTCTTCTTGATTTGTTCCATATTTGAACTGTCACTAAATTGAAATAAAAATCAAACTTGATAGTTATTATTGTATCCCAGATTTATTGCATCTTCAAAATCAAAGCTCATGTAAAGATGTTAAATTATTTATTAACCAGGAATAATTCAACCAAAAAGTTTATTTAATTGGAAAAAGAAATAGCAAGCCAAAAACAACAATAAAAAACACCCAACAAATTAACAACTTCACCTTCTCTTCTTCTTTTTACTTTCAAATTGTATTGAGGAACTTCCTCACAGATTTCTAATCTATTTATTTTAACAGAAATTTTTGATTTGAAATTAGAAAGATGAGTGTTTGATAAATTATGGTGAAGAGAGGAGATCAACTTTTCATGTTTTTATTCATGTTTGTACTTCTGGAATTCTCACTGTCAGTATTTCCATGACTAAAGGGAAACATTTAATTACATTTTGTTTTGTTTTGTTTTGTTTTAAGTGAAATTGCTTTGACTTTGATTTACATGTTTACAGGTAAAAAGTTTACAACTCTGTCTGCTGGTGGTATTTGTGAGAAGAAACTTTCTTCCGTGTATACACGCCAAAACACTTTACTTCTGGAGTGAGATCATCTCTTTCAGATCTGCACCACTGGGAATTCAAAAGAGTCACAGATGTAACATGTAGGTGATGTAAAAGTTCCCTAATTAGAGAAGCAAAAGTTAGATATATGTACACAACTGCCTTTTCTCTGTCTGGAGAAGACATACAAAAGAAAATGCCTAATCTCTACTGACTCGTGTGAATCCATCCATGAAAAAATGCAAAACCATGCTAAGCCTCATTGGATGACTGAGACACCAGACTAAAGGGGAAGACCAATATCTTCTTAATCAGTGTAAAGAACTGCTTGAAAAACAATGTGGTATGTACAAGTATCCTTTGCTGAAAAGGTTCATTGAATTTGATATACACAAAAGTTGATGTATTCTGTACACATCCTTTAAATAAATGTAAGTAATTGCAGTCTAATTTTATGACTAAATGAATTTCAAGCTGTTTAACTATTTGTATCACCAAAATATGGTAGGTGTGGCATGGGAATCTCTGATAACTTGAGAGCCCAGACTTTTAGTTTTTTTTTTTTTTTTCCCTGTGAAAGGAGGCTTCAGGAACATTTTGTGCATGTATTTGTGTTTGTTGTGCCAACAACTTTTTAGTAAAAAGCTTAACTGTAGACTACTGTAATATCAACTGTAATGTCAGCTGATTTTGACAGAGGAGTTGGAGATATCAGAAATACTATTTACAGGAAAAAGAAGCAGGATGGAAAAAATTGGTGTTGGAAGATGAATTAACAGGGAAGAATTCAAGCTTTGAGGAAAAAGAAGAATCACTGTTTTTGGACTATTGGAGTAGCAGATAGCGACAAGAATCCTGCAACTTTGCTATTTTTGGTATCTGAGCTTTAAATGCACTTAAGTATGCTTGTTGAAATCTTTGTACCTTGTCTTCACTCCTTCTTTTGTACTGTGTTTATTTTATTAATAAATTGTTAATTTATTAAACTTTATCATTTCTACTAGGCATATTTTATGGCTTAAAACTTACCAGTAAGTTTCAATAAACCTGTATCTATTTTTATAAGAGACCTTATTTATAAACATTATTCATTTTTCATTCTTAAAAATGTTTAATCCCAATAAATGATTTGTATTACTACAGAATGAATGTTTCCTAGGAATAATCAAATCCATGGTAGAAATGGAAAGATAGGAGATACATCCATCTCCTGTTGTAAGGAGATTTCTATGTTTAACAGAAGCAGAGGACTCAAGAAGCTCGATTCCATTTCCTTTCTTAAGACTTAAATGATTAAGACTATGTCATTTCTGACGCACATTTGTCTTGCGTGCTTTAAATATAATCAGTAATGGGTCAGTCTTTTTTGTTACTAAAAATCACTGTTTTTGGTTTTTTTTTTGCTAGTATATAACTTATTTTTTTTCTTGTTTTGTGAATTTTAGTCCTCTTGACTGAGATGAGAGAAAACTCATTTTTCCTATTTTATTTGCAGTTGTGTCTGTCCACAAAGACATTTCTGTGTATGCATGCTCATAAATTTGCGTAATTGCTTATAAATACACGCAAATGCTTCTTCTTCTCCTTCCCCTTCCTAAGCCTTTCTCTTGGCTTAAGGTAGGCCAGATCATTCAGTATTTCCTTTCAAAGTAGTCATGATTTTTTGATTTATGTCTGCTTTTATTTTTCACCTCTGACTAACATTTTGCTTGAAAAGAATGCCCAATACTGTTCTCAGTATTTCAACTGGAGTCTTGCCAACACTCAGTAGGGAGGAAAGACTGCCTCATACTTTTATTTTCCCATCATATTTGCTTATGATGTCTGCATTTTTTGTAACAGCCTGATATTTCTGATATATGTTCAGGCTAGAATCCCCTATAGACTCCTGATTTTTTATTTTTTTTTTAAATTTATTTATTTATTTATTTATTTTTGGTTGTTTAACTGTTATCTAATGTTACCTCTTTGTTTTATTCTATATTTGAGCAGATGGTTACTGCTGCCTTATTTGCTGTCCATTGCATGTGTCCCTACAGTTCCTAATTGCTCCTTATTGTTTCTCTGTAATGAACACTTTCAATTGTAATATTGCTCTCCAAAGTGTTCTTATGTTTGTATCACCTGAGAATATAATACCATATAAAGAAAATCATTGGTCAAGTTTCATTTGAGGACAAACCCTGCACAACATCATTCAATATATTCTTCCATCTGAATATGAACTGATAGCTGCTTCTTCAGCATGGAAATTCACAAATTTTTGTATGAATTTCCAATTAGTTTTATAATTGCATGTTTATTAATGAAAATGCAACATGGAGAGTATAAAATAAATATGTCTACCGTTTCTTTCTTTTTTTTTTTTTTCTGATATATATAATCCTTTTAAGTTTCTTCCAGTACCCTGCACTGATGATGGTTCTATGCACCTAGAGATGTCTCGATTGACTCAGCAGTCTCTAATATCTCCTTCCTTTATCTGAGTACGTGATACCACCTTCCAGCTACTCAGACTAACTGTCCCAGTTGCTGCCTCATTGTTGATGTTTTCTTGTTATGTACCTCAGCCTTTTGAGTGTTGTGTCTTGACCACTGCCAGGGTATGGAAGTATTTAGAGAAGGGATTGCACAAAGTCATGAAAGAGCAGTGAATTGTACTATACATAGGAGGAGTGATGACACTTAACTTCCTCTTGACTTTGGGAAGGGACTGAAAAATCTGAAAAACATGAATTTGGTAAACTAGATAACCAATGTGTTTATCTGCTCTGAACTGTGTAATCAAATTGTCAAGAATATGATGATTCATTTGGAAAGAATTTTAAACAGCAATGGATGCATTTAATATTTGCCTGAATGTGCATGCATCCTAAAGTAAATAACTGAGGAAGTGAACTTCCCTAATTGTATTTAGCTGGCTGGCTTTTTACTATTTTTTACTATCAGCTTTTTACTATTTAGTCACTGGTCATGGAACAAGGGCAAATGGTAGGATTTAAATCACTTTGGCTTACAAAATGAAGGATTCAAAGTATGAAAAAAAAAGCAGAGGAAATGATGACAAGAACATGGGAAGGGGGGAAGGGGAAGAAGGGTAAGGAGGGAAGAGAAGCAAGCATGACAAGAAAAAATTTCAGAGAAATAAATACCTGTCTGTGATTTCTGTACCAGCTTTCCCCTTACTTTGGTGGATATTGTGCCCCCTGCACTGCAGACGGGACATAGTCCTACTACAACTAATCATATTTGGATGGTGCCATATCCAATAAATGTGAAACTTGTGAGCCAGTTAGGTAGCTAAACACATGAAACGGACTTTTAAGATGTTTACAGTCAAAGGGCTTTTCTCCTTACTTGTTTACTTATTGCTTGCCTGTTGAGTTGGCCTGATCTTAGGCTGTTCTGTACAGCAATGAGGACCAGAGTTTGTTTTGGCTGAAGCTGAATTTGCTGCACAGATACACACAGCTCCAGAAGGGGGAGCTTTAGCAGGTACAGTGTCAGCAAAATCATCTAATCTGCAATACAATATTATAAAAGTTTCTCTCTTACAGGTTTCTCTCTTACAAATCAGGTTTGATGCAAGCGGAAGCAGAATTTGATCAGAACACAAGTAATGCTCTAATTCTTTCTTGCCACTAAGCACTGTCAATAATTATTTTGAAAGCTACAAGAAACAAAACATGGCAACTCTACATGATCTTAAATGTTCTGGAAAACAAATATATTTAAATTTAAGAACGCATTTGAACTTATGACTTTTTTTATTGATAGCATAAGGAATGAATGGGGAGGAACAGTATAGATAGCTGCTAGAGCTTTCAATTATTTTGAGTTTCTTGAGAGACCAGTATAAATGCACAATTGTCTGAAATAGCCTAACATGCAGTTGTATTTACATGTGTTCATATGCACATATGTATTAAACCTGCGAGATAAAAGAAAAGAGCTTAAAGACAGAAGGGGGAAAGGGTATACTTGTAAATAACCCCTTGCTGAAGGCATTTTGGGGAGGCTAAGCACCGATAAGGAATAGAAGAGTCAAGAAAACAATCAATCACTTTTGCCAAGACCAAATATTTTTTGGTCCACCTTAGAATATAGTTTCTACTGTAGGTTTCAGAGTACCAAGACGTCTGAAACACGTAGGGAAACTGCTCTTAGGTTCTACATGCAAGCCCTCTAACTTTCTTGGATAACTCGAAAAGCTCACAATATGCAGCTGAAGAATTGTCTCATTATAGGTGAGGATAGCAATGCAGAATGTTCCGAATCTTTCAGTACGGATGTTGGAAAGATCAAAACATTTACTACTTAAATCAAGAGAATTTTCAAAACTGTATCCTGAGGGCATTTAAAAGACAAAAAGTCCAGATTTGTGATTTATCTCAAGTTTTATCCTTCCTTGCTGCCAGGATATTACAGTTTTATAAGCAAGTATTTGAGTTATCAAGTATAGCTGAGCAATTTCAAGGGTTGACCAGCAAGAATTCTGGCCTTTTTTTTTTTTTTTTCTTTTTTCTTTTTTCTTTCTCACCCCCCTCACTTACAGAATAAAGAGTATAAAAGTTGCTTATGAAATATGGTTGGAGGTAGGTCATAGTACCTGATGCACTATGAACTGATTCAAGGATTTTAGTTTAAAAAAAATTGCAATGTACTCTAACAACAAGAAAGTATCCGTGTATGAATTTAGACCTTGGTACAATTTAAGACATATATGGTAGTTTAACATACAACCCTTTCTAACACATCCCTTTTTATAGGTATTAAAAATTGGCAGTAAGTCAAAGAGTAGTACTGTTGAAGGTAATACTTAAAATCACAGCAGATCAGTTTGGAATATATTATGAAAAGTCTGGAAATCAGAAACTATGTAAAATAGAATTAAACAGAAATTGCGACTTAAGGAACTGAAAAAGCGTTTTATAAATGCACCAGGTACAGTAATTTCCTCTGGAACAGATTTCCCCTGGAAATAGTCAAATGTAATTCAAGCATAATGAAAGTGCTCTATTTTTGTATCTGATTCTATCTTCAGTGTATGCACTCATTCTAGGTCCAGTGTAAAGCCCATTAAAGGCAGTGTTACTCTTCATGTTGTTTTAATGGCTTTTAGATCACAGTCTCTCTGAATATCCTTACACATCCAAAATATTATTCCATCTACATTATATTTGCTGATACAATATGAAATGCATGCTTGAATTTCTGCTTCTGTTTCCAAATTCTTGCTACTTTCCGAATCGTAAATTTAAGCCTTTTGCACATATTGTTATTTTTCCTAGCTACTTTTTCATGGACTGCTTAAATATATTCATTGGCCTTTGGAGTTCGTAGTTTGCACATTTTATACTTACCTGCATAAGGCCGTTAATACTATCTATTTGCTCCCAGTGAATCTGGGAGCTTATATCTGCTTTTCAAAAATGTATCCATTTTCAATTCCAAAATGTCAGACTATATGGAGTCTGTAACTTCCCTTGTTAGTTTGTTTCCTTAGTACAGTACAGACATTGTTAAAACATGCATACCTTCTATGCCTTGTACTGTAAAATCACTAAAGAAATGCTCTCCAACGTAAAATTATGATGATGATAAAAATAATATAATGAGAAGAAGAAGATCAAGGCATCAAGAATTAAATCAATACTTCAAAAATCAATCTAGAAAGCATGGGACAGGCATGTCACTCTACTTCAGTTCTTCAAATTCTGCGTAGTACATTGCCAAGCAATTCTCCCAGTGCTTAAAGAAATGCACACACAAAATAACTATTCCAATGACCAGATAAGCCATAAAATACATGACTTATAATAAAATAATGCCACGTTTAGAATGTGTAATAATTCTGAAATCTCAAATTAAGGATTCTATTTGCCTGGATAGGTTCTTGAAATGACAGATTCAAGGGAGAAAAAAAGATAGATCACATGGATTTAAAGCAGTTAAAATCCCACCAAATTCACTGTGATTCAGAACCCAAGTTCATACACAAGTACACCTTATCTTCCTAGTAACAATGTTAACTCAAAATTTTGTTGGCAATGTGAGGAATACCTTAAGGTTTTTCAATTTATATGAAGAACCATCCATGAAAAGGCTAAAAAACTTAGATGTTAATTTCCTATACTTTTAGTCAGTAGTTACAAATCGTCAGATAGCTGAAAAAGAAGAACGAGATCTTAATGAAAGAAGGCAAAAGTTTTTATTAGATCTAGAATCTGAATTTGACTGCCAATGATGTCAAAGTACAGAATAAATCTATAACACACATATCAGGAACATTCTTTATATCTGAATATAAATGTTACAAAAAATTCATTAGGTATCAGATATTATTCAAAATCTCTTTTCCAAAATTAAGATGTGGAATGCTAATATTTTGGGCATGAGTACTTGAATGCAAAGACATGTAAACACTTTCAGAGACTCACCAACACTGATATTTTAGTGACATTTTAAAAAAAATTTGGGTGATTGGTGGATATCCCCCACGTTAATCGGAAATATGTATCTTAATATTACTTTGATATCCTGAAAGTCATAGTAGTTTCATTTCACAAATGTTTAGACATTGTCTATATAAAATATGTTAAAAAAGTGCTGAATCCCTGCAGAGCATTTCACTGTTATATGTTTGTTAATGAACAGCTCCCAGTATTTCGTGCCTAATTCTTTGTATTTGATCTGCTCAAGACGATTTAGGAAACCTCCTTCAAAGCTGTGTAGACAACTTGTTTTACAGAAAAAAAAAAAAAAAAAAAAGTTAAAATACAGACAACAGATACGTTTCCCCTAGGCTCTGATGAGTACACATCCACTTCCTTTCCTGTATTTCCTATCTGTCTATCAGCCACTAGTCTTACTGACCATTACTAACCTCTTTTTGACTTCTTTCTCATACACACATAGATGTAGCCACTTGCTCGTGGAAGATAATTTCCTCTTCGGAATTCTTTCTAAGCTTCCTTTTTGTTGTTTTCCTAAAGGTTCTTCCTCTGAAATCTTCCAAATTAGATAAGAGTGAAGGTAGAGGAAAGTGACCAGGCAAAAATGTGATGCTTTAAATAGGTGTTAATGAGTAAAGGTGCAGGGGTATAATTGAATGATACACACCTATTCTTAACCTTTCACTCTGACAGAGTTGTACCGAGAAGTTATGCTGAATTTGAGTTATCTTTCTCCTTTATTATAAACTGCTAGAAGGGCCAAAAGCCATCCTTCCAGTTATTAGCAACAATTCAAGCTGTTCATTTGATACCCAATTACTCTGTCACTCAGGAAACACTATTCATTCTGGGCAGTTTAGTGTGAAAAGCTGACAAGAAATGTGGAGAAATGTGGAGTTGGGATCATTGTTATTCAGCTGTGTTCCAGGCTTTGTAACCCATGTGAAAATACCTGCAGCCACTCTTCTCTAGGCTGAACATTTCCAACTTGCTTGCTTTGTTCCTGAATATATTGATAATGGAGTATATAGTCAATAGTACTCAGCTCACTTTTTACTGTTAAATTCTTCCCATGAAGAATTTCTGGGAAATTGCATAGAGGATTCAGGGGCATTTTTATGGCTTTCTGCGAGTACATTTTTAGACTTGGATAATTAGAGAGTAATTTACCCATATTAAAATCATTGCACAAAATTTACTTGATATGAGATTTCATTTACTATATGAAAAATTGAGGTTGTGGGAAGAACTTATTTGTTTTCCAATTATTCTTCTATTTCATTATAAAGTGTATATAATTTAAGCTGAAAAAACCCAAACAGAAAACAAAACAAAACAAAACAGGATGATCTTTAGAACAAAAACAGCAACATGTGTCTCTGTGTTAAATCTTTTCATTCATAATCTATTCTTCTCAAGGAATGCATCTTTCCAAATGAAGAAAAACATTACAGTATGAGAAAGGAGTTGTATTTGCTGGTTTGGGGAATCAATAGTAAAGTTCAAAAGCTTTTTAAGGGGAATATTCATATAAGAAAATCATCCATGCATACTGAATGTGTTGCAGCTGTCAATTTTTTTTTTTTTGCTTCCTGTTTTTGAAGATCAAGGCTGAGAAGGACAAGTTAATTATAGCCATCTTCCAACTACCTTAACAATATTTACACTAGAAAAGATGACCGTTTTGAACAAAACTGCTGACAAAAGAGAAATTTGCTCAGGGAATGTGAGAATCCTTCTTTGTTTTTTGGCTCAAAGCTTGCTTTGTGAGGTATTTCTTGTGATAAGACTCAGATTGATTTATTTAGGAGGCAAGTGATGGATGCTACCGTATGACAATCAACATCACTTTGTGGGCACTTGAAAGCCCCTTCCTCCAGAGCTGCTTGCCTCCGGAAGAGAGTGCTCGGGAATGTTTATTGGCAGAAGATCTGGTCTGTGACTAACTAGCTCCAGGTTGGTATGGGAAAACTGGGGAATGATACCATCATGTCCTGTGAAAAACAGGATGCAGGTGGGCATCCCTGCTCCCTCTTCCCTGCTGGCAAGGCCCAGAAGATGGGAACATAGGAGTTTCTGCTGAGATCCCAGAGCCAGAAGCTGCCACTCCAAGAAGAGCTGACTCAACCACTTTGGATTTGAACTGTCACTCCAAAGAAAGCTGACTTGGCTGCTTTGGAACCATTGAAAAGGGGCCATCATTGCCATGGTCACTGTCGTCATCAACAGAACAACAATGCCTGGTGACCCACCACTACTGAAGATCAATGACTGAACTATGAACCATGCTGGATCCATGGTAGTGATTATTTCCCTCTTGCTTCCTATAAAGACTCCTTGCTTCTTCTTTCCTATCTTTTCTATTGCCCTCCTTCCCTTTTCCATTACCCTAATTCATAATAGTGTCCGTCCTCCCCTTCCCTGTCTCCCTGATTAAGATTTGTAATAAACTGGTCAGACTAACATTTGAACCATTGTTTCTTAGTCTCGTACTGGGTATAGAGATATTAAAAGAACCTCCTCTTCCTCCTATAAATTGGAGCGAGACAGGGAAGGATGGGCATATAGAAAACACAATGAAGTAAAATCCATGGAGCACGGTGGTAAATTTTTTGTCACACATGAAGATGATAGGAACATATTGTAATATCAAAAAGCACTGTCTGACTGCAAGTTAAGCCGAGATAAGACACATTTGTCCTGCAAAATTGCACAGCAGCTTAGTTTTCATGATACACAATACTGTGAAGGAGAAAAGGATCAACATCTGGAGAGAGAAAAGTTATATGTCATAAAGCTACCTGACAACTTAGACTAAACTGAGCAGCCCAGAACATTGAGGAGAGAGGAATCAGGAAAATGCAAATGGAAATTAGTGTGAATTATTGTGTGTTAGGTAAAAATACATTGTTTTAGACTCTTATGTGATATGTATGTATGAGGAATTTCGGCTATCATGCACCCTTCAATATTCAAATAGAACAATCATAAAAGTACAGTTCTGGGATTAAAGTATGTAGTATTCAAATACTAGTTGAAAAGATGGGACAACAGGATAGCCCAAGGCAATATTCAAGAATTATTGTTTCAAAGCATCCTATGTGTAAATGGAAGTTTTATCCTCTGTTCCTAAATAAGAGAGGCCTCGTTTAGGAAATACCAGTGTGACTTCAGAGGATTCCCTTTTATATGAGTTGGATCTAGATACCTGTGGGAGTGATTTTCCAATCCAAAAATTCAGGGCAGAGCCACCACCTAGTTTTCCTTTCCTTTCCTTTCCTTTCCTTTCCTTTCCTTTCCTTTCCTTTCCTT
>NW_024884142.1:30947417-30984905 GCF_019232065.1 Centrocercus urophasianus
GTGCTCCGTCACCCTCAGCATAAAGAAGTTCTTGCGCACATTTGTGCGGAACTTCCTATGCTGCAGTTTCCAGCCGTTTCCCCTTGTCCTGTCTCCACTCACCACTGAAAACAGTCTGGCCTCGCCATTCTAAACCCTTTGGTTTATTTTAACATATTGTTTAGAATATTTAGCATCATGATACACATAGCCTCTACAGCTAGCTTTTTAGAATCTAGTAAAAGTGCATTCCTGGTGTGGAATTCTATTAGACAGAAGAAAATTTCAGTCTTTTCAATTGCGTAGAAGTATTTCATAGGGACTGCTTGTGTGAACAGGACATGTGAGAATTTCTGTATAAATTAATTGAGACTGTGAGTGGAAACTTTCGCTAGAATATGTTTCTTGGCTTGATAATAGTGGAACAGAGAGCAGAATTTATCTCATTAATAACCCAAGTTCAGTGTACTTTTTCCATCTTGTAATTATTACAAAAGATTAAGAAAACTATATTCACTTTAAGGACTACATTTACATATTGTATTGTACATAACATTTATCCTGTTGCAAGCCCTCTCTAAATTCAGGGCTTTTATTTTTTATTTTTTTTTAATAATAAAACCCCCTGACAAAACACCATCAACCAATGAAATAAATCCTGATTGACTGTTGTAGGATTTTTCAAATTAGCATTGTCTAACAATTTCTGCTTTAGCTGTCTTTTTACAGTTCTCCCAAGAGGGAAAGAAAATAAGACTGGCTTTTGCCACATTGTGAAATTGCAATTCTGTAGGAAAGAATGTTCAGAACAGAGCTGATCAAATCAGCCCTCCTGGTTTCTCTCGGTATGTAACTGCAGTGATGCTTATTTAAGAAATGGGCATCTCATCCATTCCTGCTTACAAAATTTAGGGCTCCTAAGTTCTGCAATGAAATGCATTTTACATTAGATACACCATCTAAAAAACTCCTGGAGTGAAGAGAGATCTCAGCATTTCCAGTCCTAATTAACCTGTGGGTTTTCTTTTGTGGTATGACTTGGGCCTTTTAAATCTTGTGTTTCTTATGGCATTGTGGCACAATTTCAGTGGGTGTCATGGAAAGCTTCCTCTTCCAGAAAATTGTATTCCAGCAGCTAGTGAAAGTTTTGGGGAGGTGGATGCAGAAATTTGAATTCCCTCCAGCTGAAGCAAGAGCTGAATTCAGTTGATTCTCTAAGCCTTAAAGGAAAGGTTATTGCATGCCAACCACATCTTATGGTATTCTTTTAGAAGAATGTACATTCTTAGAAGCCTCTAGCTTGCTAATACTTGAGGAGGTGATTTGTTTAGATAAATACCTACTTTCTGGATACCAGTGGGATGGAAGCAGAACAGAGGAGCAGTGTTATACATCTCTACAATGCCTACAGTGTGAAATTTTAGAGAACTATCAACTCAAATGTCAAGTATAGATAGGACAAATACAGATGCTTCCAGTTACAGAGATGGCTAGCAAGAAATGGCAGTAGTGGTGGTGGGGAGCAGGAAAACATTTGTGATACAATTGTAAAATTAGATAATCTAAATTCCATTTGTGTGCTGCTATTAAAATATGATTAGCCTTTCATTGATGACAAGATTCATGGCAGAGCACAGGCAAAGATACAGAAAAAATGATCATCTAAACTCTTTGAGTATACTCTCTAGCACAATGTCACTAGCATGTGAGAAAATAATTCTCAGGCATCCTTTGGAAATTAGCAGAGCAGGAACCATTTGGAAATTAGCAGGCAGTTTGAATATTATTAGCTTGTTTTTGATGGCAAGAGAGCTGAATAGTAGCAATATGCCAGTTGGCTTTTGTGTTAAAGAGTGCCCTAAGCTCTGTTTAGTTTGCTAGTGTAGAGTTCTATTGTTTCTAACATCTAAATCTAAGCTAAATCTTACTGTAGTCTGAAGAGGTTGAGGCTGTTTTAGGAAGCTGTCCTGATTTGGAACTGATCTTGGAAACTTTGTTCATGTGAATTATCATACCTCAAAAGTTCTACTGATGTAGCATCAACATGCTACCTATAAGGTAAGGACAAACACTTAGGAGCGAGGTTTTGCAGAAGCAGCACATGCTGGGACAAGTGCAAAAAAATCTTTGTATCTGTGCAGTAGTGCATCATACTTTCAGTTTGCCTGGGTTCTAAAAGCCTAAACACCAAAGCAGCTTATCTTACCGTTGGACTGTTTACACATACACCTTCTGATTCTGTGTCCTTTCTTCAAATAAATTGTCAAATGTAGTTCTTTATTTTTATCCCCTTCTGAATGAGGAAAAAGAGTTACACTAAAAATGCTGACTTTGTAAGAACATACAGAATAAGAATACATTACTGTGCATTAGCTATATGAGCTGTATGATTTCTTCCTTTCATCTTTTCATCTACTGTGACTTTCTTATCTAGTTTGTATGTCAAGGAATTTCTTCTTTGAAGAAAAGATCTGATATATTTTATGTAGTAGCCTTAAATATTCAAAGCCAGAAAGCAAAGTGTTATTAATTAGTTAGAAAAGAAGAATAGTGGCCATTTTTATTGTGCTAAATACTAATTATGGTTTTTATATTATTGTAAAGAATTTTCAGTGAGGAAATAGAGGATCAGGTTTCTCATGTAATCTTAGTTGCACAAATCTAAGGTGAAAATATATATCTTGAACTTCAGTTTGGAAAGAAACAAGCAGTGATGAAAATGTGTAAGAAGCAGAGTGAAGAAATATAATCAACTGGACTGTTCCTTTTCTTCTGCCATCCATACTTTGTGACACCTGCTACAACTCATCATGCATCCCATGCTTTCCACACAGTCCACCACCTCTACCAATTCCATTACAGTATGATCAGTTTTGTACCACTCTCCTGTTTACTTCCTACAATTTTTCTAAGAAAGATAGCAGCTATCTTCATCCTTCATTTTCTGCATCTAGCTCTCACAAAGTCTTGACAATGCCTCTGCCATCTGAGAGAAACTAATGTAGAGAGGACTCTACTTCTTCCATTCATTTGTAATAAACAATGAGTCATAAAAATCTTTGGTGGAAGGAATCGTATAACGGTTTGGGTTGGAAGGGACTTTTAAAGATCATCTGGTTCTAGCTCCTTGTCCTAGGCAGAGACATTTTCTATTAGAACATGTTGCTCAAATCCCCTTCCAGCATAACCTTAAACAATTTCAGGGATGCAGCATCTGCAACTTCTTTTAGCAACTTGTTTTCATCTTCTTCATCCTATCCTTTTGTTCTTTTTCTCCACATTTCAACTACCTATATTTTAACCTGTGTTAATCACTTTTAGAGTAGTCCTCAGAAGTTTCTCTCATTTATTTCTGTCCTTTCCTTTAAACATAATTCCTAATGCTGCTTTCTTCACTGTCATTATTAACAACTGCAATGCATTGGTTCTCTTCTCTGACCTCTATACTGCTTGCAAATTTTATAATTCATGTACAGAAAAGTGCATCAGATTTGTGTTCATCTGAGACATCTGTAATTCCTATGTTGCTGTTATATTCTTATATGGACATCACCTGTTTCCTGCTGCCAGGATTTATCTGTGTTGTTTGGACTTACTAATGATTTTCATTTGAAAGTTTTCATTTTCATTTTCACTAGTGATTTCTTCTTGTCTGATGTGAGACTTGATGAATTATTTTCCTTTTAGTCACTCTTGCCTCAGTAAAATTCTTTCATCTGTCACTTTATTTCCTACTAGGTCTCTGCATTTCTTTACTACTCTTCAATGTAATGCATAGCTTAACTGCCTGGTCTGTATGCTTGCAGAATATATGTAGCATACTAGTTTTATTTAAAGCTTGTAACTAGGCCAAAAAGGCCTACAGTTTTCCTTGCCCTAATCACTATTCTCTGGATCAGGTGAAATTCTGAATCTAATGGGGAGGAAAACTAGGGAGGGCTATGCTCAGCTCAGAGACGCTCCAGACTTTAAAATAAAAGGGAAAATAAAAGGTATTAAAATCTTAGGAAGCAGAAAAAAATGCAATATGTAAAAGGATTAGTAGATTTTTAAGGTAAACAAGAAAAACAAAACAAAACAAAACACCACAACAAAGCTTCAAAGATGGTTAGAACATATATATGTATTTATAATTTAGATGGTGCAACATACAGGTGGTGTGTGTCAGGGCACTATTAGGGTAGGGGACCATGAACAAGATATTCTGAGACAGCACAAAGTGAGAGATTTTCTTATTCTAAAGATTATTTTAACTTTTTTTTTCTTTCAGATTCAAGTTTTCATTTTAAAATTGATCTCTTCTAGTTTATATTCTAATTAAAGCTTCCTTTGAATATTCCTAAGTCCTTTGGATGTTTTTAGTACAGTCATTTCAGGAATGCATGCAGACAGATGAACTCAAAATTCAGTGACCCACAGTCCTGTCCAAATGTCTTAACAAACTTCTGACTGTGTGAGACTTCAGCATTCACTTGCTCCACTGATATTCTCAGAATTAAAATTGCTGAAGCATATACATGGTGGAGGCTTACTTCCTTATAAATTTGTTTCATTCGTCAGTCAGTACATTATTCATTCTAAAATAAGTCTACTCTCTTAAGTTAATTTATTTCCATATCTAAAATCAGAGTTTCTATCTTCTTCAATTCATTCTTCACAACATCCTTCTGCCCCCATTTTTCTCTTCTGAGTGGACTTTGCCAATTTCTTTTGAGAGAAAGGAGATAAAACATGTTTCTGTTCTCTTTCTTAGATCTTCTCTTTTTTTTCTCACCCTCTCATATTTCTCCAATGGTGAGGATGGGAAAACTTTATATTCTGTTCTTCCTTAGTTCTACACTGTGCTCTTTTACATTTCATGCCATCTTCTTAATTTCTTTTTTCTCACATTACCTCTTTTTCTATTCTTAGGAAAAAAAAAAAACAACCACAATAGAAGAAGAAGAAGAACAACAACAACAAAAAACCCAACACACCAGAAGCAAAATTTTCAAACACACATTTGTACTTAATTCATTGTCTTCTTTTACATTTCTCTTGCACTTTCTTTTGTTCAAAGACAATATATTTTATCATCAAAAATCTGTTCAGTTATGGCTTCTTTGCACTGCACTCTATAAAAGCCCTATTACTTTTGTCATTTCTGACAGTGAATGCCTGAACCAATGTTCCAGTCTCATTCTCTGCTCTGGCTGTCATCAGCAGTCACGTTCTCAACATTGCTGCTCTTTTCTTTCTCTTGAAAATATGACCTCTTTTGCTGTGGTGACCCTGTGCTCTTCTGAGTCCCTGTTACTTGTCCTATAAAGACTCCTCTTCATCCCTTCTTCACTTCTCCATGGCTGTATGTTTCATATATCTATGCACTTGGTTCTTCCATCTTCTTCTTCTAATCATAGGTAACCTTAACCATACAAGTTCAACCACAACTTGCTAGCCTGACACTTCACTGGAGAAGAATCTCTTTCTGTCCAAAGGAAAGTTCTGAATTGTTTCTCTCTCCAATATTTCCCCATAACTTCCTAGCCACCTCCTTGAACACAACCATAACTAAACAAATATTTTAAGGAAGGTTTCAAACGAAAGTTCTTCCTCCCTAAATCTGCCTGCAGACAGAAGCACCTATGCCTATCATTTTACATTTCTGATGCATACAACCTTTCTGGGTCCTCAGGTATAGATTACATTTAAATATTGTATTTTCCTTTTAACTTCAATCTTTAAGAAACAACTTTTCCATCCATTCTTATTATTCCTAGTATGATTAGCTAATTATGTATCTGTCTGATTTCAAGCATTTGTATATGGTATCAGACATATCTATTATCTGCATCCATGTTATTTCTTTAATATTCTAATCATTACAATGGAATTTTTACTAAAATAGATGTTTAAATCCCACAAAATGTTTTTCTTTCCTCCCACTCTCTCTCTCTCTCTCTCTCTCTCTCTCTCTCCGTATATATATATATATATATTCCTTTATCTTCCTGTATCTTGGAGGACTAGCTCATGTGTAAATATTAAAGTTGAAGATTTCTAAAATTAGTTGAAAACAATCTTGTCTTCTTTTCCATTTCTCTCTTTAACATTGTAATTTTTTCCTTTCAATCCTACTGATGTCAGGGTATCCCCAGCCTTAGACTTAGCCTTAGAGTCTATCCTTAAATTAGTAATGCAGGGTCATTTTCCCAGATCATAACTTTGATTGTATCATTCATACTTACACATTTCTTCTTTCATCTGAAATTTATGGAGCTTTCTTGTTCACCGCCTTTCATCTCTCATTTACTTTTCGGACTGACATCCGCATCCAGTTGCTGCAATTCCACATTTTTTGCTTTAAACATTTTTCAATAAACTTATTTTATAGTTCCTCCTGGGCTACCCTGAATGTTTAAGGGAATGCTCCCACAAACAACTTACAGCACAATATTGACTTATCTTTTTAGAAAACCCTACCAATTATCTTCTTTCCTGTTATGTTTACAAGCAGTTTCACAAGTTCTAGGCTTCTGGTACACTGATTCTCCTACTGTAAATAAAACACTTGGTGTTTTATGTATCTCTAAATGTCAAATGAACAAAATCTACCTTATTTCTGTCACCTTGAAAATTCACAATGAATATTATTTTTATGATGCTTCAGTGGAATTAAATACTGCTTTACTGTTCAATAAGAATAGCTATGTGTGTTATTCAATTCTTGTAGAGTAAGAAGAACAAGACTGCATTTTAGACTGAATTCTTCACTCATCTCTGCTGGGATTGGAAAGCTACTTACAGTAATTCAGGAGCATTCCTATTGGATAACTCAGCAGTGACAAAACTGGATTATGTATCATATTTTAGGTTTCAAGGAAACAAAATAATATCTATGAAAAAAATATTTTCTCCTATCAGCTCTTGTGTTCTTGTGCACTTCGTATGCTATTTCATATAAATTTCATATAAAGGCATTTAATTTTCATAAAGAAAGATAGCAGTATTATTTTTGATGCCTTACAAATGCATAGGCTTTGCATTTGATTAATTAGGCATAACTAAATCTGAATTAAAAAATACATAGATGAGTGAAGGTGAGTGGTACTGACTTGTAAGAGCGGATTAAGGAAAATATTACACTGTTGTACATACTTCTGGTACATTTAATATTTTTAAGGATCTGTTTTGTACTTTTTTTCCTTTAATCTGTATGAAGAAAAATTCAATTCCTTGTAGAGACTACTGAATAAAAGAGTATAGATATAGTATTATTTCTTTTATCATCAGTAGTCAAGAGAATATTTATCTAAACCCAGTGTTTTCACTTCATTTGTATAATCTGCAGACACATGCATAAACAATGCAACTTTCCTGTCAACTTTATATAACCTGGGATGCAAAAAGTTGTACCTTTATTTCATTAAGCTCAGCTCCACCTCATAGAACCAAGACATGAATTTCCAGTGATTGACAGCAGCAGAATGAAGATCACACATCATCACAAAGAGCTAGTGCACTTTTAAAAAATGAATTTATTTCCATAAATGTAAGTGATGAACAATTGATTTCATCAAAAATTATGGATTTCTACCCTTAGGATTTCTATTTGCATATTTTCTCCAACTATTAGTTTTTGAAGTGCCAATTTAGGCAATTTTTGCAGAGTGACAGATACAGATTACAGATCAGGACTGTAGCATGGTGTTGCCTGAGATTTCAACTCTAGAGGGCAAGCCCCATTAGAAATACTTAAAATATGCTAAATTGTCATCAAGACTTAATTCCACAAGAAAATGTATGTATATTCAAAGTTATGACACTCTTTGAGAAAATAATAATAATCAAAAAGATAAAGCTTGCAAACAATCACAAAGTCAAGAAATAATTAATTCACATTGAATAAAATAATCCAGAAGTATTTTGTAAAGACTTGAACTGATCGCATGTTTTTACAGGGAAAAAAAATCATCTTAGTAGGACAAAACAGTTAAAAATCACCTGAAATGCTAGTGAGATTATGTTATACTCTACTTTCTAAAGCTGTAAATCCTTTTTTTTTTTTTTTTTTTTTTTTTTTTTTCTCTGTGATTTGACTTTTTATTCTTGGCTATATTCGTACATTCTTATTATGATCCAAGTTCATAGCTCTGTCTCTCAAGGGAAACTCCCAATCATGTTTTTAAATGGGAAAATGACCTTAATTGATAGCTGTGTTTGCCTTCCTCTGAGGATCTTGAGTATGGAACCTAAAGGTTTGTATGTTTATGAAGGAAAGGAGACAGTAGAAGTACAATGGAGGAAAGAAAGCTGGAAGATAAAGGAAAGAATACAGAAGAAGAAAATCATAAGGGAGCTGCAGCTGAAGATAAAATGCAATACAGCATCAGACTGCAAAAACAGATGGACAGAAGTGTAAGGAAAAAATTCCAAAAGGTGTTTCCTCCAGAGATCTCGTGTCACAGATGTTGCCACTACTGAAGAGAAATAGGATTTAAACATCTATCAGAAGCCTGCTGTTGGCCTGGTGGGAAAATAAGTAGTTCAACATACAGCTCATCTAAACCAAAGTTATCCTGTAAACACTTAGAAGGTTGGGAAACTTGGGAGTTTCCTAGAACCTCCTCCTTACACAGTTCTCTTCCTTCCTATTTTTATCTCTCTCTATAAATGCAAGAAATATGTATAATTATGTACAGTGTGTATAGACTCTATGTTAGTTCTGTATGCATGTACGTACAATAGCTGCTCTGAAAGTAATGCCTCCTACTTTATGATGTTGATACACAACATCAGAGGTGGATGCTGGTAGTATGACAATAGAGGTTGAATGTTCCTAACAACATTCCTTTACATTTTGTCGTCATGAAGAAGAGCAGAAGAGCAATCTAGCAAAATGGCGTCTGATGTGGATGTGCATATGAAGAAAAGGTGAGGCATTGAATACCTCCATGTGGAAAAAAGATGCACCTATTGATTTTATTGACACTTGCTGAACATTAATGGAGACCAAACAGCAAACGTGAGCACAGTGAGGTGGTGAGTGGCGTGTTTCAGCAGTGACAACAATGACAGTGATCACCTCTGCTAGAGCAGATTTTTCTGAGCGTGGCATGCCAACTCTATCTCATCGCTGGTGAATAATGGATAACTAAGAATAATTACTGTGTTGAAAAATAGTGAGTTGTAGCTGAGAAACTGCTCTATCAATTAACGTTGTTGTGCCTTTTGTACCCACTGTATTTTCTGTGGAAATGAATAGGAGCATTACTTTCAGTGTGCCCTGCTTATTTACGTGTAGAGGTAGGTAGAAGCATATATATGTGAATATATGCTATACGATTATGCATGTATGTATAGAATCATTTGTATATATTCTTTTTAATCCTGACTGAGGTCATGTGAAATTTTATTTTGGAGTTGGCTGGAGTAAGTGAGACTGCATGCAACAATTTCATACCTATGTACACTCTTGCACAAATTATACACTGATTGTTTTACTATTCAAATGCAAATGGTAGATCAATGTTATAATTCATTGCAGATGTTCATCAGAAGTAGAAATTTTTCCAGAAGGAAAAATCAAAGCAAGTAAATACTAAAGGCTTGGAATTTGAATTGGATTCATATCCAGTATACTTCATAATATACTATTCAGCATCATTTTTAAAATGAGCTTGGATGTGGAATCAGATTTATTTCACTTTTCTTTTTAATATAAGAAACAGAAAGATTAGACAGACTTTGGATAAAATGACTTGAAAACACAGTAGAGCTAACATTCATTCATCTTCGTCCCAGGAAATCTCTAGTCTGAACAGGACTGAGAGATGTAAGACTCTTCCTCCTTGCAAAACAGCCCCTGTGAATTAATCTTCTGAACATGACACTAAAAAAATGTCCAAGCCCAGTTCTCAATTTAACTTTTTGCTGTTGGATTCTGTTGAAATGAATTTTACATCTCTGTTGACTGACTCTTGGAAGAGTTGCTTATAAACTGGTTACAGCATAGACAGAAAATTCTTTTTTTCAGTGTTTAGTTGTAAAGCCACATTAACAAATTTTCTGACCTAAGTTTCTGTATTTGCATACCTGGTAAAACTGCAGATATTCTCCTCATTCTTCTATTCTTTTTTACATTACCATAAAATCATTATATAGGTTACAAATGAGGCTCTAGACTCAGCTGAGGTGTAAGAATGTGTTTAAATAAAAGTAAGAATAAGCATTGCTGTTCTTAAAGCACATTAAAAATCATCTGTGCAGACCAGACAAAATCTGATCATTTTTGTAGGTGCTGTCATTACTTCAGTGTAGTTCAAATAAGTTTCTGTAACATAACACAAAAAGACACTGAAGAAAGACTTTTTCCCTCTTTGTATTTGTATTTTGTATTTTGTATTGTTCTTTCCCTTTTTTCCCACAAAAACTCAGAGGTTTACTTAGCTGAGACCAATAATTTTCCAGACATCCATAACCTAAGATTTATTCTATAAGAAGTCCTGACAAGAATCTTGTGAAGTTCAATAAGAGGGAGGTGCAAAGTCCTGATTTCGGGAAGTAATAACCTCGTTCATGTCTGCATGGTTTGTTTGTTTTTTTTTCAGTTACAAAGCAACATCATCCTGAGCTGCATGAGAAGGAACATTGCTGACAGATCAAGAGGTGTGGCTTTCCCCGCTCATTCAGTGTTGGTCAGAAAAATTCAAAGTGCTGAATCATAAAATCATAGAATCAGTCCAGATGAGTTTAGCTCTGGTCTCCCCAGCACAAGATATACATAGCCATATTGGAACAAGTTCACCAAAGGACCACAGAGGTACTTACGAAGAGGCAGATACAGTGAGATGATGAGAGAACTGGGACCGTTCACCCTGCTGAAGTGAAAGCTCAAACGAATCTTAGCAAAGTGTATCAATTCCTGATGGAGGAAAGTAAAGAAAATAGAGATGGAAACTTCTCCATAGTACCCACTGTTAGGAACAAAATGCAGTGGGCACATATTTTAAAATGTTACAGTTCCATTTAAATATAAGAAAAAGTTTTGGTTTTTTTCCTCTCCAATTTGTTTGCTTGGTTGTATGTGTGTTTATTTTTCTCCTGTGAGGGTTGTCTAATCCTGGCAAAGCTTGCCCAGGATAGTTGTTGGAGTTTCCACCCTTGGAGATACTCAGAATGTAACAATTTATTATCCTGGCCAACCTGCTGCAGTTGATCTTTGAGTAGGAGCCGTGGATTTGAAAATCCCCAAAGGATCCTTCCCATCTCAATCACACTGTGCTCATGTGATATGATGAAATAGACAGACATCTGGAAAATCCTGCTGGGTGTCCTCTCTGCACCCTCCTGAGGCATGACAGTGCCATTACTGTAGATATTAAACGTTTCTCCTAATTCTCTTCCCCTCCTAGCTGTGGATAAGGCACTGCTGTAAATCAGGTGATTTCCAGAGGCTGATTAAAAGCATAACAACATAACAAGAGGGTCAGCATCTTATCAGAACCTTTTATTTATGCCTCAGTAGCATCAGAGGCAGCTGCCTGGAAGAGAAACCAGCCATGCTCAGAATGTAATCATTGCTGTGTAGTTGGGGGCAATCCTCCCAGCTAGCAGGTGTTGAAAGCCATGTCAGTCCTAAGACAATAAGTCTTTATAGTTTTCTTTGTTGGTAAGTTTATTTATTAGATCTATCTAATAAATAATCTACAGATAATCTACAGATTTATTAAATCTGTAGATATGAAGATATAGATGAACAGCTACATTCATCTACAGTCATGCAAAAATGAATATTACATTATATGATAATTCATATGTTTGTAATCTTGAATCACTTTCCATCTGTGGTTAAAGCATAGTAATTTTAAGAGACTGTTACAACACTTTAAGATGAGGTGCCTTTAACTAGGTACACCTTTAGTGCACTTTTGTGAAGAAACTATCCAGAGATAGTTTCTGGGATACCTAAAAGTGACTTTTCTCTTGTCCTTATTTAGGTAGCTGGAAGGAGATTACAGTATATTGTGTAAATTTAATGTCACCCTGGCGGGAGGTGGCAGGTTAGGAAACCTGTCAGTCACTGATTTACTGCTCAACAGTAGCGAAAGGCTTTAGAACAAACCCCACAGGAGCATATAAGCACTTCTTTTTGTCAAGATGTCAGGACACAACAGAGGTTAGCCACTAAGCTTAAAAGTGATTTATGAAAAAAGACCACCTGGAGATTATCTTATTTTTATCATTTTAAAAGGACATAAAAAGATCATTTTTTGTCATATCTTTTTCCTGGTCAGTACACAAATTCACAGAGGAACAATTTACTCTTAAAAAGGCCACTGATGTTATGAAATTGTTCTAATTTCTAAAGTTGCATGTCATTTATTTCTGTTATTTGGAATGACCTGAAGTGCATATTATTAAGTTACATGTTATGTTTTCTGACTAAATTTTAAATTTACACTTTCAAACAGCTTAATTTTCCCCAAGCAGCAGGAAGTATTCAGAACCTGCTAAATATTTTAATGTTGAGAGAAACAGAGACCTGAAAGGGAGAATGTTGTTAAAGTCTGTGGTATATTCAACTAATTTTACATCATTCATGGTTCCAGAAAACTATAATTTAAGACATTCTAAACTCTTAATACCAATCATATGAAAAAACAGTTATATAGCAGTTGCTATAAAGAGCCAGCAATAAAAATAACCTTTGTAAAGAGTAAAGGCTAGCCAGTAGAAGTCATAAACTGAAAACTTCAGTGTGATTGGATTAATAAAAAAATAATCTGTAGAATCCCAACAATCTATATTTAATGTCAAGGTCAAGACTCAAACATAATAGTAACATAAAACAAAGCAGGGTGTTATTTTTAGCAATAACAGTACCTTGTCCAAAGTTGCACTTAAACCTGGTGTAAATTCAATACAGATTACTCACCTGTTTTCTTTCTTATAACTCTACTTTAAATATATATATATATATAAACTAGAAAATGCTTTATTAACTAGAAAATACATTATTAATTGGAAAAATGCAGTTTGCTTTTACAGTTACACTGTGTACCAATTCTCTTATTACATGGAACTGGTTCAAACTAAATGGGAAAATGTTCTGTAAATCTGTGCCATAGACCGTCTGACAGGAACTATTTTCAGAATCTAAAATATTCAGAGTGAACCAGGCACTGTTTATGATGACCATGGAAAAATGTCCTTGGATTGCATATAATAGAAAAACAAGGCTTGGCTCAAGCTTCATCAATATAGACAAAACGTAATTTTGGGAAGTCAGGAAGGAAGGAGAAGAGAGAGCATGCTTAGAACCTGATCATAGGGAAACTGAAGTTTCAGGATGGGAGCTGGGTCCTAGGTTTCTCAGTGTGAAGGACCATGGAGAACAAGGTTTGCTTTCACTCAGCGTCTGAGAGGCTGGAAGAGATGGAGATCCAGCTACTGTGTTTGAAATGGGGTAGCACTTCTTCAGCTCCCCATAGGATACTGACCCTACCTTGGCAGTCACGGAAGCTGAGTTATCTAGGGCTAAGCCACAGACAAAGCAAGTAACACTCCTGACAGTAACCTGCTGTCTTTGGTGTTGTGGGAAAAAAACACCCAAATCTCTATTAATTGATTAAATATACCCATCTTTTCTTAAGGAGGAGGACAGAATGATTACTAACTTGTTTTCTGTATTCCAGCAGAA
Source organism: Centrocercus urophasianus (assembly GCF_019232065.1). Lineage (NCBI taxonomy): Eukaryota > Metazoa > Chordata > Aves > Galliformes > Phasianidae > Centrocercus > Centrocercus urophasianus. The sequence goes on from NW_024884142.1 coordinate 30,961,078, forward strand.
ATGTTTTTTTCTTAGAGGCTAGGTGGAGGGATTAAACTATTCAGCTTAGATGCATGTGACTAGCACCCCTCTAAAATACCAGAAATTCTTTTCTTGGGGTATTTTCTACTCAGGAATGTAGATGCAGAAGACCTGGATATTACAGAAGTCAGAATAAAATTTTATATCTGTACCTGGACAGAAGACTTTTACCGAATTTTTCAGGTCCATCAGGACAAACTATGTATTAGGAAATTTGCATTACTCTGCACGGAAGTCACTGGTTTGAAGTAAAGATGAAAAATGTCTTGTCCACCTGATTTGATTTTCAAATTGAAACTACAAGTTTGCTGAGGAACACATCATCTCTGTTATTCAGATGAGTAATAATATAATCTCTTTTTGTTATATTAATTCTCTCAGAACAAAAAAAATATATTTTTCAGAAAGTTCCTAATATTTATGAAAAGCGTTTTATAGTTACTCAGTGCTATGTCTTTCTCATTTGATTCAAATTCTACAGATCTTATTATTTTCCTATTGCTTGCATGAGCTTAAGGCTTAAGGTATTTTTTGGAGTGATGTGTGTATAAAAGCAAAACCTAGAATAAAGGTATCCAGCAAGTTTTCGGAGTATTGAGAAAGAGAGGCTGTCTCCTGATTGCAGATATATGCCTGAAGTAGCATACAAAAATATTTTTCATTATGTAATTTGTGTATTTATTGACTTTGAATTTCCATTTCTACTGCTATCATGGCTACAGAATACAGCAGCAACATCCTTTTCAGTCTATCGAGTAAAATTACTGCAACACTGACATACATGCAGAATTGTCTTTTAAAGGCTGATTCCATGAGACTTTCTAACATCCCAATTCCAGCCTTTAGTCCACCTTCATACCTATTTTTATTGTGTTTTTCAATGAAATCCCTAAATTTCTGAATCATTTGGATCTGGCAATCTAAAATACAGACATTTATTCTATTACAGTATATTTGATAATGAAAATAAACGTATTGTTATTTCTAACTACTTTTAAATAACTTTTAATGTCTCATTTGATTATTCATTTTTTTTGCTTTCTTTTTGAGTGATAACTATTCTGTAAAGAATGTCTTTAGAAATAAATGCAAAAATAAATCTTGGCAATTTTTACAACGTGCTAGTCCACACTTTCATTGCCATTTTACCATGGCAAAACTCTCGTATGTGGTCTGATTGGAAATGCATGGAGGACAACTACTCTCTTAAATCTTGTAAAAAAATAAGTCCTTTTTACATGCTTGGAGATGTTAAAGAAAGAAAACGTAACAGACGAATAAATATATTTTTGTGGCATGCTAGGTCACTTACATTCACCTCTTATATGACTCTATACAAAAAAAATTCATCGAGTTATCTGATGTTCCATAGTGAGTTTGGCAATATAAGCTTGTATAAAGACATTCTTTTCATTAGAATTTGGATTTGATCTTTATACCTTTTTGAAATCTGTTATTTTCTCCTCACCCAGATACTTATCATTATCATCAAATGATCTCCTTATCTTTTGTTTTCCTTATTTGTATGAGAGAAAAAATGAAAAAACTCCTTGAACATCTCATTTTGTAGAAGTAAGTTATATATCTTGTAGAATGGTGTAAGTCATTATCCCATAAGCCTTGACTATTATCTCAGAGATTCCAGTCATTATATGCTGACTAAATCTAATACATTAAAATATACAGTGAACATACACACCATGATAACATTTTTAACCTTCTAGTGATAACTGTAATTTTTTAATTACTTCCCTTTTCTGTCTTATTTCAGTCCAAAACTAGGAAAGTATATTTTTAAGAAAAAGTAATCAAGAAAATATATTTAGAATTTGTGTAAAGAAGTTGTGAAACATAAGTTCTGAAAGTATACTTCTGTAATATTTTGTAATCTATTCATAAAGCATTTATGGCAGTACATATATTATTGAATACATTTTCTTTGATATCATATAATTATCTTTGCAATATACATTTGTTGTAAGAGCAGTCTACTGGCTCATAAGATATCCATAAAGAATTACAACATGTGTAAAATTAAAATACAACATTAAGGACATCAGTTCTCTTATTTTTTCTCTGAGGAAAGGCAAAGGGTCACCAGCATAACTAAAAATGAAACTGTTCAACTCATTCTTATTACTAGCTTTATTACTCAGATGATAGACATATTTATGAACACTGCTTTCAAATTTTTACTAAAGGAAATGAGTGAGGGTGTTAGTCTGAGGAGCTAAGAGAAAAATGGAGAGAAAAAATGCTGAGAAAAATTGAGCATAAAACATTTAAAATAGTAAATATGAAGAAATAACTCTCTGCCACAATGTATACAGGAGTTACAAAGTGGAAGTGGAGGCTGCAGTACACTTGTTCAGGCTTATTGTATATCCAGAATTTGTTTTGTCATGTAACTACGTGGAAGATTCTGATTCCTGTGGCAGAGAAAGAATGAGCTGGAACAGAGGATGTCTGCGCTTCAGTAAAGCAGAAGGGAAATGATGGTGTAGCTCAAAGGACTGATAAAGCTACTCAAAGTAAGGCACTGGGGGTCAAAAATGCAGTGCATCCTCTCCACAGTCTGGAATTCACTGTTCTGACACTTCTACACTGCTGGTCTTACCTTTATAAATAATTTATAAGGAATATGAAGAATTTGCTAGAAATCATTTCCTTATTGGCTTTGCATATTTGTGCACATGGTCAATGACATTTCAGGATCATATACTGCTTTTTGGGTTTAAATACCAAAAACACTGGAAGGTTTTGGAGTAGTGTTAGATTTGGTGATCATCTGCATGTTGTTCTGGGTAATAGTTCCATTCTTCTAAGAGTCATTGGAAAATACACTAAAAACAGAGTGCAGCTCCTCATGGCAAAGCATGGCAGTGTGTTTTACAAAGCAGTAGTGTATCGATCCTATATTGGTTGGGTCTCTTTGTTTCATCATTTGGTAGTGTTCTACTCTATAGCAAACATTATTCTTTGGATTTCTGATTGTTCTTTTCAGAGCCTACTGCCAGACTTGAGATCACAGTTCATCACTATACTCTGAAATATTGCTGTATGCTTCTTTCCATTCTTCAAATTGGACATGGGCCTCATTCTATGAAATGAATGAGAATACGTCATCCTCACTCAAAGCGTTCTTGATCTAAGAGATGCAATATGTAATAGGAGGAATGGGAGGGGGATGGGAAAGAACTTCCTCAGGAGGATGCTGAGGCAGTGCAGTGGTACCTGGAGGGGCTGTGCCATCTCCATCCTTGGAGGCTTTTGACACCTAACTAGACCTGATCTGGGATGAAGTTGGCTCTGTCCTGGGGAGAAGTTGGACAGGAGACCTCCTGAGATCCTCTCCAACCTGAGTTATCTCAAGATTCTGTGACTATTTTGTCATTACTTGGTTTTATGTACTTCATTACAGTTGGAATTGATGATCTTAGAGGTCTTTTCCAACCTTAATGATTCTATGATTCTAAGGTAAAGCAACTCTGCTTTATACATAGGTCTCTTTGAAAGTAATGCCTCCTATTTATTTCTGTGGAAAATACAACAGATAGAAAGAGCACAATGGCACTGTTCCGTAGAGCAAATTCTCAGCTACAAAACACTATTTTCCCACATAGTCACCACCATTAGCTATGCATGTTTGCCAGTGATGAACAAGAGTTGGCATGCCATGCTTGTAAAAATCTGCGCCAGCAGAGGTGAACAGTGTCAGTGTCATCACTGCTGAAATGTACCTCTCACCACCTCACTGTGTTCACATCCACTGTTTCGTCTCCTTAAATGTTCAGTAAGCATCAATGAATGTCAGTAGGTGCAATTTTTTCCACATGGAGGCATTCAGTTACATACCTTTGCATCATAGGCACTTCCATGTCAGATGCCATTTTGTCAGACTGCCCCTCTGCTGCCATTTGTTGCATGGCAACAAAACCCAATGGAGTACTGGTGGGGAGGTACAACCTTTGCTGCCATACCATGAACATCCACCTCTGATATCACAGGCCAACATCATAAAATAGCAGGCATTACTTTCAGACCAGACCTAATATGTATTTTCATATACTATTCACATCAGAATCTGTGTTGTTAAAGGGTGAGCAACAGTTCAAGTGCTACGCTTGTTCTTAGAATTGTGCTTCAGTCTTTCCATCTGCTACTGATGCTTGTTGAGAATTTTCATGTTAAGGTGAAAGAGGAAAGCAAGAAACACGAGGCAGCTCTAGGGAAGGCAGAGAAGGCAAAGAAGAATAGGTAAGAGGAATAAGACTGTCACTGAGAACAAGATTAAACACTTATTTGACTTACAGAAAACAACTTGTGATGGTTTCCTGTGAAATGAGGCAGTTCTCTTTTTCTTCTCTCAGGTACAAATAATCAGTCTAGCCTATGCAGACTGCTCTGAGCTTAAGAGGGAAATGTTTCCCATTTCAGATAGGTTTTTCATAATTTCTAATTAAGGCTATTGCCCCCACTAAGCTTCAGGAACATCTTACTGATATTCAGACACACACACACACAAAAAAAAAAAAAAAAAAGAAAAAAAAAAGAAAAAGGTATTTCTTGCAGAAACAAATATGTAGCTAATTATTTAAATACATAATTGTAGACTAGTGTCTCGGATAGTTCAGACATATTTCAATTTGGCAACTAAATAATTCCATGTGTTTTTCATTTTTTTGGTTGGAAGGCATTTGAAATCACAGGCATTGTTAGCAAATGCCAAAAGTTTTTTGTGTGTTTTTTTTTTTTTTTTTTTTCTATTGGGAAGTGGAACACTGCAGAAAAAATGTTCAGCCTAAAATACACGGTACATCTTTAGCATAACTGAGTTGTAAATCATTATAAAAATAGTATCACTATATGACTTTGTGATCAACTTCTCTTCTTTATCTGATTTGAAAATCTGATCTGTAAGTTTCTTGATGTGTTGAAGTTATGATCCCAAGTTCTGATCCCAAAAAAGAATAAAATTTTACTGTGGCACATCTTGATGAAAACAAATAAATAAATAAAGAAGGTGGTTCAAGATTTGTCACAAAGACAAGGGCCAGAGGAGGTGAACAACTGTGTTTATTGCATGAGGAGAGTAAGGAAACTGTAAACAAAAAAGTGCTATATGGTAATTAGTAATCTCACTGAGCTACTGCCAGCTAGTCTAGGGGTTGTCATCTTTTGGGGAATTACTATACTACATTTTTCAACATATACTACAGAATTTTACAGCAAATACTTCTCAGTATTTTGCCTTGCCAGCATCTTTCATTTAGAAATGTGTTGTTAGGATTAGTATGTATTTTAAAGTCAGATAGCATTATTAATGAAAAACAAAACAAAACAAAACAAAACAAAAGAACAAAAAAACCCCTCAGAGAACATTAATGCTTTGAGGCCTATTTAACAACATGTACCATAGTAAAATACTAAATCAGCATCATTTGTTTAATCTGTCTTGCTCTGCAATATTTTTTCGTCCTCTCTTGATCTCTATCGTGTCAATGAATTGGTTATATATAACAAAAACTAGACAAACAGACTGTATTTGTTTGCAACTCAACGAAGATTTTTGAATGGCTTAGCAAGCAAACCTTATTTATAGATGTGTTTTATCCACATGCTTTTAATTCAGAAGAAAGTAGTGTTTTAAATATTTGAGCTTGGGTGAGGGAGGTATGTAGGAAATATGAACACCTACTGCAAAAAAAGACAGATTGCTGTTGATTACATTTCCAGCATACAAATCTCATACACAAATCTGAAAACACCATTTTGATGCACTGCAACATTAGAATAATATCTTTTATTTCTTCTCATCTTTTTAAAACTCTAGAACTGTATCATATAATTTCTAGAAAAGAAATGAAACAATATAATGCCAATCACATACATCAGTCCAATTTGAGAGGACTTGAAGGTTCCTTTTGAGTGTTATCTTTCTCCTTTCACATTGTTGAGATTATCTTGTTTTGAGTAGGCAGGGTGAATGAAATGTTGTCTGTGATAGACGTTAAGAGGAGGTCAAATGAAATGCGTCAAACAATATTAGTGATCTTAAGTCAGCAATGATCTTTCAGAACACTGTGGTTGGAAAACTCCCAAGAGAGCTTTTCCTGAGCTGAGAGCAGGGGAGGCTATGCCATCCAGTCTTTCAGGGAGGAGGACATTTGCTTCCCTCAATATCAGTTTCTGGCAACATTGACTGATTGTGTATCTCAGCAGGAAGTGTAAGGCAGGAATACTCGCCTTTTAGTATGCTGAGGTACTTCTATACCTGGCTTCTGAAAGCTGCTAGATGGATTTTGTTTTCCTCTCCTTGCTATCTGGAAGTGGAATTGCAGCCATCTTTAAGGAAAAAAGTACAGGTAGCATACTGATACTTACTATTGAGAACGGAGCAGTAGCTTGCCTGTACATAGCATATATCAGTGACCTGTAAAGTAAAAATTATATATGAATATGGATAACACCAACAAAGAAACCTGCACCACTCGTGCTTCCACTCCTACTGCCAGATTTGGGGACTAGTATCAGTAATAAAAATAATCAAGACAAAAGACACTGTCTATAAGATAACCAGCAGGGTTAAATCAATGTGTGTGTTGGATTTAATCAGCTATGTCTTAAATGTATTTACAAATAACATATACTCAAAATGAAAAAATGTCAGTGTCCTATGTGACACTGAAGTAGATGTTCCACTTAGTCCTTAAGATCAGAGAAGTTCCTATCTAACTGCAAGGAAAAAACAAACAAACAAACAAAAAAAAAAACAGGGAAGGGAATGACCAAATATAATATTTATTGATTTTGCAATTGAAATAAGAAGAGCTTTGATCAGAAAGTATAAGTTATGGAGTGTTGTGAACCCTCTGGGACTATGTCTATACAGTGACCAATTACCTATGGCTAAGAAATATGAAAAACCCAAGTTAACAAGCTAAGTTTGAAGTAGCCAGGATAGGACGCTTTCAGTGTAGTCAATAAAATATATCAGTACAGTTATAAAAAAGCCAAGTGGCATAAATGCCAGAAGATTAAAAAAAAATTGGTAAACACAATTGGAAAAGAAGTCATAGAATCACAGAATTGCTAAGGTTGGAAAAGACCTTAAAGATCATCAAGTCCAACTGCAACCTAACCAAGCTACTCTAATTCTCGCAAGCCTCTGCTAAATCATGTCCCTGAGCACCATATCCAAATGGTTTTTAAACAGATCCAGGGATAGTGACTCAACCACCTCCCTGGAGAGCCTATTCCAGTGCTTAATAACCCTTTTGGTAAAGAAGTGTTTCCTGATATCCAACCTAAATTTACCCCAATGCAACTTGAGGCCATTTCCCCTTGTCCTGTCACCTGTCATCAGTGACAAGAGACCAACCCCACTCTTGCTGTAAGGACCTTTCAGATACTGGAAAAGAGCAATAAGGTCTCCCCTCAGCCTCCTCTTCCCCTTCCTTCAGTTGCTCCTCTTTGTTGTCCTTCCTGGGACCTGCTCCAGCACCTGAATGTCCTTTCTGATTGAGATACCCAAAACTGAGCACAGTACTCAAGGTGAGGCCTCATCAGTGCCAAGTACAGGGGCAGTATTACTTCTCTGGTCCTGCTCACCACACCATTCCTGATACAAGCCAGGATGTCATTGGCCTTCTTGGCCACCTGGACACACTGCCGGCTCTTACTCAGCTGCCTGTCTATCAGTACACCAAGGTCCCTTTCCATCAGGCAGCTTTCCAGCCACTCCTCCCCAAACCTGTAGGGTTGCCTGGGGTTTCTGTGACCAAAATGCAGGACCCAACACTTGGCCAACAACTTGTCCAAGTTGACACTTGGATCAAGACTTTGTAGATAAGAACATACCTGGAAAATCTCCTTAGACTAGTTAAGAGATTTATCAAACTCTCAATAAAGATTTATGAAAGGAAGTTTGAATGTGAAGAACCTGTTAGTAGCATTCAGTTTGCCAAAATTGTCTTGATAAACATTTTTCTTTATTCTTCTCAAAAGTGTATTTTCTGCCTATTGTTTTAGAGTGAAGTGAGACAGAGTACATTTGTGACTGTACTCTAAGAAGCAGTACTGGAAGAGACAAATCCCAAACCAGCTTGCTATTCTTCCATATGACAAGCCTTCATAGTGTGAGGAATACTATTTCTATTCCATACTTGCAATATCAAAGGTATTATGTTGGTATATGTCCCAGTTATTCTGTTAAGGGTATTACTTAAAACAGAAATACTTTGTAGGATTTGAATGACTAAATTTCTTTTTCTCATCTGTCTTAATTTTCACATCTCCAACAATGTTTTTCAAGTGCCGTAACTAGCAATCTGTTTCACTCATGCCTACATCTCAGGAGGATAACATCAAGGTTGAACTCGTTATTTCTTTGAGCCTTATAATGCTCAGACTCTCTAATTTCTAATATTGAAATATCCCTGGACAAATTCTTGCAGGAGTGCAATTTTTATTATTTTAATGAAGCACATCATCTTGTAATGGAAGCAGTAATCAAAATATTTGGTTATGCACAGCATATACTCAACAAAATAGAAACAGATGTCAGGGAAAGAAGGAATCTGCCTTTAGGAGTGTTTCTATCACTTATGAGCAATGATTGAAATTTTCTACTTGCTTTGCTGCTGAACTTGCTTCTGAGTGGCAAAGAAGAAAGGCATTGTGCTGGAAACCAGCTGAGGCACATAGGAGAAAGCTGTCTTTCCCATCTGTTACAGATGCAGCAGCTGAGTGGCATAGCGTTATTTTCCAGATAATCTTTCTTGAGTGGCTTTTTGCAGGCAGCCACCTTGTCTTCGGTAGTACTTCCCAGAAATATTGGACTTATTTTGTGTAAACTGAAGACACAAATGCAAAAGTAACAGGATGATTGTCAGGCATGAGCCAATTCTAGAAAAATATACAAAAAAAAAAAAAAAAAAAAAGAAAAGTTAAGGCAGAAATACTGAGGTACACTGAACACACTAGTCTCAAGTGATACAACCATTTAGCAGGCTTTACATGCACTCATACCTGAAGCTATGGCTTCAAAATATGGATGCTTTAGCAACTGTAATATTTTCAGATATTTTCACCGTTTTGTCTGATGCTGTATCAGCATCGCTGTCTGGGCTGCTGGATGAACTCAGTGAAGGAAAGAATCCTGGTCAACTAGTGTATTAATTACATACATTTTTTAGTTAGCATTTTTCAAATGAGTGATACTCTGACCCAGTTCATAATGACTCCACACACAGAATTGTGCTGGTATAAGTAAAGGTGATGGCAAGCTGCAGAAAAATGGAGTATAAAACATGAAGTAGACGAGTGTGGGGGGGGAGGGAATCTTAATCCAGTACTGCTGTCAAAGCAATACTTGTTCTTGGGAAGCCACAATCCTGCTTGCATTAAGAATGCATGATAAGACTACAAACTAGGCAGAGACAAAAGAAAATTTTTTCACCAGGATAAATTCTCTCTGTCATAGAGAACAAAGTGCAGTGCCTGATCTTTTGTGCTGCTGAGTCCAGGTAATTTCAGTGCCCTCAGGGTAATTTCAAGTAGAGACCAGAAAAAGCAGAGCTTTAGATTGCCTAAAAAGTTTTGTTATAGGAAGAAAGAAATCTTCCACATTCTTGTTTCCCTTCCTCGTGGTAATTGCTCTAAGTAACTATAGCTTTTATTTTTTTACTGATCACTAGTGATTATTTTCCAAAGTAGAAATTTATATTCTTATGACTAATAGTGGTCAGTCAAGCCCCTGTTGAATCTGAAAATTCTTTCTTTTTGTCAGCGCTTGCTCTTTTTACTCATTTACTGGAAGCAGAGCACTGAAAGCTTGGGAGAACACACCTGACAAACATAATTTGTTAAACTTCTATTCCTGAAGATAGTTTAATTGGTCAGAATGCTGCATTTGAAAGAAGGGAAAATTAGGGCAGCAAAATGAACAATAATTTAAAAGTGTTTGAAAAGATTGATTTGGCAATTTGAAACCATTTTTGTTGATTAAAGAAAGAAAGAGAAATTTCTTAGAGAAGAGAAAGATAAGGTTATTATTTTCTACATTAAAAAAAAAATTCCTTAGGCTCATAAAGTTCTTTTTTCCTTTCCAACTGGTTTTGGATCATAATTAAAGAAATTAATAAGCATAATTTTGAATTCAGCCTTTTGAAACTGTAGTTGTGTGGTCTAAATAATGAAATAAACTTAATCTGTATCTAATATCAGATAATGCTGTTACACGGTTTGGCTGTTTACTATGTGTGTGTGTACTACAGATAAAATAACTCAACAGTTGTCACTAGTTACTGAAATAAAATTTCTCCATTACAAATGCATCCACGGCTAACCCAGGGATCTCAGAAGCAAGCAATGCACCTAAGTGACTGGAATGGGTGGAATCTGGATCTGCCCCTCCTCACCCTCATTTTAGGGTTAGCAGTCAAGCTCCTCTTGAGCTGTCACTGGCTGTTGGAAGGAGTTAACTAATTTCATTTCTTCTTAATTTCTTTTTTATTTTCTGTTGCTTTGTAGAGCTTGCGTACCTGTAGAAGGTGCTGTCATTGCCTTCTTTTGCAGCTCAATAAAGTACAGGAGATAAGGGTATTATTCCTTTCTGTGTGCTTTTAACCTGTATAAATATGTCAGTACTGTCTAAAAGCCCATTGTGTAGTTGAGGGCGAGTTAACTACTGAAAATGTGGTGGAGATCAGACTAGGGCTGCACTTGGTAGACTTGTGAAGGGAATAAGAGGAAATAGTTAAGAGAAAAAAAAAAAAAATAACAGCAGACACCATACAAGGTAAGAGAAGTAAGGGTGGTTGGATATTTAAATCAGTACTTTCAGGGATGACTACACTGAAGAACTATCAAATTCCTAGAGCAGCCTGTAAAATGTAAGTATCAAAAACAGAAGAATGTCCACTGTGCAGAATCTTTGATGTGAATATTTAAAAGAATTATACTTTTCAGTAGTAGTTGTAAGTAGTAGTTACACATGCCCCCTTCCTTGTTTGTTTTTTTTTTCTAGTTTTTCCCCCTTTCCATATTGTTGTTTAGCTACAGAATCCATGTATAGGAGAAAACTTACTCTGTTTTTTATAAAGCTTACCCTTTCTTTTAACATTCTAAAGTCTTCTTTTGTCAACCTATCCCATGCTTAAATATTGAATCACACTTATAAAACTTATACCAAAGTAATTATATTCAAAATGAGATTACAATGAGCAAATTACTATGAAAATTACCTTGCACTTTCAGTTGTTCCCATTTCATCCGCATTTTAAAAATGTTAACAGGTTTTCTGCAGGTCAGATAGTGGAACAAAGTTCACATTCTCAAACTAGTTTTACTCTCCATAAATCAAACAAATATTGTGAAATGTATTATTCTATTTCATTTTATTATAATTAATAAAATATTAAACTATTTAATTATTTCATTTCTTTTTTATTTTTATTCACAAATTTCTGCATATGTCTACAGCCAAAAGTTTCTGAAAATCTTTAGATAGACTGCTAAAGTAAAATAAGGTTATAGCCTTGTTTAGGTAGTTTTTCATAGCTTTTTTTTTTTCTTGAAGATTTTAATATTGTATTCTCTGTATTTATTCATGTTTCAGTGATCCTTTGTATAATATAAGCCATGTAAGTTCACAGTTTTTGTTTATCTTCTGTGAGAAGCTGTGTAAAGTTGGAAGCATTTCTATTTAATTTCTTTCAATCCTTTTAGTTTAATAAGAAAGTGAATGTGGCAACTCTTATGAAAGCTTCTTACTATCAGACTATTGAACACAAGAAATAAAACTCTGTTATAAAGGTTTTGGATAAAGATATTTTCAGACTTACAGCCATCAAATTAAAATCATGTTTTTCATTTATGCTTTCTCTGCAAATAATGGTTCCTATGGTTACAATTAATTGTTTATACACATGTACTTATTTTGCTTCATTTTAATTAAGCTTTATTTTTCAGCCACTTGTAATGGTTCTGGAGATCCCATAGCAACTATGTGTTCAAATTATTTTTTGTTGTTTTGTTTAAATTGTCTTATAGCAACTTAGTCGTTTCTCTTAGGTCTTGTTCTGAGATAACATAAGTTTGTTTAATAATATTTCTCTCCCTTTTTTCCACCTCATCTGTAACAGGATCAGAGGTTTAAACTCGCTGAAAGTTTCATCCTTTTACACAAAATATGCAAATTTAGCTTAGTGTTCCTGGGAGATGTGGGAAATTGCTACCCATATAACTGTCCAGGCAGGATTTCACCTATCCCTTTACATGCTCATATGGACTGTGCTTTGAGATACTGCCACTAAGTCAAAAAAACCTAAGATATTGTAATTGCCAGCGTCACTTTTTGAGAAGTGATAATGAAATGATTTGTTAAGAAGAAAATGCAATAAAAATAAAACATACTTAAATAACATACATACATAAATAATGATTACAGATGTATATACCGTGCAATCTTCAGTACGATTAAGTACTTCTTCATAAAAGTAATCATATTGAAGCCAGTGGAAACTTTTGCAGGTATGAAGTTAATAATATACGTGGTCTTTCAAATACTGTGCTGTGAGAGTGGCTTGAAGTAGCTTTGCCTTTTGCTTTTGTCTGATAACTTTTTAAAACAAAAAAGCCATGGGAAACTGTTTTAGTTTATTAACATTTAAAGTAAATTCAGAAAGTATGTACAAAGACTAGATCATGAAATAATGTCTAAAAATAAATTATAAACCCATTAAAAATTTTGATAATTTCAAAGCCTGTAAAACATTAAATAATATGTTGTCTTCTTGGTTTACACCACCAGGAGATAGAGTTCGAAGATTATAAGTCTGTTATTTATTACATTTCTTCTTAAAGACAAATAAATAACAATTCAGATTTTATACAACATCTATTTGGAATAGCCTGTGATAAGTAAGAAAGTAATCTGGAACACTGAAATATCAAGTCCAATTTTTTTTTTTTTAACATATCAAGTATTTTGGAATTAATAATGACTATAAGTAATAGAAGTTCACAGGCCCTGGTTCTCAGAAGGAACTTCAGCCACCATAGTATTTACTTAAAGGGCAGTCCAGAAGAACAGAAGCAAACAAGGGGTTATCTGGAGTGCCTTAATGACAATTTCGAATTCATGTGTTAGAGAAAGTGACAAAGGGGAAATGTTCTACCAGTCCGATTTGTGAACAAGGAAGGACTGAAAGATGAGGTCAGCCCTGATAGAAGTAATCGTGAGATAAGGAAGTTCAGGATCCTAAGAAACAATAGTGTTAAATACATATATACTCTAAACATATTCCAAAAATGCACAAAGAAATTACTCACAACCAGCTGACCAATGCTCCAATGCTCAGCCAGGCCCTGAGCAACAGCAGCAACTTCCAGCCAGTTCCCCATAATTTTACTGTTTTTTCACATGCTGGCATATGATATGGAATGTCCTCTTGTCCAGTTTATGTTAGCTGTCCTGGTTATGTCCCTTCCCAGCAATCTGCGCTCCTCTGGTCCTCTGGCTGGCAAGAAAGTACAAGAATCTGAAAAACTGAGATGTCCCTGGATCTTTGCAGTCACTGCTCAGCAACAGATAAAACACTGGTATGTTATCAGCATGTTTTTTTCTCCTAAAGCCATAATGTAGCATCATATCAGTAACTATTAGGAAAATAACTCTGAAGCCTGGACCTCAGGTTAGGGAGTACTGAAACAAAAGAGAATTTCATGGGTACATTGAAAATGATGAAGTGTATACAGCAATGCTGAGAAATGTGACTGATGTTACTACAAGAATATTCTTGTAAAGGCTATAGAGACTGGGAGAAATTCTTGAAGACTGGAAGAAAGAAAATCTAGTTCATTTCTTCCAAGAAAGAACTACAGACTGATCTGCCTCACCTTTATACCTGGTTGAGCGATAAAGCAGATTATCTTGTAATTGATTTCCAAACAACATATGAAAGATGAGAAGGCAAATGGGAGTGATCAGCATGGATTTATGAAAGACAAATGTTCCCGATCGATATGACAACCTCCTACAATAAGCTGATTGGCTTGGTGGATTAGTTAAAGTAGATGCCTTGAAAATAGGTAAAATAGTATCAGTAAACAACTGTATAAGGAATAATTTAAGTAGCTCATATGGAAAAAGGTTACTACTGGAATAATCAAGAGTAGAATCAAATTAAGAGATAGAAACTAAATTCATGGAGTACTTATCCTCATGCCACAATTCTCTATAATCTACAAAATATTTTGTGCAGTGAGTGAAAAACAAACAACAACAAAAACAAAAAGATCATCTCTAAAATTTCCAATTCGTATGCCCGTTCTCTAAACTTCATTTATCTGCAATTAAGTTAAATCCTAGAAGTTCTATATGACTACATTATGATCTGTGCTTTATGAGTTGCAGGTAGTTATTCTGTACTGGGATATTTTGCTTATTCTGTATGAATATTGGCATCAGTTTCTCTAATATTAAAACACTTATGTAATTTGTCATTCATCTCAAATTTTTAAGGCACTTGGATATTTTCTCTAGTGTGTCTGATTTGAAGATGTCTAAGATTCATTAACATAAATCTTACTTGTGTGCTAGAAACTACTTTTCCATCTTCTTTTTTTTACAAGAATATTGTCCAGCTTCTCTTTCAGTACAGACCAGAAGCATTTTTGAGGAATATCCTGTCACTTGAATATTATATATATTTTTAATGTAATTTAAAAATAGCTCTTACCTTATTGCTAAGAGTTCTCAGCTTATTGTAGCTCTTATTCTTATTGCTAAATTGTGTGGTCTTTTGTTCATGGCAGTCTTTAAAATCTGTTGGGCTTCTTTGTTGCTGTTTCAGGGGTAGTTTTTTTGCTAACTTTGGTTGCAGTAATTACGAGATTTTGTAACTTTTATATTTATATATAAATTTTCTGTATTTCATAATATTTAAATATTTTAGAAGTAAAATAAATTGACAACTAAAGATTTTAAATGAAGGGGAAAAAAGTGTGATTCTAGTATATTTCAAAATGATTTTAACCAAAGTTGTGGCTTTAATTAAAACTCTATCTTTTTAACATTCTGCCTATCCCTTTGTAATGATTTCTTTGTTATAGTCCAGTGTTTCAGTGTATTTTTTGCTTTTCTAGCCCTAAGAATTTTTTCCCAGTCTGTCTTCTGGGTCTTCTTCACTTCTGCATAATTATTCCCATTGAAATATCATAAATGCTATTGGCTGTGGTTCTCTTGACTACAAAGTGTGCAATATCTTTTATTTCATGAAGTAATTATTTATATTTTTATCATTTATATTTATGATGTGTTACTAACCTGTGTTGGACTTTCAACATATCTGTTAAATGATAACACTCTATAACTCCCATGACACTCTATTTTTTCCTCATTCAATGCTGTTCCTCCAGTTAGAATCCTTGCAGTTATCTGGTTAGATGTGTTGATTCAGAGCAGCCTGAATCCTGTGGTTCTTTTACCCTTTTCAAAATTATGTCGTACTTATAACCATCCGTAATGATGTTACTTTCTCCTAAAAATATATTCCACCAGTTTCCAGTCATGCCAATCACAGCTGTTTTTTTCTCATTATTTTCTGTTGCTTACACCTCTCTTTGGCACAAAGCACAAATGAAAATCTCTTAATTTTGTAACTGTTATATTTCTTACTGCAGCTAATTTCCAGCTGAGAATATGGAACCTTGTAAATCAGATTCAAGCTGATTTCTTTTCTGTGATCTCTCTCCTAGTCTGGAAAGTAAGTTTTTTTTCATGAAACTAAAATCTTCAGCTTCCCAGTATTATCACAAGACAGTGAAAGGACAGATATCCTTTAGAATGTGATTCATGTCAGTCTAAATATGAAGTCTATTGCAAAAGAAACAAGAAACCAAGTGCCAGATTCTGCACTTCAGTCAAAACATTCCCTTACAGTGCTGAAGATTTGAGGCAGAGTGGCATGGAGGAAAGCATCTGGGTGTGTGGACTCAGCAGAACAAGATCCAGTAGTGTGCCCAGTTGGCCAAGAAGGCCAATGGCATCCTGGGTTATATCAGAAACAGTGCAGCCAACCGGAGTGGGGAGGTGGTTATCCCTATGTGCACAGCCCTGGTGATTCTGCATCTTGAGTGGTGTATTCAGTGGGTGGTCCCTCACTACAAGAAAAACACTGATGCCCTAGAGCATGTCCAGAGAAGAGCAACAAAGCTGTGAGGGGTCTGGAGCACAAGTCTTACGGGGAGCAGCTGAGGAAACTGGGATGTTTAGTCTGGAGGAGTCATTGAGTAGATTTTATCACTCTCTACAACTCCTTGAAGGGAGGTTGTGGCAAGGTGGTGATCGGCCTTTTCTTCAAGTTGTGCCAGGGGAGGTTCATGTTGTACTTTAGGAAGAATTTTGTGTCAGAAACAGTGGTGCTTGGAACAGGCTTCCAAGGAAGGTGGCAATGTCACTGTCTCCGTGTTGATGTAGCATTTAGGGATGTGTTTTCGTGTGTAAAGTAGTGATGAGTTAATAGTTGGACTGGATCATCTTAGAGGTCTTTTCCAACTGTTTTGATTCTATGATTTTAGGAAGGTCTACACTACTGTTGAATGCTATGCATATTGTATAAACAGCAGCAGTACTAGAAGGTATAAACTTGGGAATTTTGCAGGTAAAGATTCGGATCTTTAAGAGTCCAGCAGGTTTTCGATTTTTTTATTTCCAAGTACAAATTTTGTTTCATCAGCATCAGGCACAAGAACTTCTTTACAGTGAGGGTGATGGAGCACTGGAACAGGCTGCCCAGGGAGGTGGTGGAGTCTCCTTCTCTGGAGATGTTCAAGACCTGCCTGGATGCCTACCTGTGAGACCTGGTGTAGGGAACCTGCTTTGGCAGGGGGGTTGGACTCGATGATCTCTGGAGGTCCCTTCCAACCCCTACAATTCTGTGATTCTTTGAAATGGGTGTAAATGTCAAGGAAAACAGACAGCAGAGCTTAATTTTTAACAGAATTAAATGATCACTATCATACTATTCTTTAAATCCAATAATATTAACATTATTAATTTCCATCGTGATAATGAAGATTCCTAAGGTTAGGAATTAAAAATTAATTTTAAAGGTTGAAGACATACTTCCCGGAAATTATACTTTTAATCCTTTTAATGGCCTATATGTACATTTATCAGTTTTCAAAAGAGAATATGGATATGTTCCTACAGTAGTATCATCATAATCTGGTAAGAATTGATATGTTTAGTTTGAAATAGTTGATTACACAAATTGAAATATATATCTTTAATTCTATAATCTGTAATACTACATTTTAACCTTATTGACAACTTTGCTCAAATTGTTATTCTCAGTAAAAGTTAGATTGAAAACTGTATCAAATACAAAATGTGCACAGAGTTTAATTTGTCTTCAATTTTTGGGTTAAAAGTTAAAAGTACAGTGTCAAATTCAAGGTATCTATTGAAAAATTCTGCAAGGATTTTGACACTAAGTGTTAATGGATCTTACGGCAAGTGTCACAGTATCTTGCACTTAAGGGCTTGAGATATTATATTTCTATGCCATCCATATATTCGTTCAAGTATCAACTATCTTAGCTTCACAATGCTCCTTTTATATACAAGGCACCATTTGATATGCATGCTTTCATTCAGCAGTGCTAGGTTAAGTTGTATCCAAAACTCTAGCCCCTGATCCTGTTCATTATTCATGCTTTTAGCCACTCCTTATATTCACCTGCACATCTATTTGTGTGGGAGTGCACTAGAATGAGGAACTGATCCTACAGGAAAAGGTGTCTTTTCCTTTTATTGGATTCCTTTTTAACTGTATTAATTACCTGTTTAGGATCACTGCATGACCTTTCAGACTAGCTGAAAGGCAGAAATGAGGGTTTAAATTAGATGTAGGGATCAGAAATGGATCATGAATTGTTGAAATTGCTTACAGCACTGTTATTATGTATAGAAGTGGAGGAGATGTAGAGCTGAGGGTCAGCAATGCATTGCCAACTGCCCTCAGGGCTAGACAGTGGTAATAGAATGTGCCCCAACATTTCTGAATTTTGTCCAGGTTGAACAAAGTAAACTGAACAGCCATCCTTGTAGTAGACTCCAGCAGTCATTTTCACCCATTGTGCATCTTCCTCTCATGTTGCTTCCTCAGACATAGTCCATAGAGTGTGGAAGTAGGGATCAGACAGGCAAGCCTTCTGACACAGTGATGCTTAAAAGTGTTTTGTACAGGTGAAATATTTCTGTGAGACTTTATTTCTTCTTTCTTTCTTTCCTAGTAGTTGTGGAGATATAACAGCAAAAAAACAAAGCCTGCTACATTACTAATGTGTTTGTTCTGAACACTATCATATGCATCCACACACAGGAGATGTATATTTGCCTTTGTGTGAGTAGGTAAAGTATTGCTAAGTCTTCATATGCTTCTTAACTCACTGGTCAAAGCATATAGTTTATACTCATTTCATATTTGCTCATTGGAGCCTCAGGAACTGAAATAGAACAACAAAAAAACCTGCTGGACTGACATGCTATAATCATGTCAGATTTTATAAGCAAAGTAGGATTTGGGCAGGTCAGTGCTGACTGAAAGAACATCAAGGAAGAAAAAAGGTAATGGAGTAGGGTCATATGTGCATGTATATAAAACTGCTAGTGCTATTTCATTTTGCAGCTATTTCTGCCATATCTCATTTGTAATTTTGGAATTATTTTTAACATATAAAATTAATGACAAAAATTATCCAGACAAGATTTATTTGTACAAAATCTACAGAAAGATGAGCTTTGAGTTATTTCTTCCATAACACCTGAGTAACATTCTCCAAATTACTTAAATAACAGTATTAACACTATGTGTGCTTCATATTAAATTTAAGTTCTTAGAACAAGTTTTTGCTTCAGATTACTTTATGTACCAGTGCATCTGTGATCTTTCAATTGATTTTCTCAGATACGATGTAATAAGCCTCTGACATGAAGAAAACCCAAATTTGAGAGAAGGGACTTAAAATGGCCTTGTTGCTAGTCAATGGAAGTCAGAAAAAGAAGATGAGAGTGAAATGCCCTGGAAATCCTTTTTCTGGATAAAAAGAAGCAGAGTTTTAAAGACCTGTGGGCTTTCACATAAGAATATGGTGGAGGTTTATGTAGGCAAGCATTCTGGGCACACATTGCAATGTGGTATTTCCATTTGCTTGCTCAAAGATGCACAAGTACATCTTAAGCACTGCTGTAGAAATCCAAGGCAGTGCAAAATGCTGCAGAAGACTGCTGCTTTTTTCTAGACTGAACGCCACAGTCCTAAACTATGAAATTGCTGAGCTACTTGGAACTGGGAACCTTTAGAGAAGGCTTGTTGACCACCCGGATGGTAACCAGTTCTCTTCAGTACTTCCTAATCTAAACAAAATCTCAGCCCTCATCCTGAGGCTGTTTTTTCTTCTCAGATATCTGGATTCACTGGACAACAGATGTTCTTAACCTCACTGAAGTAAATGTGGTGGAATTTTCTGAAAAGGGTATGTATAATACAACACAGGACACAATAATAATGTTCATAAAGAAATGTAACCATTATATAATTAATTATATTAATATATAATATAATGTCATGTTTAACGTGCTGAGTATAGCTGCTATGATCTTTGTGATCTCGTGAGATTTCGAGATATGGTTTAGTTCCACATAGGTTAAATTTCACAGTTTAAATGTATATTAGATTCATACACTTTGTGTTTAAAAACATGACTGGTGAAGCAATGTATTTTGACAGCGTGACAACTTCACACTAAAAAATTGGCATAGCTATAGTTTAATCACTTGTTAATTATTCATTTGTCTTTAAGAATATGAGTTGACTTCTATTTTCAAGTGTTTCCTGCTGGTGTCTGATGGAGTTACATGATGCGTTAATTAATGTTGAAGCTTTGAGGAAAACAGAATATTTTAGGAATTCCCCCTCCCCCCCCCCAAAAAAAAAAAAAAAATTAGCTGTAATAAGAAAGTAGCAAGGAAACTGTCCAGTTGGAATAATTTGAGGCTGTGACAAAACTTCAAAGAGGAAATGGTAAAATTAGTATAAACTATAGTTCACCACCATGATACTCATGCTAGTATTTAATGCTCATTTAAGACAGTGCAAATGAAGCCAAAGGGAAAGCCTCAATCATCAGTTGGAGCCCATCTTTGCTCAAGAGTTGAGTGAACTGGGTGTATATATCTGTCTGTTCTATGTGGAAAAATATCTGGAAACATTTGCAAGTCCGTACTCTGGGCAGACCTGGAAGAACTTCAACTTAAATAGCTTAGAAACATTTCTGAGCATGAAGACATTTAAATAAATAACCAAATGCTTTCAGAAGGTCATGCTGGGCAAAGAATGAGTCAAGCATCCTGTCACAAATATCTCACTGTATGTTGGTGAGCAAGCAGAACTTAAGTCAGTATTCCAGAAGATAGATCACTCAAATGAAAATGTCCTCGTACCAATACAGATCTTGCTCCACATTTCTAGTAGTTCTGACTTCAGCAGTTGACACAGTTTAGAATATGACCATTTTAACTGGTGATGTGATTGAATATATTTTAGGATAGAAGGCAGAATTGATTTCTTCATGATTTTCAAAAGTATTTGGAAGACAAAATTTCAGAGTGTGCACTGTAAAACTAAAACTTCTTTTTTTTAACTTCCGAACTGTAAAGCTTTTTTTTTTTTTTTTTTTTTTTTTTTTTTTTTTTTTTTTTTTTTTTTGTGACACAAAATACATTTGGCTAAGTGAATAGGATCTGTGAAATCCAATCCAGTTAGCATCTTAAATGCCTCTGCTTGCCACAAATAACCAATTAAGTAGACAAAGGAGCTCCTTTACACTTCAAAATAAGATAAAAATCTCTGTTTCAGCTTTCAGAAGTTATTGATCTTAGTTTGAATATATTAAAAAAAATAAACAGAGATCACTGGAAAGTTAAACCTAAGAAATAAACAAGAAGGAGCCCTTTTAATAGGAAGATTCTTCACTGGTCATTAAACACAATCTGTTATATTTCAGCTTTTGTATGATTCATTTAACTTCAGTGGAGCTGAATATACAAAGGACTGACCTACCGGTTAACATGGTTGTTTTTGAAGTTTTCATTCACTTGTTTTTCATTTATACATCCTTTTTGTTGACATGAAATCAACATTTTATATTCATATAAAAAAATCATTGTTTCTACTTGAAACACAGTATAGAAATAATACACTGTAAGTTAATTACTTTATGAGGTAGGCAGAAAAGGAAAGATACTATTTGATAAATGGAAAAATACTGTCTGACAAACAAACACAAGGTTACAAAAGTTTGGTGCAGTCTGAGTAAAAACTCAGAAACTCAACCCAATTGTGCTCATAAATCCCATACCAGGCTTGTGTTTATCTTATTTTTTCTTCTCAAAAATGCTCCCAAATTCCAAGATTCAGAAGACTGCATGACTTGTTCATCTGAAAAGTACAGTTTTGAATGTGTAATGCAGACCTACACATTTCATAGCACAAGCTGGTGACTGAAAATTGATTTATGCTTAGATTATATTGAATATACCCCACTGCTTCCAGAATACTGTGATAACACTTTGGCATGTAATGTTGGACTTTGGTGAAACTAAAGCCCATGTAGACGCACACCAATAAATCAAATAATGTCCAGGAATTTTCCCAGGCACAAGGATAAGACTGTCTATATTTAACTGTTACTAATCCTTCACACATGCTATTTAACATTCTCTCAGACAACTCCCAGACACAATTCAGGATGTAAAAAGTTGTAGGGAGTATTCCAGTTATGCAATTTGTGAGCAGCCATCCTGCTTTGGAGTCTGAAGAAGCTACTGTTTTGACGTAGATCATATTGTCCCTGTGAGCTGAAGAGCTTAGGAATGTTCTTGGAATCTTTTAATCTCTTGTATAGACGCAACTGCTTGTTAAATCCAAAATCATGATTCACAATATTCAGACCAGTTATGTTTGAGAGCTTCCTTCCTCTCAGATACAAACTTTTTTCCACTGATGAGTACATCTCAGTTTCTGGATACCTACATCTAGTTAGTAACTCTTTTATGCATGTTGTGAAAAAGATAGTTTTGAAGAGATAAATACTTTCCAATTTACTTTTTTAAATTATTTTTTGTCACATAACTTCAAATAGTGAGATAATGAAAACTGGGTTTTGTTTTGTTTTTCTATCTCCTTTAAATATAATATTGCTTTTCAGTTTTGTTTTACTTTCAAGTGAAAGGACTATTTTGAGTGTTTCCTGAAAGCCGTATTTGAAAATCCAATTATTGCATACTCACTTGCATAAGTATTCCCACTACAGGTCAAAGAAATCAGCTAACCTTAGTTAGTTAGTCAAGTGTTGAATGTTAAGAATCACAGAATGGCCAGGGTTGGAAGGGACCTCAAGGATCACGAGTCTCCAACCCCCCTGCCACATGCAGGGCCACCAACCTCCCCATTAAGTGCCCAGAAGAAAACTTTATCTATGATTAAATATTTCATTTAAAATTTTGTTAAGAGAATAAAGAGTGTTTTTAACTTTTTGAGGAGATTTAGTAGTTAGTTGACATTTAGTAGCTAAACTGCCAGATGAAATAAAAAAATGAGTTAACATTTACCTTTCCTCTCTAAATAAAGCATAACAGAAATTATCTTTCCTGAAACAACTGTTAAATAATACATAATGGTGGAAGGACAGCGCTGGCCTAAGATACAATTCAAGTGAAAATGTCACTGTGTTTAATCTTTTCAGTTACTTTTGATTGGCAAAGGAAATTCACCATCATGGTAATCATCAGGAAAAATATGAAAAAGAGAAGGCAGAACTTGAGCATATTAAAACCAAAGCAAACAAACAAACAAAAGCAGATAATTTACATGTAAGAAAAATGAAAATTTACTTTAATATCTGACAAATATTTTCTCTTCATTAGTCAACTGAAGAGACATTATTTCAAAGTAGCTTCTCAAGTTATTTTGGTCTATTTGGAAGTCAAAGCAGCTGATGCAATAAATTGGCTGAAGCTAGGAGAGCGTTTGTTAGCAAACTTTTAATATGTCAGTGCTTAAGATGGCATGCAGGTTATGGATATTATAGGATATCAGTCCCTATTAATGTTTTTTTTTGTGAAGTGAAGGAAGTGTAGTAAAGACATTTTATCCTTTTTCTGTACAGGGAGAAGCACTGAATCACTTCTTCAAGTCCCTCAAAATGTTACATTTCCTTTACTTCTGTATTTCAGTGAACAAAACATTATACATTTATCTTACTATTACCGTAGCTTCTATTTAGCAGGTTGACAGTTCTGAATGCTATGACATGCATGTGCATCAGTACCCATAAACAGCAATAAAAAGCAATCAGGGAAATAGAAGGGGGTTAAAGGTCTGAGGAATTATTCAACATAAAGCAAATAAATTTGAAAGTGGCCATTTTCCTTTTACTTCTAACTACTAGTCTGTCAGTTTTCTTCAGCAGAGTCCTGACATAGCACTGGGTGAAAATATGTATTTATTTTTTTTTTTGGAAAGAGCACTGAATTAAATATGGCTTTTACAGTTTTGCAAGTGCAACTTTTCACAGAGCGCTGTGGGGAGCTATATAGATGTAACCAGAGATTATTCATAATGTAGGAAAATAAAAAATATTAGTTGAGTTAATAAACCAAACTGCCAAATGATGACTACCTCAATCCTAGTCTTTCTACTCTTTTTTTTTTTTTTTTTTTTTTTTTTTTTTTTTTT
>NW_024884142.1:30985005-31014474 GCF_019232065.1 Centrocercus urophasianus
TTTTTTTTTTTTTTTTTTTTTTTTTTTTTTTTTTTTTTTTCGTGTGTGTGTGTGTGTGTGTTCTTTTTTTAATAATATATTCAACAGGTATCTATTTGACTGCTTTGACTAGAGACAGGCAGGCTAGTTAAAAAAAGCTTGTCATTTTGTTACTTGCAAATGCTACTGTATAAGGGCTTACAGTGTGCATTTGTTTGTTCAAAAGAATGGTTCTAAATTCTGCAAAAAAAGTTGTATGCAGTAAAACTTGTTTTATTTAACTTAAACAGTAGAGCCTACTGATGTCTTCTTTTTCTCTCCTGTTTTCTTGTTATGTTTGCTTCAAAAGAATATACTTCAGAAGATGAAACCACAATTTTTAATATTTGGACAAGAAAAGGAAATAATAGCCATTTAACAGACCAAGGCCAGAATACATTTCTCACATCTTGGAAATGTGGACTGCACTGGGCTGGCTTTTTTTGGGCAGTAAGATTTCAACTTAGATCAACCTAAGTAACTGAAGTCTTATTTTTTAACAATACTGTTGTTTCCTTATCTTTTGTAGTCCTGAGGATGCAGGTTCAGACTTCAATAGAAAACTATAACATCAATAACAGTCAATCTCGGCATCTTTCTTCTAAAATAACAAAGAAATTCTCAGTGATAAATGTAATTTAAAAACTGCTAATAGAAATTTTCCTTAGAAAAGGAAAGGAAGTCAGGCCAAGAAACTACAGCAAAATCATCCTAACATTTTCTGTTTCAAGAGTTTCAAGTGCTTTACTTTTTAAGTTTCTTTACCTTTTCATTGTATCTTTTGGGAGAAAAAAGACTTTTTTTGTTATAATTGTTTGCTGCAGGATGAAAGATGACATCATTGCCCTAAATGTGATTGTCTCTCCCCTTCTGCTGTCTGATATTGTACAACAGCAACAAAATCATGTCAACTCTGATTGACTGGACGCCACCAAAATGGCCACCCTTTGCATATAGACCCTTCAGGTTTATGTGCTTTTAAACAATTAAAAAAGAATAACAAATCCCTTTTATAAATATTGCAGAAATGAATACATATTATAAAATAATCTTGAAGGCTTTATAGCATACTCTTGTCATTGTCCTTTGCCACAAACACACATCTCTGTATCTACTTACATATTATGTGTAGCCAAACATACATGCAATGCTTCCTACTAGAGTTTGAAATTTAAATAAGAATGGCAGCTATGGTGTTTAACCTACTGCGGGACAGACAGAAACCCTAATATTCTGTAATAATTATTATAGCTCAAGCTTCTGATGTGAGTTGTCTTGGATAACAACAGGGCCATTCTCTCTATTCTAAGTGATATCAGTAGTAGCCCAGAAAAATAAGTCTGTGCAACATAGAAGCATCCACAACATGTTATAAACTGCTGGTGGCATATTTTGACTCATACAAAATCCCTATTGGCATTATGTCGGTAGTATATGCATTGTATTCTCAAAGACTGAATAGTAACACAGAAACAAGAGAGAAAAATCCACCCAGGAAAGTCCTAATGAAACTTGATTGAAGAGGTTGAAAGAAAGAGATATAGTATGTCTGTTCAGCACCTTCAGAAAGCTAGGTGCACTTTTTTTACTCTCTTTTTTTTTTTTTTTTTAATCTCATTTAAAGACTAGAAACAAAGATCTCAGGATATTTAATGGAGCTTTGCCATTTTTAATCAACCAGGAATTTGGACTATTTTAGTGGAAAACATTCTCGGTGAACCTGCAGGTTGTTTTATATCAGCAGGTTCCAACAAGAGAAGCCAGTTGGAATAAGTGTATCCATAGATTTGAAAATACTAAAAAAGGCAATTTTATGTTGCACATTCAAATGGAGAAAAAAATAAAGATGATTATGCACCTAACTACTAAACTACTAAATACTGTGTATTTGAGGAGAATTGTGTCTAGGTTTTGGTGGGTCATTGTTTTATTTTTTTGTTTGTTTGTTTGTTTGCCTGTTTTTACATCCAGTGCTGAATTTTTTTTCAAGTAGAAGTAGTTACAAAGTTGCTGACTCTTTTCGTTATCTGAAGTGGATTTTTTTGCATAATCATTTGATAATCAGAGATTTTTAAGGTAAACATTTTAGTGAACAAACAGCTTGTTAGTGTACCCACACAGTTTAGGCAATTCTTAGATAGTCAGCAGCTGAAAGTGAGTTTTCAGGATCATTATTTTTGGCAAAAATGTACTTCCATTATTATTATTTGTTTATTTTCATTGAATGAATATAATTTCCAAGTTTCTGGCTTGGAATACTGAGGAACTAGCTAGAAATGAAAACCTTCTTATCTGTTTACCTTTCCTCAGATACTAAACCATCTACATCCAATTTTAAAAATAAAATAAAAAAAAAAAGTGCCTTCATCTTCTTAGTTACTGGATATCCAAAAAACTTAATCTTGAAGTACGAATGTTTTTAAAATTCACAACAAATAGTCAGAGCACATAAATAGCTCATGATATTTTAAGCAGAAGGAGGTAAAAGTTATAGAAACTGGGGGAAATGAGAGTACGTATATTTTGTTATTCAGAAACTAGAAAAGGGTGATCACAGTGCACTGCTATAGAGGAAAATCAAGCTCACTGTGGAGGATAATCAAGGAAGTAGAAAAGGCTTTGAGGGAGTGTAAAAAGAGTGGAAGCAGAAAATGTGCTGATAGATGTGTTCACAGCTAAAAGAGTGATACCTCTGTAGCATTGCATGGTGGAAAAGAGGAAAGGTATCAACAATTGAGCACAAGATTTTTTGTCTTAGCAGAAAACTTTTACTAACAAGAAGAAAAAGATTGAATATTGTTTACCGGCAATTACCTGGAATCTTTTTTATTTAATAGCCAAATTAGCATCTGAATCAGATACAACAACTGCCAAAACAATTTATTTTTAGAGTAAAATTTATTGAGAGTTTTCTCTAAATATAGGGACATTTTGAAAGTTTAATGTAAAAGTTTAAGTACCATTTTCTGATTCTATGACAGCTAAACATCATGGAGACTGGCATACTAGAAAAGTTGGAGGTAAGTAGATTTTTGTAGGAATTAACAAACTATTGGTTAAGTGCAAGAATATTGATAGAATGCATCTACATTGGTGCTCAGCAGAATACTTCTGAGGATCTCTCTCTTGTCCTCCCTCTTTTAGATCAGTTGTCTCATGTCCCCTCTGGTTCATATTGTGGAATGCTCTCCCAGCTCATGAACTACATTTCTCCTGGAGGGACTTTGGAATGTATTCCAGGACCACATATAATATTATCCAATTGCTATCTCACAGGATCAGACTCAGTTTATGCCAAAGTAACTCCCCTTCATCATCAGTAGTTTCACTCCACAGTGTCATTTCTATTTAGCTGTACAATTTGTTAATTCAGGCCACAACTAGTTCTGCAATGTGTCACATGCTCCCCTTTCACCACTCAGAAACCTATACAGTATAATTTACACAACTCAGAATTAGAAGAGGAGAGGAAATCGAGATTAAGTAATATAGTTAGAAAAAAAAATCATACTAACAAAAAGATTTAGTCCAAAACAAAATTTGATATATTCAGGTTTGCATCTAGAGACCTTCATGCAGCAGGAATATCTATTTTATATGCCCTAGAAAACATCTTTAGGTATATGTGCACATATGTTTATATAAACACAAGAAAATATTCAGGGTTCCATAACATGGTACAAAATTCAAATTATAACAAAATTTAAAATTAATTAGACTTTTACCAAAGTGTGCGCACTGAAGGTCTTTTTTTTCTCTATAGTGCAGCGGAAATACTGGCTGCAAAGTGCTGTGTATGATTTATTTATAGGCAGCTAATGAAGACATATCTAATCATCATAATTAATTGGTATTTTTGAGCTTTGGGGCCTAATCATAGAAACTTTCATATGTTGGCACAAACTGATTTTAGCTGTGAGGCAAAAATTCATATGGAAACTTGATATTTCTTTGTTCAAGTTTCCTTTCCATTGAGCCTCACTACTGTGAGCTGAGTATGACTTAACCCTCAAAATGCCAGATAAAGTGCTATAGAAATTAGCTAAGGGAGGAGGATTTACAGAGACTCCATGTAGAACAGTTTCATATTTGCTCTGGGAATTTGCTTAAATCAGGCCAAACTTTCACTCTGCTTAATCAGCATCACATTAGTAAAATAACTGAGCCATTTTCATAACAACCTATACAATTTTGAAATGTTTTTCATTATTTTTTATTCTAAACTCATACAAAAATCTAGCATCATACATCTCTGTACATGTGTTATTCACTTGTGGTTATGTATTCATGCAGTTGACTACATTGCCTGTTACTGGTAGTCAATACACTTGGGTAGCTCCAAAAGTAATGCCTTCTATTTATTTCCAAGGAAAATAAAACAGATATAAAGAGCAAAACAACACTACATGATAGAGCAAATTCTCAATTACAAAACACTTCTTTTCAACAGAGTTACCACCATTAGCTGTGCATTTTTTTCCAGTAATTAAAAAGAGTCTGCATGTCACACTCATAAAATCTGTACCACCAGAGGTGACCCATTGCTTCACAGCTGCTTTGACAAGAAAACATTGCCCATGCAGTCCATCTTTCATCAGTCCGAACAGATAGGAATCAGTAGGTACTGAATCCAGACAATATGGTGATAGGATAGTTCAGACAAAGATTGGCAATATGCTCCACAGTCTTTAAATTGATATGAGGCGTGGTGTTATTACGTTGCAAGAGAAAGCTTGCCTTCTTTTCTGGACTGACTTAGTGTTGCAATGTAGTGGTTGGATTTGATGGTTTATCCGGGTTCCAGGAAATCCAGACAGATCACCCCCTTTTCTATTCTAACAGAAAGTGCACATCACTTTGCCTGCTGAGAGCTGTATCTTGAAATTTTTCTTCAGTGGGAAATGCCATTGTTGCCCTCCCACAGATTGGTGTTTTGACTCCAATTTGTAGTGGTGACACTATGTCTCGTCACCAATGATGATACAACTCAAGAAATTGTCAGCTTCAACCACATATTGATTGAATAGAATCTGACAAACTTTCATATGATGTTCCTTCTGCTCTTATGTGAGCATTCATGATACCATTTGATGCAACTTCTGCTATATTCCAATGCTGCCACCATAATTTCCAGTGCACTTAAGATGATATTCAGCTCTATATACAGTTCCCTGGTTGTAATCCACCAATTCACATGGAAGATCTGATCGAGACACTCTTTGTTTCGTGGTGTGAAAGCTGTGCATGGGCCTCCAGAACACAGCTTATCTTTCCTTACATTGTCACCACTGCTGAAACCCACTGCCTACTGTGCTCACATCTACTGCTTGGTCTCCATAAACGTGGATGAATGAATGAATGAGTGTCAGCGGGTGACATTTTTTCTGCATGGGGGAATTTAGTTTACACAATTTTGCTTCAAATGAACTTTCACGATAGACACTATTTTGTCAGATTGCACCTCTACTGCCATTTGTCACAGTAACAAAATTGAACTGTACATTGGCAGCAAGATTCAGCCATACCATCAACTTCTGCTTCTGACGTTGTGGGTCTGTACAATAAAATAGGAGGCATTACTTTCAGAGCAACCATCATAGAGTGAGTTGGAAGTCTGATTTTACTTGCATTTGCTGAAATTAAAGTTCTTTTTATTTTAAATGAGGACAATCCACCATAGGTATTACAAAATTAAACCTGTTTTCATTTCTGTTTTAAATGCACATGTACAAAGAAATATTTGTAGGGTGGAATTACATACATAATCTGTGGATGTACAAATAATACTCTCTAGAACTTTCTAGAGATAGCCTTTCAGTTACAATTGATGAATCTGCCTTTCATACATCTGAAGTGAGTACTTCCAACTTGCTTTGTCATAAATACATTATGTAACCTAGCTATTCAAAATGTTACCTATTGTAACTGTCTTCCTTGCAGTAGTATTGCCCACTACTCAGGGGCAATACTAGGGGAATCAGGGGAAATTTATACTCTTTGCCAATACAAAATATAGTAGAGGAAGTAATAGATTGCACTGTGTTTATTTTCCTGTTTAATCTAAGCTCATATAAATTCTATTAAATACATCAACTTGTGTTAATGTTAAAAGTGATATGTGGCAGAATAACTCTACCAGATAATTTAAGTCTCTCTCAGTCTATCAGCTAAATGAAAGAAGAATCTGAACTTGTTGTTGTAAGAGTAGGAATTCTTAAGAACTATTTCTAGGCCTGTTCACAAAGAAAAGGTCATTAAATACTTCCCTTACATCCAGTAAAGTGCTTGAACTCAAAAAAACAATACAATACCATTCCAGGCAGTGCACTTTAAGGGTATCATATGAAGCTAATTAGATGCCTATATAAGTGATCTATCGTTGCCGGGACTTAAACAAGTGGTTTCCTATTACGAAAGAAATAACTTTATTTCTCTAAAACTACTTGTCAAGGAAAAGTACTTTCAGAATTTTTTAGTGTCCTACCTGAGTTCCGAAAGAAAATTATTTGAACCATTAGAAAACAGCATTAGTCCATTCTTCAAGAGGAGAAATGAGAAAAGACTGCATGATTTAAGTGAGTCTATAATGAGGGAAAAAAAAAAGAAAAAAAGAACACAACAACAGGGACAAAGTTAAAAGTAGCAACACTTATATCATCCTTTCAGTTTCCAGACATGAACTAGTAAGGCCATTAATACCACAGTTTTTAACAGATGGCGATTCTAGGTTGGACATACACATACATCATCTTAGTTTCACCCTCTTTAATTCCCACTGAAGTCAGTGGGAATTTCATCTGTGTAAAGGAGAACAGAAATGGACCTTTGGAGATATTTTTCTTTTGTCTTAAGTGACACATAGTTAAATGCAGGAATTAACAAAGAAATGAAACTGTCATGGGGTACTGAATCACACGGAATTTTGTTTTAAAGCTCATGAAATAAAAGTTTGTTAAAGCTCATGAAATAAAAGTTTGTTAATACTTAACTTTCTGAAGGCTAAAATGAAAAATACAAGAGTGAACAAATTTCCCATATAAAGTCTATATTTGCATTCCTTTACCTGATGTCATTTTCCTTGAGGATTCACAAACAGTCAGGGCAAATTACGTATTTTTTTCTTCTGCAGCATACAGAGACAGCAAAATGATGTATATATGGCCATAAATCTGAGGAAGTTATAATTTTTGTGAGCCTAAAATCTTTTGAGTTGGAAGGGACCTCTAAAGATACACAAGCCTTTTGCATTCTTAGTAATAATTTACACTTTTAGACATAACTTCAGCTTTAGATGACCCCATAGAATGCTTTTGGTCTTTAACTGGTACAAAGACATAGGAAAAAATGTGTTATTTTATGCACAGTTTACATAGCCACATCATAAAAAGCAGAAAAATTCCCCTGTGCATTTTGGTATATGGTGATCTAGGCTGGAAACCTATTCTGATGAATTATGCTTATTATGATTGATTGAGCTAATTGATCAATAACACAGACATTCCCTGTAGGTGCACTTTTCTCTGATAATATTTATATAATTACCAGTTTCCAGTTCTCAAAAAATAATTATCTTGGTTCTTCTTTGCCTGCCAGAACAGATTGCTTGTCTGACTGACATTAGTTCAAGCAGGTAAGCTGGCTGTTTTCAAAGCTTAACCATACTAAATTTAACCATTAGTCTTATTAGCTTTTCAGAATGAGATGTTCAGTATATCATTCTTAATGCCAATACATATAAACTATTTTTCTGAATTGTACTGCTTTAACAATGTTGCATGGTCACAAAAATCTTTCTTAGCCTTCTCATCAGGGCCATGACTCTCCTAATACATTTAGTGGTCGTATTTCCTTGGCTTCCAAGTAGCTTATGAAAGGCTTGATAAAACTTCACACTTCACTTGTCTTTGTTATAGTGAACCTTGTGCTTAGTGGCATCTATACATCTTTGTCAGAGAAACGAGGAAAAAGCCCAAAATAACCTTTCATGAAGAATCAAAAAAGTGCGGACTGGAATATTGTATTTAACTCCTTAGATTGTACAATGACTTCCTCAGAAACTGCAAATCATTGCCTCCTTATTTATGAGATTCTACATTACTGAGATATATTTTTTAATACAATACAATAAAATAAATTTAAAAAAAGTGGAGATCAGCTTCTCTTGGGTTACTTCAAATATCTAATGCAAAGGTGAATGAAATTCCAGGCTTCAAAGGCTGAGAGAAAGCTAAAAACTTTTGAATGATAATCCAGGATAGATCAGATAGTAGTTTATATTTAATGCAGGATAAATTTTGAGTAGTTTTTCTCATGAAATCTCTAATACTTTCTCTTCCTATTTTGATAAAATGTAGGATATTAAAAAAAGATATTTAAAATACAATAGACCTAGTTGATGTGTTAAATCTAACATACTGAAAATAGTTTTGAATTTCAAGGAAGATAACAGTCTGACTCATGACATCAAACTAGTTAACAAGTTAGTGGGAGGCAAACTACTTTATTCAAAGAGAAATGAAGATTAGGAATACATATTGTAAAAGTTCCGTATGATAATCTGAAGGAGAAAATCTATATCACTCATTAATTAATGAGTAATAGAATTTCCATGATGTGATATAACACTAAAAGTGCACTAAGGCTATGTTGTGTTTAGTGAGTTGGCTTATAAAGATATCAGCTGGAGCCAAAAAAAACACCCAGACAAATTTAAGAAAAGTGTTTTTGAGAGCAGCAATCACTTTATATCCTCACAGTGTTCTTCAACAATTCTTTTTTTGTTTCAGTTCAGCAAAATCCTTGAATTAAATTGTGAGTTGGCAGCAATCAAGTACAGTAAAAGTGAAAATGTTGATTGGAGCTTTCACTTACCTGTTTATGCTTTCCATAAAACTGGTCACAATAAACATTCTTCTGAGACATAAGAGAAAATGTGAATACTTATAGCAACAGGAACACTGTGGAACTGGGCAGTCTGATCTTGTGGTTAGCAGCACACCCACCACAGGGATGGAGCTGGATTACCTTTAAGGTTTCTCCCAACCTAAACTGTTGTATAATTCTATGATTCTACGATTGATTGTATGATCCTATGACTGTTCTGAATTTTAATTAAAATAAAACATTTTTCTAAATAATATCCCACATTTGAATGTCACATCTGAAGATTTGCAAGATTTCTTTGTGCAGTAAAACTCACATAAGGAATGTTTATGTAGCCATCCTGAAAGCTCTTGGGGAATCACACAGACGTGAACCAGGACAAAAATGTGTCATGTAAGCGATCACAAAAAAAAAAAAAGTTCAGGAAGACTATTAAGTAGAGAAAATCATTGAGCTTCTGTTAATAGTTTGTATGTAGTCCCGTCTTCCAAAAACAAAGAAAGTTGAATTCACAGAATCATCAGTATGTAAAGACATTCCAGCCAAAGCTTTGATATGTACTGTTCAACTGCATAAAATAGTGTGATTGACAGAACCCTGCTGTTTTTCAATCCCTATAAGTATTTTTTTCTTTACCTATATGTATCACCAGGACATTTGAACCAAATAGTGGGATATTTTGATCACTAAAGAGAAAACAATTTCTATTGTTTGATGGAAAGCTCAATTTTACAAGGATACCCAGTGACTCGTCCTATCACTTCACTGCATGCACATCTAAAACACGATTGATTCCGACACATCCGTTACCAGCCAGTTACTGGTGACAGAATCCTATGAATAAAAATCAGAAGCTATTTGTTGGTAGGGACATCACAATACTTTCAAAAGGTGTATGGGTTCAGTACATGAAGTAGATTATTGACTTCTTTCCCAGTGATTGCCAGATAATGAGCAAGAGTTGCCTCATCATAAGACATATTATTTTATACTGGCTTGTTAAACAGAAACAATATTTGATCATGATAAATATTAGTTGGCATGTTTTATTAGTTTTAATGAGGAACTGTATGTTATACAGTATGTTATATAGTTATATAATTCTAGAGAATTTTGTCCTGACTTGAAAGCATACATACTGCAACAAAAGACTTTTTCCCTTTTATCTGTTGATGTGCTGTTGATGATTTGGTCTAAAATGTGTAGACTGTATTGTTTTGCTCAGCTATAATGTATTTATACAGACAAAGCTAGTCACATCAGAGGCTTCATCTGTCATCCACCATTCTTTATGTATTTCCTGGATTTTCTCTCATGTGTAGTCTTTCCAAAGATTAAAGAACTGGCTAAGCCAGCTTCTCTATTTTCTGTTCATTATCACAATGCTACTGTTGTTTTTTTTTATCTTCATAAGAGAAAATATATCTGGGGAAGATATTTATGTGATATGACTAAACTATAGAAAGAGTATCAAATGAAAAGGTAAGGATAGTATTTACCTGTGTAACTCAGACACTGTGAACAAGTCTGACAGATAACGTATTCTATTTTCAGTAAGAAATAACAATGGTGGAATTGGTTGGTTGTGAAATTTTTTAGCTCACCTAGCAGTTCCACGCTGATACCTTATTTATCAGGTCAAATTCAATTTGGTTAGACTATTAAAAGTTCTACCTTTTCTTCCTCAAATAGTTTTTCATTACTCCATTTCTTAATCATGATGGAGAAAGCCATCTTCCTGCTTGAATTTTAGTTTAAATTCGATTCAAGCGCCAATATCTTACTATTTATATTCTCTTTAAATACTATAACTCTTTATCCATCCATAATATAGCCATTTCTCTTGGTCCACAAAGTTAAATTTCTGGTCCATGTTTTCTTCATATCTTCTTATCTACTTCAATACACCTGATGTACTCAAACTAATCTTATTCAACATGTCAGTTCGTCACTTTGTTACAGTTGATTGGGGTTTTTTTTGCTTACACTAATTTAATCTACCAGTTCAGTTTGATCAAGCATAGAGCTTCTCTCCAAATTCAATACATTTCTGAGAGAACAGTTCATGATTCGAGTTTCATTTAAAATTTTATATCAGAATCTTTCATTAAGTTTTAAACAATATGTTCCACAATATTTTCAGTCATATCCTCCATGCTTGAGAGAATCTTTCTGTGTATAGTTGCCATAACTCAGCATTATTTTCCTTCTTTCAGTAGTTTGACTGTTTCTATCATGTTTACTCGTTCCCTGTAGCTCTCATTTATCTGAAAGCATCCACTTCTTGCCCTACACTTAGGATGGAATTCTACTTTGTAAGAAATCCTTTTTGCTCACTATAAACAGGTACAATGCCTAGTACAATAGGATCCTGATCCTTAGATTAGTTTGAAATTTTTGGACAATGAGCAAAATTAATAATATGATGATTGGGTGGTGGAAACTGCATCATATAATTTCTACTTTCCACCAGAAAACTAACTAACTGCTAGTGGAGTGACCTGAACACTCCAGATTCTGCATTAAATCAAGCAATAGTACACTATGAAGCTAAGAGATGCTTACCAGGGAAATAACAAA
The DNA here is from genome assembly GCF_019232065.1 of Centrocercus urophasianus. Classification (NCBI taxonomy): domain Eukaryota; kingdom Metazoa; phylum Chordata; class Aves; order Galliformes; family Phasianidae; genus Centrocercus; species Centrocercus urophasianus. The sequence continues at coordinate 30,996,487 of NW_024884142.1, forward strand.
AACAGCATATGAATAGAAGCATTTTCCTTTTATATAAAGTTCTGCTAATATGTACTGTCATTTTAATAGCGTGATTTTTTGTTTTAGTCTTCCATAAGACTTATTAACAAATTCTTTTGATTATTACAAAAATGATGATGATTCATACATCCTTTCTGTGACCTTCAAAGAGGGCATTTGTCTCTCCTCTTGTACATGATCCACTGAGATCAATTTTCAAAATCCACTGAATCTCAAAAATATTTTAGGTTCTTTTTCCAGGCAAAAGGCTGTGACAGAAGGTAAAAAGGAGCACCCTAGGCAGGTAATTCAGTTATGTGCAAAGAACCACTTTATCTTTCTGAAAAGCAGATAAGGCTCCTAGCAGGAGAGGACCACATACTCAACCAGCCTTATGGGCATATGCTATGTCTCATACCACCAGAAAACGTCTTGATGAAGTGGAATGTGATGTTCTGGTAATTAAAAAGACATTTTAATTAAAGTACATTCCTTCAAGTATAACTTATTTTATGTGAATCTCCCCTGGAAGATGTCTGGTTGATTTAAATGGTGGTGTTGTTTTTGACTTTTTTTCATTCTATTTAGTTTCTCGCATATTGAGATTTAAGTACAGTTAATTATAGTTGATTCTGATCACATCAGTTCTCACACAGAAATTTGTAGGATGCTCCTTTAGAGCTTCATGAATTTTCCCAAAGCATGAAGCCCTAAAGAATAGAGTTTACTATTCTTTCTGTGAAAATCTCTAGAGTACAGAACTTTTGTGTCACTAGATTTACTTTGTTAAGATTTTTATCTGACTTTTTTTTTTAAGTGATGCCAACTGTCAATCTATCACCAACTTCCTAGAGATGTTTCTTCTGTTTCCCTAAATTTAGACTACATATAACTCACCTTGTAAACACAACTGAGTTATCCAGGCTCTCAGAGAAAAACTCAACCACATTGTGGTTATTTTATGGGAAACTTATGAAGACAAGGAAACACATCTCCGTACACTGAATTTCTCCAAGTTTTGCAGAGATTATTCAAAGTAAATTTGTGGTGGCAAGAATACAATTTCTTACAAGTTTGTTAAAAAGGAATGAAAGCCTTTTGAATAGTCTGGTGTACACACCCAAGGCGTTAGGTAGATTGCCATTATATAAGTTGTACCCTGGGGTACAATAAGCACAGTATAGTTAATTAGTAAAAATAAATGATTATCTTTCAAAGTGTTGTTGTAACGTCATCTCTAGTAATGTGTGCAATTCAATGTGTCCACAATATAAGAAGGATATAAAAGGTATTAGAACATCTCCAAAGGATAGCAGCAAAGTTGGTGAAAGGTTTATAGAGTGTGATGTGTGAGAAGTAGTTGAAAATTCTTGGTTTGTTCAGCTTAGAGAAGAGGAAATGGAGGACTGACCTCACTGCCCTCCAGGACTTGCTCATTAGGAGATTTATAGAGGGAGATGTTGATCTTTTCTCTCTGGTCACCAGTGATAGGAGGCAACAGAATGGTTAAAGCTTTATAAGCGGAGCTCAGATTGGAGAGTGAGAAAGAGTTCTTCACCAGAGGGTGGTTGAACCCTGGTATAGGTTCCCCATGGCAGTGGTCACAGCCCGAAGAGTTCTAGCATTTGGAAAATGTTCTCAGACATAGAGTTTGAACTTTGAGTAGTACTGTGTGCAGCCAGGACTCAATGATCCTTGTGCACCACTTCCAACTCCAAGTATTCTATGATGCTGTCATTCTAACATTCAGCATTATATATCCAAATTCTCTGAGAGGAGCAATAATAAAGAAATCCCTTCTGCTAAATGCCTTAGTACCAACTTGTGTTTAACAATTTTTTTTTAGTGCACATTTACGACCATGGGGATGAATATATTCAGTAATCTCCCACACCACTTTCTTCCATCCTACATACAAGAAAACAAAATACCAAAATCAAAACCAAAACTTGTTATTCTATGATCATTTCCAGAACTTCCAGTGTCTTCCTTTCCCATATAAATCCTGCCAGGCCAAGCTAAGAGTAAAGTCATTGGTTTCTCTCTTGAAAAGCCCTGTTTAGTTCTATTCAATTGTGTATTTGCACAAAGCTTGTGAAAACCTGCTTTCTGCTACACATCTGCTTCTTAAAACCAATTGAAGCCGCCAATTCATTTCAAAAGTTGCTGTTGAAAAATAGACCTTTGTATGAGACTTGTATTTGAACATACATGAACACAAACCCAACATATGGTTACAGTAACTAGATTTATTTAGGAAAACAAGCAAATTCAGATTCCTAAATTAAATTAATTATAATTAATAGGAAATAATAACCAATAACTACACATACTATTAATTTTTTGTTTGTTTGTTTGTTTGTTTGTTTTTGAGATATTTAGTCACCAGAAAATAAGCCATATAAGCAAGTGGAGAGATACCACTGAAAAGTGAGAAATACATCCATCATTCCAAGATTTCTAAGGGAAAAAAAACAGCATAACAAACAACAACAACAACAAAAACAGAACAGACGCAGTTAAACAGAACTTTGGCAATATAATGCTCACCTAAAATGCAGAAGCATAATTAAGTGTAGAGGGAAAATCTATTTCCATAAGTAGATGTTTATAATCATATACAATTGGTATGTCATTATTCACAATACACAAAGAACAAATGAGAACAGAAAGCAATATTAGACTCACAGAATTAAGCTCCTGATTAAGTCCTCATTCAAATAGCTAAGCTTCTCAATCTCTTCTTCCTCTCTCGTTTCTCAAGTATGGTCATTAAAACTCACTGACAGCATCATATGCAAAGCATTTGTCTCCTGCCTGTTCTCCATAAGAACAATATGAAGCCTAACAAGGGACAGAATGGCTATAGCCCATCAGATTCAAGGTAAAAAAAATTATCCAAATAACATTAGAAGTATCAAGCAAGAGAATACAGTCTTCTCTTCTTAAAAAATAATTGCCTATTTTTCTTTACATGAGAGATAAATTAATCCTTATTTTGCATTGATGTAAACCTGAAGGTGACAGAATACACATTTATAAATTGTGGACTGATCTGGAGTATTCTTCACGTAATTAAAGGTAATAGGAAGTTTCTCTGCATTGTTAAATAAAATTAATATTATACCCCAAGATTACAAAAGGAATCAAGAGATTTTCTTTCTCATCTTTTACTTGATTATTCAACTTTTTTAACTGTCTTCAAGGTTTGAAGTTATGCTTCTTGCCACACTGGGCATATATTAATTTCCATAATTTTTTTAAAAAAGATGAATGCAAGAAGCACCACTATCTCACTTTTTGTTTACTTCTCAGAATATTCCTAAACTAAACTAAAAGTTTTGTTTTCTACTTCAGGAAGGAATTCGCAGTAAACAAAACAGGAATACGTTTTCACGTCTCCTAATGCCAAGGGACATGATGACGCATTACTTCAGAGATGCATCTGTCATATTGAGCTACATAAAGAGACATGATAGAATGTGACATGTTGATGAACAGTGTGACACAAACTACATATTTCAATATATCATTCAAGTCAGAATCATAAGAAGTCCAAGATTTAAAAGGAATAGAGAAAAGGAATAGAGATCTCTGGATTTCAGAGATTTTATTTCTTTTTTATTTCTTTTCTCCTAGTAACCCTAAAGATTGCCTGAAAAATATGTACCTAAACAGTAGTACTCCATTTGCATGTAACTAGCATCTTGTTAGTCACACAGAAAACATAATTATTTTCTTAGTATGAATTTCTAGATGCAAAAAAAGGCCTGCCATTACAGGTAGAAAAAAGTAGGAAAGGGATTTTGTTGTTGGTTTGTTATCTTTTGTTTTTAAGAATATCAAATCTTGTTCTGGCTCTGTGTATTACCAAGTTGTGAATAATGTAGGCAAAAAAAAAAAAAAAAAAAAGGTAATTTATCTCAAGAGAAAATTACAAAAAAATTATAACAGCTGATAGCTGCTGTTTATGAGAAAGTATTTTAGTACAGCAGTTATTGTACTGTACTATTACCAGATTGTGTTATAGTTACAATATATATAGGAGTTTGGATGCAGTAGCACAATATTGGTTGCTTAAACAAAAAGATCTATTCCCTTCTAAATTACTTGCGTAGTGCTCATACGTTGTAAGTAAAGCCACAGGTGAAACTATATTTGGAGTGAAAATATTTATTATGTATAATGTAACTTTAAGAACTACAGCCTTTCTTGTATTTATTTATTTATTAGTAGATTTCATAGTTAAACAATACAGTCGCAGATTGGAATTATAACACACACTGAGATGAAACTAAAAGAAACTCAGAGAATGTGTAAAAAAAATAGAAATAGAGGAAAAATAAAGGAACTCCATCTTGAAAGTTGTGAAAGAAAATGTTCTCATCTCAGTGTTCATAGGATTTTAAGAGAAGAAAAAGGGCTGGGGAAAAAAATAGAGTATGCCCATAAACTCATGTGTTTAAGTCCTCAGGGATCAAAAAATAGCCACCCTTCATGAATATTTCTCAGGTCTCCTCTCTATGTACAATGGAGTAAAGAGGAATGATGAAAATCAGGTCACTGATCACTCAGAGATGCTGAAATTTTCAAGTCTACAATTACTACTTGTATTAAGGCCAAATCCAAGTGTCTGTGTAGTCCCAGAAGAACGACACTATCTACCTTTACTGGTTTCAAACTGAATTGTCTTCCAAAACTGGATCAGTTTAATAATTCAGACAATACTAGAAAATAACAGAGACCACTAAGCAAGCCTTAAGACCCTCATAACAAGAAGATGATCATATCAAGCCTTTATAATACACTGTTGAAGATATGAAGGCTATAGCCATTGTAAATCACTGATGTCCACACTGATTCCACAACATATGGAAAAGAAATAACTTGCAGGTTTGTTTCTTTTCTCACTTCTCAGTCATCTCTACATGTCAGTTCAGTAGACTCTGCTGAAGGCAGGATGTTTTGGACTATATTATCAAAACCAATAATTTAAAACAAACAAAGAAAGCACTCCACAAGAATGAAATCATAGCCCATTCGAAGTTACGGGCAAAATTTTACTGAGGACAAAACTTTGTCCATTGTTCAAAACACTTCTAAAGAGGTGTTCTTCAGACAGCTGCAATGATTTCATTTGTTTTCACAATTATAAATACTCACTCAGGTCTCTAACAGTGCATTCTGCTCTGTCCCTTTGCATGATCTTATTAAACATGGTACCATTTTAAGGCAACAGTATACCATCTATACATAAATTCTATTTTCCAATTCATACTAATTATAGGATCAGTGTAAATACAGTTGCAAGTGATATAAGTCAGCAACGAATGTGGCTCATTCTATAAACAGGAGTGAAATCAGTGAACAGCTTTTGAAATGGTGTTTTTTTTTTTTGAAGGATAGATTATTATCAATAATTATGGTGCCGATGATGACTTTTATAGATCCCCGTAATTTACATGGCTTATATGTTTAGGAGGGGGAGAAATAGGCTTCAGCCTATTTGGGGAAGTAAAAAAAAAAGTAGAGCAAAATGTCAATTTTTCAAAAGAGCATCTAGATAGACTGCATTTTAGAGCTATCAACACTATCAGCATTTAAAAGATGAGATGATGAAAGTAAAAATAATGTGATAAAACAATTCACAACTAATATCAGGAAAAATGAAATTTCAACATTGCTATCATTCTGCTGACTGAGTTGACAAGTTGAGCTGATGCAGGGTTTTTCAAAGCTGTGATTGGCCTGCCAGCATGGATTTGTGTTGTCATGCTGAGGGCCTCTCTAATAGCCCAGAGGTAGCAGGTGGCTGCTGACTTACAGAAACTTGCATCTATTTTATTATTTGCTGGCTCTTTTATCCCTGACAGATTCAAACATAAATAAATTCAATCAAGAACCTTTGCCTTTCTATGATTTCATTTGGTACCTGTAGTCAGCTGCAGCTTATTTCTGAAATAGCATGACAACAACCTCAGTGACGTGGCTAGAAGTAAACAAGATGTTTTATGTCCTAAATGATGATACCTGGGCATCTGAAACATGGAAGGAAAGAAATGTAAGCTTTTTCTTGGATAAAATATTGCACTTTAAGACAGAGGCCTTAGCTAAACTTTTCTCGAAAATAAAACGGTGAAAAATACAACAATATATTGTTTTGAAGAAGAGAAGAGCCAAAGTATTTTGAAAACTGTGCCTACTAAGTCCAGTGGATAAAAGTATGACTTGGTATAAAGTAGCTACACTTTCAGTGCATTCTTGTATTTCCATGTTCTTCATAATGAACAGGATGAACGTGGCTTCCAGTTACTCTAACATTATCAACACAAGCAGTGGTGAAAAGCTGATATCCTCCAGTACATTGTCTTACATAATTCAAAGGAGCTGAAAAGGGTCACCAATTCTTAGAGTCATAGAGAATGGCTTGAGTTGGAAGGGACCTTACTGATTGCCTAGTTCCAACCCTCTCCATGGGCAGAGTTGCCACCCACTAGATCAGCCTGTCCAGGGCCCCATACAACCTGGCACTGAACACTTCCAGGCATGGGGCATCCACAGCTTCTCTGGGCAGCCTGTGCCATATCCTCACCAATCTGAGTGAACATTTCCCCCCAAGCAACTAATCTAAATCTTCCATCTGTTAGTTTAAAAACATTCCTCTTTGTCCAACGACTATTAGATCATGTAGAATGTCAGTCTCCTTCCTGTTTATAAACTTCCCTTACAGAAGGCCACACTGAGGTCTCTCTGGAGCATTCTCTTCTCCAAATTAAACAAGCCTATCTCCCTCAACCTTTCTTCACAGGAGAGGTGCTCCAGCCCTTATCTGGACTCCGTTTCAACAGCTCCACATCCTTCTTGTCCTGAGTGAAGGCCTGGACACAGTACTTCAGATGGGCCTCATGAGAGGACAGTAGAGAGGGAGTCATCTTCGTCACCTTGCTGGCAACCCCTCTTTTGATGTTTTCTGGGCTGCAAGTGCACATTGCTGGCTCATAATCTGCTATTTGTTCAACAGGACATCCAAGTCCTTCTCCATAGAGGACTGCTCTCAATTTGCGAAGTTTGCTCAATTGCTAACCTTGAGTTTATCTCTGAATGCAAATGCTTCAGGTCTCTTAGTGGGTGTTGCACATCTCTGAGGTTCAAGTTATTCTGCCACATGCTGTCTGAAGAAAAATGAGGCCTGCAGAAAAGTTATGTGCCTATAAAATGTGTGTGTGAAGGCTCTGTTTCATGATAATTTAATTAATACTAGCAACCCATTTTCATGAATCATTTCAATGTAAAGCTGAGAGTTGCCCAAGGTCAGTATAACTTGTACTTTGTAGAGGTAAATGAGCTTCAATAAAGAGAAAATATTTATTGATAAATATTGATACTGTACACTTGTGAATTTTCTTTCCCTTGTCTTTTTCAAAGAGATTTTTGAGAAATCTATTTCCAGAAGTATTTGTTTCTGACTTTTGAATCAAGGCAAATTTCTCCTTCTCTTTCCATTTATATTTCACTTGAATTATAGTGTAATATATACATAATTATATACTTTATATAATTTTTATACTTTTTATATATATTATTATGTAATATATACATAATAATAAAGCAAAAACATATCTTTCAGGAAACATCTACTCAGTTGAAGTGAGACAATCACTGTTCCACCGTTTCTCTGAACTGAAAGGCTTTTAAGCAGTTTTCGTGTTCTGGGAAGGAGCATTTTTGATGAAATGGTTTTGTTAGCTTTTATGCAGGTAGCTCTATCCCAAATTCCTATTCAATTATTTGATCATATTGTTGAATTGCTTCTCTCTTCCTTCACTGGAAAGCAATAAATATATAGTACAAACTCAAATGACATTCCCAGCTCCATCTCACTTCTTCCTGCCCTAGTCTTCCCTTTCTCCCTCTGTACTTCTGCAAAATGTAGGAATGATATTAACACATTTAGATTGTTGCAATACATTTTCATTCAGCAGTATATTTTCCCATTTTTCTCAAAGGGAAGCTCAGCAGATAAGGAAAAATGTAGCAGCACAAACCAGCAGAAGTCAAAGCATTTGTCAAAGGGCAAAAAATATGAGTTTTGTAAAGTCAGTTAATAAACAACAACCAGAACAGAAAAAATATCCTGTTCAGTGATCCAGTGATTGGGGTTTGTCATGGTTTTATGATTTTTGGTTATCAGTATTCCACATCATAACATCATGTAGTGCACTGGGAGTTTAACTGTTAATGCTCAAGTTCTGGGTACCTGGAAGCGGAAGAAGATCTACATTCTCCAGGGGGCTTTGTGGTCAGTTTGCAGAGATGTAACTCCTGGCAAGGTCACCTGATGAGCTCTTCTTCATCCGCTCCTCTTCGTCAGCTCTTTTTCGTCTCCCTGCTGCTCAACTGGACTGCGATCTCACTTCAGTGTTACGGTGAGGCCTATCCACCTTTCAGACATTCTCTCTCTCATTATATTTGATTTATTAGCTTCAATTCTAATTATATTGTATTATGGTGTGTTATCTTGCATTTCAATACTATATTTAGTAAATTAATTTGTTTCTCCTCAGATCATTGCCACTGTTTTTAATTATTTTGGGGTCCCCTGTTTCCCATTTTCTGGAGGCGTGGATTTTGAGAAATCCCTCCACCCCGCTAGTCACAGAACTGGGCCAAACCAGCCCATAAACCATCGACAGGGTTCAATTGCAAAAAGTCCCCAAAATTGTTTTTCTCTGTTTTTTTTTTTTTTTTTTTTTTGGAGTCTCTTCTTAAAAATACCTTTAGTATCTTAAAAATTAGCTAAATCTTTATTATATTTGTTACCTACTTAAATGCACTCATCATTGTTTATATGCTTGCTGTGGTCAAAATATTTGTAAGGTTCAGTACATAAAATATTTTGCCATATCATTTTTCTATAGTTATTTTCATCAGTTTGTAGTGAAGACTGAGAAATTTTTGCAGTCTCCAGACGTTTACACTGTGATGTTCCACCATTCAGCTCAAGTCAGCATTTCTTTATGCAGTTAAATCTTGCTGCATCAAAAATAAAGTTTTATACAATCCTGATTTAAACAGTAGAATCTCATAGATGAATAATTGATGTCTGGCAAATTACAAATTTAAGTGCCTTCTACTATGAATGCACTCAGGTGTCTGTGTGTAACCCTAGCAGTGTGTATGTGTGTGTACTCATATTGAAACTTTCAGTCTTAACTAGAGGTGGAATAAAATAAAAAATAATAAAAGTATGGAGTAATGAAGGCCTAGATATGGTAACTTCTATCTATTATTTTCTCTAAAAAAAATAATAATAACAATAAGAAGAAGAAGAAGAAGAAAAAATAATGAAAATGTGTTTCCAAGTTGAACTCATTAAAACAATATACAGAGGAGAATAAGGCCATAAGGAGATTTGAAATAAGAAAGGATGATTGAATGTAAAAGGAAATACATTCTTTGTAATCTTTACACTCAGAGTGTAATAACAAAAAGGTATAAAGTCAGTGATAAATATTTCCTGGATGTGTGTGAAATTTAATGATCTAAGTACCACCCTCCCTCCTTCCAACCACTGGTAAGTAAATGTTCGTTTTATTTATTCTGTGTGTGTGTGTGTGTGTGTTAATGATGTGACCTAGCAGGTACAGGGTCCAGGAGAAGCAGATCCACCTGTAGACTGACACTGGGTGAAAATTTATATACACAGTAAACGGAAGCATACAGTGGCACAAATACTTAAGTTCAGACAATTGAAACTTAATTTAGGATCCAGGGACAGATTGTTGAATAGACAGGTCTATGCTTTTATTTTTCACGTGTAATTTCTCCACTAAAAAAGTCCTGGGAAGACCAGGATTCCACTGCTTATACTCGGATGCACTTCTTCCTTCAAATCTATCTCCCTGAGCAGAGAGGAATAGCAATTATTAGTGAATTAGCAAACAACTATGTTGTGCACTACATCTTCTAGATGCATAAATTCCTCTTCCTATTTAGACATCTGATTAATTTCTCAAATAAATAAATAAACAAACAAACAGACAAATAAATAAATAAATAGATTGAAATGCCAAAACTGACTGATGAAATCAGCAATTCAGTATAGCTAGGCAAGCGTACATGAACAAAAATAATCAGCTGAGAAATATATGGGAAAGTGGGATTTCATTGGTTTTAAGAGAAGACTCAGAATGGAAATTTAACTAAGTGTAGTCGTACTCACATAAGTATTTTTTCCAGTCCTTTTGTAATGGAAAAGATAATCTCACCAACATTGTATCAGAACACATGGTTGCTAAAGAATGTTCATTTGATGTTATATTTTAAGTTATATCATTGGGTAAATTTTTCACTTTTTTTTTTGAGGAAAAGATACCTGAAAGCTTTGTTGGTGAAATTCTTCAGGTAGAAATTCCAAGCAGATATATCTCTCAAACCAATTTCAGTGCTTCAAATCCATTTTTAGTTTGAAAGATTTTATATCATAATGATCTTCTAAGAGTTAACTTCAATTGCCCAGAAGATGAAACAATGTGGCTTGTACCTGTAGAGCCTACATTTAGCCTATTTGTATATGAATGATTGCCTCGCTAAATGTTTTTTGTCAGAGTCCAATGGCTCTCTATCTTCTGAACTTCCAAAAAAGCTTGCCACATTTGATATTAAATATTTAGAACTGAAAAAAATTACACTTAAAAAACTCTACTGAACAGTAAATACAGGTTTCAAGTTGTTCAGAAGAAAAGCCACACGCTATGAGTCAGACTGTGTGTGCAATGTTTTAATTTCTCTAATAAGACAGCATAATGGTCCATTATTGTTTTCTACATGCCACCTTACTGCGCTCTTTGAACAAATTTTCTGTCAAATTTTCTTTTAGTTCAATATATTACATTTGTATTGACCCTAGGCCTTTTCAAAACATTATGTTAGAGAAACGTTGAAGTGCTTCACTGAAAGTGCTCAAAGCCATTTAGAACCTTCCAGTAAACATGCAGTTATTTTTCTGTCCATTAGAGATATTATGTGGAAATGTATGACTATAGATATGAATATTTAGATGTATATATAGGCACATATCTATAACTATACATTTATATATATATATTCACACATATGCACTAACAGATAAACTGTAGAAATCTAAGAATTTATTAGAAACATGCCAGATATACTAAAGCACAATAAAAAATCACAGGAATGCATATGGGTTAATTAGATTAATTTTTGGAAAGCATCAAGCAGCAAATATTATCGCACTGCAGCACATGTATGTGTTTTCCAGAAAATGTAGGAATGCCAAGTAGAGGTGAGATCTGACTTCTCAGTAGTAAACAAGAAAGACTGAGCAGACACACACTGCAAAGAATCTTGAGTATAAAAATAAGTAATCTCCATTTGGTTTGTTAGAAGCAGAATTAATAGAAAGATGCATATAGAATACCATCATTACCAAAGCAATGAACTATGAAAACGATATTTTGCTGAAGCGTTTTGAATATGATGAGAACCTGAATGAAAGCTTTATTAGTGTAGCTTCATAGGAAAAGATACACCTTGGTGTAAATTATGAGATGTCCTGAAAGTTGGTTGTAGCCTCAATCTAACAATAAGGAAGAGGAAGAACAAGGTGATGTTTTTCATTTGTTTGTTTTGTTTTTAAGTCAATAAAAACTTTTTTTTTTTTTTTTTTTTTTTGCAATCTTAAGTTCGTATTTTGTGAAATCATTGCAGTACTCAAGGAGACAGAACTTCATTTAAACAGGAGGAGACAAATCTTTAAAGCTGCTCTCAATCTGCCAATGGTGATTCGTCCAAAGGCAAAAGATAGAAAGAATGGTGGATTCTTTTTTCTGCTATAAATTACAAGAAAAAAAAAAACACCACATTGTGATGTTTGGAGGACATCCTTAGGCAGAGGAAAATTAAAAAATTATGTTAGCCTGAATGAAAGTTATCCTAAAATGACTCTGGGAGAGTTCTTTAAGTGTACTGAAGAGACAGAATGATTACAAAATTCTAAAATATCTGGATTTTGCAGTCAAATAAACCCATATATCTAGGTCTATATGAAATGTTTTCTTAAGATAAATACAACTGCAGGAAAAATGAGGTACTTATATGTAGAGGATTGGAAAGCAATGTTCTAAACACTTTTTAAAGGCACAATGGCCAATTAAATATATGTAGGGTGTTTTGAGTGTCAAAAAAGGCTAACACCAAAGCTACCTATGAGATTTGAACTCCTGTTTCCTGTTTGTTTTAAAGCCAGTTGTTGTTGTCCAAAAGTCAGATTCATTACCTGGCATGCAGTAAGCCAATCTCATACACAGAGACAAGATACTGAGTTATTGCAAAGTTTGGGTGCTGGGTGGTGTTCCACAAAGCTAACATATCCCAGGATTTTCATGATACTTTTTAAATGGATATTTTTATCATTTTACCATTATTCCACTACAGCATCCAGCCTACAATGGGTCATTTAAAGATAGGAATAATCTCCCTACCTGCAGTCTAGCTAGACGTTAACTAACTACATGTTTTTTTCAAAACGTTCCTATCTTCAAAGACAAGTTTATTAGCTGCATTGTGATTAAGAGTTTCTCTTTAGTCACTTTAGCAGTTCCAGGGATGGTCATTCTTACTTAGATAACACATTTGCTGTATTTAGATTCATATATATAAGGATATATGTACAAAGATATGTACAAAGATAATTTTTTACTGACAACTGTCAGTTAAACTTTCATTTTTAAGGATGGTCGTATATGAATCAGCACATCAAGATGTCACTTCTGTACAGCTTTGTCACATATAGCCACTGTATTATCTTTCATTTTTATTCCTTGTACTTGTCACAAAATGGCCTGCTAACATACTAAATATTGTTACCATTACCTTAGACTCCTTGAGACGATAATTAAGTGATGGGAAAGTTTCTTATCAATGTTTACATAATTTTAAAATGGTGACACATAAAGGACTTTCTTATTGTGCAAAATAACAGAAAACAACTCTGAGTGCCAGAGTTGCTCTTTAGGACCAGAAATATTGGTGAGTTCTAAATGTAAAACTATTAACTGGATGATCCTTGATCCCTGACATGAGCTGCCATTCACAGCCCAGTCACTGCCTCCTCATCTCCCTGTGGGAACCACAATCCTAAGAAGATTACATTACACAAATAACAATCAGTTTGAATAGAGGACAAACCTGAAGAGAGTCCATTAAACCTTTCACATAATTACAAGCCTCATTGTTTTGCAGATGAGCAACATAAAGTAGAACATATGCATGAGGCTGCTTACTCTGGACAGCAGTGATTTCAACTATCTGAGCCTAGTTGATTGCCGGTAAATGAATAAATAACCTTGAAGTAATCCTTCGTTTCTGCTGGAAAGGTGCCTTGCTTAAATACCAGACAATGAAAAAATGTCCAGATACCCTTTATCATCTCTTTGCTTCTCTGTTTTCTATATACTACATCATAATTGCTATGGTCATTGTTGTTTTTTTTTTCCATCTGCTCATACTAAGATACAAAATTGGCATTTTGGAGGGAGTCTTATTAAACTGGAAATAAATAAATAGGACTAAGTAGTCTTCATACAGTATCTGATTTCAGTCACAGGTCTTATCTAGAGAAAATATTTTTCATAGGGACGTGATGTCCTGAAGTTATCAGTTTCTATGGCTGTATGTCACAACAAGTGGATAAAAGGTGATTTATTCAAAACTTAACTGGCTGGTTTATCTTTGCAATGTGCTCCTACAAAAGCTATTTTTCATTTTCTGTGCTGGGTGACTGTTGATCATATTTCACTTATGCATATTTAATAGTAATTTTCATGTAATGATTTTTTCCAGTATTATTTTCCTCAAATGTCAAAAAGCTGACTTGCTTATTTGATTTTTGAGCTATTGCAATAATAGTAAAGAGCTCTAATTTTAGATTAGAACATCAGTACACTACCATACTAGGTGTCTCATTGAACTACAAGTCATGCACATCTAATTAATTGCTCACTTAGCCAATCATTACTGTTAGAATTCTTCCTTAAAGAAAGAGGCAGAACAACAGAAAAATAGGTATTTCTCTACTTGACCCACAAGAATATACTATAAACTCACTTTTACATTGATATTTTAACAAAGGATTGCACAATATTTTTTCCACTCTGAAGTGCAAGCAAAATCAGTGATAAATCAACAGATTCTTGATATACTACAATGTGGAAGATAATGATATGCATTAGTTTTCATTTATCTGATCATTTAGGAATGTGTTAATTTAACAGATGTTTGTTTGTTTGTTTTTAAACACGCATTAATCTAGTAAAGATCCAATCTAGTAAAGATCCAATCCCAACTAGCATTTTTTCTTAACTAGTATCTTGTAGTTATATATCTTTCTAGCCTGATGTCCTGGTTTCTTCAGCTGAGCCAATATTAACAGCAGACCAGTGTTTCTGTTGCTGAAGCGCAGCCAGGGTCAATCCAAACCAAAGGCTGCCTTTAGTGAACAGTGACAGCATGCAGACGTATCCAGGACTGCTGGCCTAAATTAGGCAAGGGGTTATGCCATACCATGTGACAACTTCCAGAAAGCTATAAAAGGGTGGAAAATTGGCCAGGTGTTGGTCAGCAGCTACTGTGCAATTTCATTGTGAATATATACATTGTACACACACATGTAGGTATAATTGTATTTTTATCTTTTTTTTTTTTAAATTTTTCTGTCTTAGTAAATAATTATTTCAACCCGTAAGTTATGTTTTGTTTCCAGCTTTTTTCTTCATTGCACTTTGAGGGGAGTGAGCAAACAGCTGTGTGGTGCTTAGCTGCTTGCAGGGTTAAACCACAGCACCTGAAGGATATCAGACTGTTGGACTGGATCTGCATATTCTTAAATTTGACTGAAGATGTATTAGGTTTGAATTTAATTCTAACAAATTTAGGCTCTCTTCATGCAGCTCTCTAAGAAGAATACAAATAATCTCTCCCAATTTAGTATCATCTGCAGACTTACTTGTTGTGCATTTGAATCCTGCATCTATATTGATGATAAAAATCTTAAAGAGAACTTGTTCTAAAATAGACATCTGAAGGAAACTGCTAATGACTGGCCACTAGACCATTTGTTATAACCCTCTAAGCCCAACCCATTAGTCATTTGCTCTGCCATGACTTTATGTTTTTGTCAAACTGCATATGCTGGATATTTTATCCATGATGATATTATGACAAACAGTAGCAAAACCTTTGCTTTGCTATTTCATTCAAAAAGATTACATCAGCTGACTTATCTTGGTACACTAGTTGGATAACCATCTCATATAAAGAAATTTAATTCACTAAGCAAGACTTCCCCTATCTTGAACTCATGCCTATGACCAGTGGCTGTGTTGACTTCAAGTATTTTTCAGTAACTCTCAGAATAAATTTCTCCACAATTTTACAAGACACAAAAGTGACACTTTCAGGCCTGTTTTTGCATTTCTTTAAAACTGGGACAATGTTTGCCATTTTGCATAAGGATTCCCACTAGTAATTCTAGATTCAGGATCCTATGCTTCCTACAAGTGAAATGAGATGTGAATGAGGCTCATTGTGTATGTTTAACCAAAAGGGAAAGAGAAGTCTTACACTGAGTATGCATATCAAATTCTTCACAGGTGGTGAACTTTTACATACTAACTTATTATTGTACTTCAGTTACTTAAATGCCAAGAGGTAATGGTGGGTGAAACTGGAAAGGGTGTCTGGTTCAGTTAAAATTTTCTAAGAGTGCTGTGATACTTAATGAAAGCAAAGAGTCAAACCCCAGAACCATGGAGCTGAGTTTCAAAAGAAAAAATTAAAAAATCTTTTTTTCATAGAATCATAGAATCATAGAATTACTCAGGTTGGAAAAGAACTTAATGATCATCGAGTCCAACCATAACCTAATCATACTACCCTAATTCTGACCTTTCTTAACTTTTTATTGATGGTTTTTGAGGCCTTCAACATGCAATGCAAGAGAAAATAAAAAACCCTCTGTGGGGCACATTTGTGCTCCTGTGAACTAAGGCAGAATGTTGTGATGTGAATTCAACAAAAAGAAAGCTCATACACATTCCACTGAAAATCTACCTCAACCAATATCTGGTAAATCAAACCAACAACCTACAGAAATTATGCAACTGGAGACTAAGTAGGTTTTGTGTATATACTCTCTACCTATCCATTTAACAGTCCTCATTAGGAAGAGATACATATGCATTAGCATGAAAACTTGTAGAGCTCAAGTCTCTTTCTGCAATGGTAGGAAAACCAGGTGATTATCATATGTCTTTTTTGCATCTATATGCATCCAAACTAAAGAAGAGTTACAAGGAATACAGAAAAACTTATAAGAAAAGCTCCAAAATAATGCATTGTGAACTTTCTCATCTTTCAAAATGTATGCTAGTACATTATTCATCACTGGTCACATACCTTTAACACTGATAATTTTTTTTTTTTTTCCTGAAGAATGGGAGCAAAGAAATAATAGCATGAATTAATGTAGTTTGGATGTGTCATGAACAAAATGTAACAAGAAAATATCTTAGGCAAGCATATAGATAGACAGAAAGCGGTTGACTCAATTTAGTTCTCCTCCAACATTTCTCATAAATCTGTTTAATTCCCTTCCTGTACTCTGAAAGGAGGTTAAAATTCTTCCATGGTTCTGATCACAAACCTTACATCTTTTCTCATGAAACTATCAAATTATATTCCATCAGTCCTTGTGGATCTATTCACTTTCTCTCATACTTGTATAATTCAGTGTGAGTAGGCAAACTGCTTATAAAAAGCTTGGGATTAGAAGTGAGGATCTGTTGCAGTTTATTGGTCAAAAGCAAGTGGAATTACTCTCTGAGGAGTTGAAGGAAGCCTATGTGAAATCTGTCTATATTTTACTTGGGTCCTTTGGGCCCCATTAGTCCTTTACTTTCATTATCCTAAGCACCGATTCATTTCACTTACTCTCACCTTCCCCTATGGCCATATTACTCACAATATCATGATGTAATAATTTTATTGCTTTGTTTTTTCCCCATAAAAATTTATTGACATCATAAATAAAATATAATTTCTAATGTATTTGCAACAATTATTGTACTCTTACCCATACAAATATCAACCAAATGCCTGTTGTATATTTTTCAGGATGAGAAGTCCTAGAAATAAAATAATTGTAACACTGATGATTCCATAATAAATACTACTCCCAATGTAAATCAATCAAATATTAGCTTAGTTAGGAATAGTCACTTTTTCACTGTATGATTTTGTTTCATTAAAAAAATTCATGCACTTAATATTAGATGCAATGGTTAGCATGCTGAATACTTCAGGCAGTGGTGTGCCTTTCCAGTTGTGTTTTTGAGGCAATATTTAGGCACAGGCAGACTAATCTTCTTTTGCTATGTGTTACCTTGAAGTTTCCAGATATTCTTGCATACTTGAGCAGTACACGCTGCATGTATAGAGAGCTTTCTTCTCGCCTCTCAGGCGGTTCCTTTATGTTTTCATAAATAAGAGACTGTATTCATTATATGAATGTTCACTGTTACTCCAGTTACCATTAAGAAACAGTAATGATTGCACACATTAGATATATAAGTTAATCAGAGCACTTCAAGTCAGAAGTTCTGAGGAGGAGTGGTTCGCCAAATGCCGAAGTGAATGAACAGAAACTTTCACTGTGTTCTTGATGGGTTCCTATTTGCAAGATCCTTCTTTATATACTTCCTAGTGATCCTTGTCTTGCTTTGTGAATATATAACTACTTTCCTTTCTTAGATTTCTTACATGTCCAATATAGTAAAGGCTGTAATGTCCATGTCAGATTAAAGCAAGTTTTTATTCTTACAGAAAATAATGTGAAAATGTTGGGTTTACTTCCTCCACCAGAAAGACAACAGTTATCCTGTCTACCTGATGCGGAGAGGAGAGGAG
>NW_024884142.1:31014574-31050747 GCF_019232065.1 Centrocercus urophasianus
GGGAATTTCTTTAGTATGCAAATGCAAAAGCTTTTATTTCTAAAACGTCAAAGCAAATTCTTTGATATTTTGAATCCATTTCTCATATCATTTTCTCATTTTTGAAAATTGTTGGAAGTAAGTATTTGCCTCACATAACCTTCAACTGATTAAATAAATATTCAATAGCAGAAAAAATATTATTGAAAAATTCTTCTTTTCATGCCCAACTACATTCAGTGTGTGAACAAAACATTTTTACAAAACCATCTATGATTTCATTCTATACCTGACCTTTCGGTTTAACAGCCAGCTCAGTTCCTCATGAAAACAGTTTTAATGCTCTTTTCAGGCTTACATTTTCTTGTAGGTCCATTGAAAGCATTCCGTTGATCAGTAAAAGTTCACAAAGTCCATCTCATTAATGCCTATTTATTGCTGTAACTCTCTTAGTCTGCAGTTTTGCCCATGTCTTTCTCTAAAATAATGTAGTTTTAAAGACATAATCTTATCTGATGAGAAGAGCTTACATTCATAAATCTTTTTAAACATAATGGAAATTTTGTTTGTAAGGAAAAAACACTGGACAAATAAAACCCAAGTTTTTTCATTAAATGTAAATGTTTAAAAGTTTTGATCCTATTATCTCTCAGTGGCTAGCTGTCAGTATTCTTTATTATGCTCTGCTTCTGGGTGATCAAAGTGCTGGTAGGCAAAACTTATAATCTTAGATTCTTGATCCACAAGAACTATGTTCAGGCATGAATTTAAGTCTCATGTAAGAAAAAGATATTAAATTTTAAATCTTCTAATTTCCAAATGTTTGAACTGATATGATGTTCTAAAATGGATCTGTTTTCATTAGTAGATCCTATGCTTTTGGGAGCACTATGAAAATCTTAAAACAGGAAAGCACGATATTCAAATTTGTCCTTCTTTGAAGTGGAAGAATTTGTTTAAAAAATCCTTTTAGATGTCATGCTGTTTTGTCTCTGTAAAGCAAGAAAGAATAAAAACTGAATTCACATTTCCGTAATTCACATTCTTCCTTTAACCTGAAACTTGACAATATCCATTAGAGTATCAGAATTATGAATTAGTATATGCAGTATTATTAACTTTTCCAATAGCAATAACAAAAGTGCAACAAATCACTGTAATGACATTTTGGAGAAACCTATAAAGAAATAAGGAGAGAATGTAAATCTACTATGACACCAAAGCACACTTATCAGTCTTTATCAGTTTGGGCTCCATCTAAAAGCCAATTAGGGTCAAATAGGGACAAATATTCATCTAGATCATACTGGGTAGCAATTGCTATGAGGGCATCATTGTATTTAACTATATCTTCTTAACTGATTCAGAGTAATCTGAAGTATTGTTTGGATTTGTTTGCTTTGACAGTTTCAGTATCTTGTTGCCTTTCTGATGACTATGAAAAATAAGAGTATTTTAGAACTGACCAAGCAAAGTTACTTTTAAAAAGCTATATTTAAAAAACAAACAAACAAATAAAAAAGCAAAACAAACAAACAAAAAACTTCCCGTAAAAATCCCAATGGATGATACCTTTGAATGTATGTGAAATCCCACATCCTGTATTGTAAGCCAGATAGAAAAAATTACAAGCAAAAACAATACTTCTGAACTTGGAATGTTAACTAAGAAAAAGATCGTATGGAAGAGTTACAAGTAAGCACATTATTAAGGGAATGCAATGATTTTAGTATTAAAGCTATGAAATAAAGGTCAGGACCTTTTGTACTTAAAATCAATTAATGAGGATGTATTGTAAGGGCTATTTTAAGGTCTAATACCATTGTTGTTTTTGTTTGCATGTTTGTTTGTTTGTTTGTTTTGTACAATAAATAAGGATTTATGTAGTGTAACAAAATACTGCTAGATTTGCTTCAAAAGTAAAGAGAACTGGAGTAAAAAGAAAGAAAAATGAATCCTGTACACAAACAGTTTTGTGCTAAAATATCTCAGATTAGTTTACACTTCTGTATCTATTTCTATAGACTACAGAGCAGATGGATTTCCAAGTTTGAACAAGAAGTCTCCAAAAGGATTAGATTGAAAATTTAGAATTTATGCTAGAATTTATCTTGCACTTTTGTATAAACCTTGTATAGCTGGTAAAGATGAGCATGAGAGCAATGTACGAAGTCTTGACCCAGTGATCCAGGTTATAGTTTTTCTAGCACCTGGGAACAGTGATTTTGTACTACAGTCATTCTTTCCATCTAGCTTCAGTCATCTACAATAAATGTACGGTCTAAAGATGAGAGATGGGCATACATTATTTAGATCAAAATCAGTCAATCAGACTGGTCTAGACATTAACAGATGAAATATTAATAGCAATAAAGATATTATATCAATGCTTAGGATGTCAAAAAACCTTGCTGCCATGTTTACACTACCTGATATAGATAATCAAAAGCTAGTTTGTCTTTTTCTCTCCTAGAACCAGTGGCTAGTATTAGCCAAAGAAGAGACCCTTAGAGACTCAAAACTTTCCAACTTCTATTTCTAATTTTATACTCCACTAAGAGCCACATACCAACTTTTAAAGAAGCAGGGGCTAAAAAACAGAATAGCTAGTTTTAGTTGTGATATTTTCTTTTCATATATTTCAGCACGGAGGTGTCCCAAATTAGGAAATGTTTTATTTATTTTGTTTCTGTGTATGACTAACCATTAGCATTACAGTTGATTGATAATGGTTTATTGAAAGTCTTGATTTTCATCCAGTAGGTATCTATCACCTGAATGGAACAAAATCCACGAAAGCAAATGCTGTAAATGAAGAACTAAGCTAACTGCAAGGAAATGCTCATTATGTAAACCTATTTTAATGTCCATTCAATGAAAGTTATGTGTATTGTGTATATTAACCAACATCAGCTTTAGCTCTTTCTGTATCTCAGTCAAGTGAAAATCATGTTTGAATTTGCGCAGTTATGAATCCAATCATATGAAGTTTGCAATGAAATCACTTCACTGGGCTTCTGGTCAGCTCAAATAAACAGTGAAGGCACTTAACTTTGTATTCAATATGCCATGTAAATATTTCTAAATATAATTAGATGACGTGACTGGCTGCAGAGATGCATTGATAAGAGAAGAGAGAATGGCCTGAAGTTGCACTAGGGGGGGGTTCAGGTTGGGTATTAAGGAAAACTCTGAAAGAGTAGTCAGGCACTAGAATGGACTGCCAAGGGAGGTGGTGAAGTCACTGTCCCTGGAAGTGTTCAAGAAACATGCAGATGTGGTACTTAAGGACATGGTTTAGTGGGCAGTATTGATGGTAGGTGAACAGCTGGACTACATATCTTAGAGGTCTTTTCCAAGCTTAATGATTCTGTGATTCTATAATCACTCCTCCACTAATGATTCACAGTCATGAGATATTCCTGATATTAGACAACTAAGCCAGCCACTTCTTACACAAGAACAAAATCAAAAAGTGTCTCTGTCTTTTCTGTATAACTCTCATTTTACGGGACTGATAGAGCTCTTCCATTGTGCATAGAGCTAATAAATACTTGCTTGGTCAGATAAAGTTGCTGGAACAAGAACAGCTCTGCACTGTGACAGATAGCAGCCAGTGAGATTAAGTTGGCACTTTTTCTAGCTTTCCTTCAGGTTAGAGAACTAACATGAACATTAAATGGTCCTTAAAGTGGAAGATCACTTGCTTCACCTGTGAATTCATTGAGTGATTATCTAACTTTCATGGAATCATTGGTCTGGAAGAGACCTTAAAAATCATCTAGATCCTATCTCATTGCTATGGTCCTTACAATAGATCAGATTGTTCTGTCTCCTTCCAATTGCAATTGTTAAACTTCATATTTCATATTTCTATGAAATATGACAATTGCATTTGGAAAGAGACTATAGAGTATCTTGTGATATTTGTGGCCCTTAGAGAACCTTCCTCAGAAGTGGGAGATATGTAAAGCTCCAAAAGGACCGTGGCTTCCATCCACGTTTTCTGCAACACTTTTCAGAATGCCTTTGGGCTATTTTTGACTGAGAAGTTAGCTAACAGAAGGCCCACTTACAGAATCTCAACAAATGGAATGTATGAGGAGATCTCCCAAATGCTTTCTACTGTCCAGAATTAGGACAGTAATCTTCCTTCTCCATGTGCAGTTAAGTGATTGTATTTTTAAAATAGAATGCATTTTGGGGCAGTTTTTTAAGAGTTTTAAAACTTGGACCTAAATACCTAAATATCTGAACTACAAAACTTAGATAGAAAGGGTTTTGAAATTTAAAGTCAAGTACCGCTTATCTAACTTTTGACATTTATATCTAAGCATTATGTCTAATTTAGTTCTCTTCAGATGCCCTTGTGAAGAGAAATGGAAACTATCAAACAGAGCTCCTAAAAATAGTACTGAAATGTTTGTGATGATGAGTCATCAAAATGCAACACAAAATAATCTGTATACAAAATAATATTTTAATAAAAAGTACTCAGAAATCTGTTGAACCATAATGTTTTTTTCACAGTAACTATGTTCTTTGTACTGCATATGTTTTAACTCTCTTAAGGTACAATATGCTATATCTACTCTTTTCTAATTGTAGGTAATGTAGCATGCTTTACCATTATTTTCCTGCAAGCCTTTGAGCAGCTTATCTGTCATTTGTTATTTGGGCAGTAAATATTCTGAAGCTGAAGAAATACTTTTGAGGTTATATCAACTCCTGATGTTAAAGAAACATTGACAAAGAGGCCAGTGGCATTAGGTGGCAGAAAAAGAAATAATAAAAAAAGCCAACCAGGCAACCAAAAAATACCTCAATCAAAAACAAACAAACTAAATAATAAGAACAGAACAACTACTGTGAAAAATATTGGCCACCAAAATGAATTTCATTCATCTTTCTATTGGAGGAGAACTGTGACTATAGTGTGAAATTCTCACTTTTTTTTTTTGGAAGGACTCAGTTCAGATAACAGGCAACTAATGCTGAGAACATTCTGGCAATAAATTTCCTGTGGCACCTCCTAGAGATATTAGATTTTTTTTTTTTTTTTTTTTTTTTTTAAAGAAAACCAGTAGAGATATGTAATGAAGTAGCCGACATCCAATCAGATCATAATTATTAAATATTTGAGATATTCTGAATAACCAAAAAAATGGGATAAAATATAAACACGTTACTAAGAATGCCTTATTCAGGTAAGAAGGAACAAATATTCTATTTTCACTTGTGCTTCTGGGTAGCATTTCAATACGAGTGCTTTTTTTGTAATTGCAGAGAAATAGATTATATTCAGATTTTCATTCCAAATTAAACAATTCTATCCTTCAGAGGCACTGGATTCTAAAAGCTGTTTTTGTTAGTATGCCGTCGTTTCTCCAAAGTAGCTTTGCTACCTGTGACTTGCTTACTCTTTGAATAAATAACCAAGACTGTGCTGTGCAACTAAATTCTTCCATGCTTTCTTATAACAAAGAAGATCAGAAAACTTCTGTCACTCATTTATACTTGTTACATATAGTTGATTTGAACTCATGTCCAGAAATGTACTTGTGTTCTGCAACACTGCTCCACCAAGCAGGCTTCTGGGATTTAATTTGGATCTTTGAGTTGCAGTCACCCTTATGGTACATTCTTCTCTCTTAGAGAAGGATACTAGGACTGTTGTTTTATTTTCAGAATATATTTAGGAGAGATATATCTCCCACCATTCTATTAATATTCTCATCTACTTCAAAAAGGCTAAATTATTTGCAAAGGTGTTAGAAGCTGTATTTTTAGTGACAGCTTATGTCTTCTTGGCACATTCCTGGTATAGCAGTGTTGGCAGGCCTCATGTTGCAGAATCTCCTGATCTGTCACGTATGAAAGCTTTTTCTGGATATCCAACTACTTAAAATACTTTTAAAGAGTGTCAGGCTCACAAGTGGAGATATTTCTTTAGTTTGGATTTAAATTCTGAGAAACTAAATCACAAAAGGCAAAGTTCTAAAGGTCCTTCTTCAATCAGATATCTGCACTACTTCAAATCATATTGGACAAAATAAATAGCTCGCTGATTCTGATTTCATGCAGTGGCAAATGTCTAAAATGTATATTTAAATGAAAGTAATAAAACCTAACATCTATTGACAGTTTTGATAGCAGAGATAAATGCCCTGTTATTCAGATAGATGGTTGAATAGTCATAAATGAAGGCTTATCTCACAGTAATACCCAACTAATAAAATTCAAACTGTTTTTGATTGGAATATTCTGAGTGATATGATAACCTTATCTACATAGCTTAAATTGTTATAAAGAAGAACTGCTAGCAATAACTCAGGTACAACTCATTTTGAAGCAGCATGCTTAAAAAAAGGAAAGTTAGTTCAGTGATAAGCATGACAACTTAGAACTTGGAGCTGCATTAGAGATACATTAGAGCTGCTAAAGCATTTGGCCTTGGCAGTATTGAGGACTGTGCAGATAACACAGACTAATAGAGTTGTACTTCATTGATTTATTTTGTGGTATCTTAATGATTCTAATATAAAGTGAGTAGGCTCAAGGAAGCCTCAGCTCAGATTTGTTGGCCTTGTAGGAAGCTTTGACCAAATTGCTAAATTTCTCTAGTTTCTCCCTCACTAAACATAGTGAACAATCCCACTTACTTTTACAAACAATCTTAAAATTGTCTTACGAAATATATATTTTAGGAATAAAAAAGGTGTGAAAGATGTAATGGTAATGTAAAAATCCTTGCTGTGGGACTACAGCTGCGTTTAGAAGAGGGTCCCCAGTTTGCTTGAACCATGTATATGTTTTTTTTTTTCAAATCTTAGCATTTTCTTATGAAATTAATGGAAAAATATGGGAGCCCTCCAGTGGTGAATATAATATATCTCAATTTCACCGTCTACTTACATTGCTTGTTTGCAGCACACTTGCTATAGTTTTCTGACATGTATGTATGCTGATCTCATTTTGATTAACAGGACTTGATATCATCATAATTTTCCCTAGATTTGTAGATCAATCTATTTCCAGATGACATTTGTAGGAGCCCAGAAAGCTAAATTTATGACATGTTATTTCCTTTTCTAACTAGACAGGAAAATACTTGGGGACACTTTGCTTTTTTGTTTTCTTGCCATTAAACTACATGGTTAATCATAGTCTTCTCCTTCACAGACCTCTCATCCTTAAGGATGGAAAGTCTTTTGCCGTTCTCCACCATTGCAGTAAGAGAGATATTTGACTGGCCTGATCACTCAGAGATATCTGACTCCTTGGATTATGATGTAATCTAGTTAACCTTTGCCTTAAAACTGCACAGAAACCTGTGGGACATCGTTCTTGAAAGGCTATGGACATCTGTCCAATCCCAGCCTTGAAACCGCAGCATCAAAGCAAGTAATACTGCTTCAGCAAATAAACTCACATTTTGGACTTCTATGCTTCATTTGCTACGAAAAGGTGGAGATAATATTTCTGTGGAGAAGCCTTCCTCTTGCAAGGAAGATCATAATCTGCTTTCCAAAGGAACATAACTTTAACATGCTCCATTTACACCTCTGAAGTCCACTGGGAGTACATTTCTTCCCTAAGCTTGCTAGTCTTTTAACAGTATAAATAAATCCATAGTATAGAGCTCCTATGCCTTTAATTCATATTTGTAAGATTTTTTGATATTTTAAAGTTAAACATGCCAGCATAAATTTCCAATGGCATTTCCTACTTAAGTAACATAAGTGGAGTTAAAAGCAGTTTCCTTGTGAGAGATCTCAATAAAAATGTCCAAAAAAGCAGTCTTTTCAGAGATTGTAGCAGTGGAAACAATAGGAAACCAAGAGAAAATGCAAAGAATTAGGCATTTTTCTTTTTTTAAGGGGGATACATTTTGTGTGAAATTCACAATGATAAAGAACTTGGAGCTCCCAAGAATATTTCTTCAAAGCCATTGGCATCTGAGGTATTTATAAGCAACCTTCAGCAAAAACTATAAAATCAGAAACCCACAGTAGTACCATTACCTGCAATAAAATTGTCACAGATGCAGAAAATCTCATTTTACTGATGCAAATGTACACATGTGCATGCACTCATTCACAGAGGTTTGCATCATGTGTAGCCAGAGCAGTATTTCTGAGCTCAGCTATAGGAGGAGGAGGTGTGCTTTGTTCTGTTTTTGTTTTCTTTTCTACTTTTCTCATTTCACATCCAAAGGTATGGCACAAAAGCAGAAATAAGATTGTAAGAGGGGGAGCTTACTTCACACCCTTTGCCTTTGGATTTTTACCATGTCTTATATAGCAGCTGCAGGGTCCAGGCCTCCCATAGTTGTGAAAAAATAAAGGCCATATTTAACTGCTGGTGTAGCTGTAGAGTATGATGTGTGTTTGTTAGTTCAAGACATCTGCTCTTTGTGTCAGCTACTAACTCCAGACACCACAGAGTGTTCCTTGTCCCCTGTTAGGCTGCATGTGGAGGCAGTGGGCTGAAGCTATGCACTGCCATCCAATGGAAGTGGAGCAACAAAAATATTTGTGTACAGCAGGAACTAAGTGACAGGAAGAGATGTTTTCAGCTGTACCTGAGAGGTTAAATGATTAGTGTGTGACAGCTGCTGACCTTTTAACCACTGGCTGGATAAGGATGAGTAACTGTCACAGAGGCTCTGAGCTATGTAATCTGTCAGAGACAATGCTGGGAGGATGCTGATTTTAGTTGCTTAGCCCACATTATATACAGTTCCCTTATCACTGGGAGAAAATCAAAATATGCAGCAGACCAAGCATCAGTGTGCTGAGGATGTGCACAGCAAGCCCACCTGGATCAGCTCCCAGCCTGGGCCACTTCCATACTCCCTTTGTGCTAAAACCTTTCTCTTTCAAGGACAAAATGGCTGCCTCCCCCCCGTGCTCCATGCCACAATTACCCTTTGCCATGCCACAGACCTTCTGGAGTACCCAGAGCCTCTGGGCTGTACCTGCCGCAACCTGAAGCCAGCACCTAGGAATGTCTCAGTTGTAATCTTGTTATCTAAAAAAAAAACTATTGTTGTCTAAAAATAACTATTCTGTGGGGAAAGGAGGGAAGAAAGGAGGTACGAAGAGAATAATCTAAAAAAAATTGCAAAATTTATGGATGATATGTAGATTTAGAACCTAACAAGCTCATTTGTTTGCAATAGTTAAAAAATAAAAATCATGCTCAAATACTTCTAAGACAATTTTGCAATTTTTTACATGCAAAGAAACTTCATTATGCTTGTAGCTGCCAGTTGATTAAAATGGAGCTTGGATGACTTTGATGAATATTTACTTAATATTTACAGATAATTTATCCCTTTTAATGAAAAAGTAAATTTTTCTTTCCTTTGGCTACATCTTGCACTTGTCATATAACTACCAATCTAGAATTTAGACTTCTAAGCTAGCTGTATTATGAAAGTCGATGAAGGAATAGGCAGAGTGAAACTTCCTCAAAGAACATGTCAACATCTACACTTAATCAAATTAAGTGCAAACGTGGAAGTGCTTGTCCTTTTCAATTTGCTGCATGTGGATACCAAACGATTGTTTCCTCATGTCCAGAAGGCAAAATTAGTTAAGAAAATTCCTATCTGACTTTCTAGTTGATAAATTTTATATTTTCACTAGGATTTTTTTCTCCCTAGTCAGTCCCATGTCCCATTGCTTAGGCGTGCATAGTACCAGAAATATTCTGCCAATCTCTTATTCTCATCTACTGTATTTGCTTTTCAAATACCAATTCACTTTTGCCTACAATCATCCAATGTCTTCTTTGCAAAATCATGTAATGTTGTTAGACATTTAAACATGATGAAAACATAAACATTTCCTACCCTGGAAAGATTGATTGCTTTCACCTTACAGCAGTAATTTTACTCCTTTACATCTAAGGACCAAGATTAAGGGGACACTGTACAAAAAGAGAAGAATGGCATTATCAGTATTTTTGCTGTTCTGTCTTGACTCTTTCCATAAATTAAGCATGCAGATTGAATTTAGTCTCCTTGCTTTTTTGTTTCAATGATATGTATAGATTTTCCTCCCTCCTATGTATGAAGGCCTAAACTGAGAATGTAGTTCAATAGATTTTACAGTTTTATAAGAAAACAAAGTCACGTAGCAACGATAATGCTCTCAAATGTGAGAGTGTACTCTGTAAACAATCTTCACTGGTGGCTCCCAGCATTAAGATACAGTATTCTGCACTGAATCCCAGAAAATAGATTTCCTTGAGACTGGGAAAAATAGGGCCAGCACTATCGTAATGCATTTTCACAAAGTAATGGGAAGTGAGGAGCAGAAAAAGAAAACATCTGGCACTGGCTACAGTTGAAAACCTAAAAAAATAAGAAACAAAGTTGGGAGAGGGAAAGTTTATTCTGTCTTTTATTGCAATTTTCTCAGAGTCCACTGAGAGTGGCAAGAACTTTAATCTGCAACTATTTTCTTGCTTTCATTTTTTAAAAAGATTTTTTTGTTTTATTTTGTTGTTGTTGTTGTTGTTGTTGTTGTTTGTTTGTTTGTTTTTTGTTTTGCATCCTTTGCTTTTATTTTTTCCCTCAAACCTTTATTTCATAACCAGAAATATCTCCTAACTTCAATTTTGGCTTATGGCTTATTGTAAACAAATAGATAGAATCATAGAATGAATTACAGAATCACAGAATGGTTTGGGATGGAAAGGAGCGTACAGATCATCTAGTTCCAAACCCCTACCATGCACAGGGCTGACACCCACCAGCTCAGGCTGCCCAGGGCCCATTCATTTAACACCCTGGCATTTAACACCTTCATGATGGCACATCCACAGCTTCTCTCCGCAGCCTGTGCCAGTGTCTCACCACTCCCCAAGCAAAAATTTTTTCCTAACATCTAGCCTAAATCTTCACACTTTCAGATATGTTGTTCAGAGACAAATTCTGAGCCTCAAAAACAAAAAAGGCTCATGATTGATCACCGATGTGAACGATGTCAGATTCACTCCAAGTGGGACCAAAATCTATTTTAACTCAGACAATGAACATGATGCCTCATTAGTCTTAACACATTTCATTGCAATGGACTTGCATGCATTTTCACTTTAAGGAAGAAGTCTATCTATATGCATTTCAATATAATATGAGGGCTTGTTCAATATAATTGCACAATTTACTAACAAGACATTTTAAAGAATTGTGATGAGAAATCTAAATGCAGGTAATCTGAAGGCTTTAGTTAATATGACTACATTTTAGCTCACTAGAAAAAGCTAATTTCTGTCCTTTAATACTGAGAAGCAGTTTTTGATCCCTGAAAATGAGTAGTTCAATATCATTGAAATGTCTAAGTGGTGAAGTATTTCTACTCACTTTTTGTTTACCATTAGTTCTGAAAATAAATAAAAGGTCCAAAGCAAGTCACTATAAACTGGGTTATTGTGCAACATAGCATAGTTGTAATTTAGTATGGATGAGTAATCTTATTTGCATAATATAAATTGTACCCTGATTTTGTAATGAATTGACTGTGTGAGTTCACTGACCCACAATTGGCCACAGTACTAGAGTTCAGGAAAAGTGATGACATACTACATTTCCTTGTAGCAGTTCAGTAGAATTGAAAATATAATAGCCAAAGCGCAGCTTTCTGAAAGCATCTCGGAAGAGCATCACTATTGCAAATGATCCTTTCAGGACTTTCATTTTTGCTGATAAATTATTGTTTGTCTTTCTTATTTTCTTTCTTTTTTTCCTGTTTACCATGTCTTTTTGTGGAGTAGCAAAATAAACCAGGCAAGTGATTAAATACTGTTTGAGGGTGATGAAAAGCTGGTTCCAAGGTAAATAAAGTTATTTCATACACAGATAGTATTTTCTCTTAATTTATGTATTAATAGGTCTTTTTCAGTACTATTTCATCATATAAAAACAAGTGTATGTACACCATGACAGAAAACGAGATTCAGTTACAACAGCCAGTATGAAACATACTTTAATTCTCCAACAACATTTCCTGACATTTATAGCACAGCTCCTGAGGGCCTTAATGACCATCATGTCAAGTTGAATCTACTATTAATATACCTCACTAGTAAGTAGTAAGTATTGTGGGCTTTTCCTGAATGTGAAAGGTCCATATTTCACAAAGGTTATGAGTTTAGTTGAGTTATTAAAGGGTTTCATATAATGGAAGAAGAGAGTCATTCTTTTCTTTCAGTAGTTACTGTGGTGCTGAGACTTTATTTTCTTAACTCATAGAAACATAGAATCACCAAGGTTGGAAAAGATCCACAAGATCACCTGATCCAACCATCCACCCATCACCAACTGTTCTCACTAAACCATATCCCTTATCACAATGTCCAAGTGTTTCTTGAACATCTCCAGGGTCTATGACTCCACCACCTTCCTTGGCAGCCCATTCCAGTGCCTGACCACTCTTTCAGAGAAGTAGTATTTCCTAATGTCCAACCTGAATCTTCCCTAGCACAGCTTGAAGCCATTCCTTCTAGCCCTATCACTAGCTACACGAGAGAAGAGGCCAACCCCCAGCTCACTACAACTTCCCTTCAGGTAGTTACACAGAGCAATAAGATCTCCCCTGAGCCTCCTCCTCTCTAGACTGAACAATCCCAGCTCCTTCAGCTGCTCCTCATAAGGCTTGTGCTCCAGACCCCTCACCAGTTTTGTTGCCTTTCTTTGAACATGCTCCAGTACCTCAATGTCTTTCTTGCAGTGAGGGGCCCAAAACTGGAGACAGTACTTGAGGTGTGGCATCATCAGTGCTGAGTACAGGAGCACAATTACTTCACTGTCCCTGGTAGCAACTAAATAAAATAAAATAAAATAAAATAAAATAAAATAAACTACTAAACAAGCAAACAAAATAATTAATTTATTAATTAAATTAGCAGAAGATATCACTGATGAAAGCTAGCAAAGACTGCAATATTGTACCAACTCGTTACCTTGGTTTGCAGCATTTTGTTTTACAAAGGAACAAGAACTTGTCTGCAAGATCAGGCCTAGAGGACTAATCTGAAACATTGCCAAATTTACTGAAAATTTCAGTTGAATGTCTTAAAATATTGAACACTACGAAGTTCCACTGAAAAAACTTTCCCATTAAGTGCCAGTTATGATCCCTACTATTTTCTTCCCTTTCTGTTGCTATGAAACTTCCTGTAAGTAGCAAGAATTAGATCTATGGGTCTTCACACACAACTTCCAATATGTTGTTCAGGACTTCCATGTTTTCAGGATCATACCAGGCAAGAAATTTTTACTGAAGAAACATTTCTATGAGTAATCAAGAAACACACTGCCACCTATGTAGCAAACCAAAGTCAGAGAAAAAAGTTTTCAGAATTAACAGGTCATCTCTGAACATTCCATTCGATGGATGTGGATATTTCACAGCATCATGAATAGTTTTCCTTGAAAGTGCTCCATGAAAGTCATGTACTCCATAGACTCATGCACATGAGTCCCAAGCTCAAAGCAGGCCCAAGCGGCTTTCTCAGGGCCTTGCCCTTTCAATTTTTGCAAATCTTTTCTTTCAAGAAGATAAATCATCACACAATGTCACTAAGCCTCCCTGACACTCAGCCCTAACTGAGATATTCTCACTGACACTCAGAAGGGATACACACCAAACTTCTTCTTTCTTTTTAAAATCTTATCCAGAATGAGTTTCTCCTGTGAAGATATATAGAGCAGGATTAATCCAACCCATATGACTGCATACACCCTTTGCTACATTTGGAATCGACAAAGAGAAGACTAGGATTTTTCTTCCATGATACATCTGATTTACAGTAGATTTCCATTACAGGCCAGATGAATAGTGCCCCTGAATGTCTTTTTCTCCTCAATACACTGCCAGTAAAGTGATCCTAGACAGATTAGTGCAGCTATTGACATGCTTGCTATACATATTTTAAACTAGGTAAGCTAGATCATAACTATAAACTTTTATCCAAGTGGTAGCAAAAGAACTACCTGTCGAATTCAGAAGTAGTGTGTTGTGGTGAAATGGTAGCATGTTATGGATTATAGGTGAAAGAATAAAGAAGGGGACACACTCTTTAGAGTGGCCTGTTACTATAGGGTGAAGGGAAATAGTTTCAAATTAAAGGAGGAGAGATTTAGATTGGACACACAAAAAAAGATGTTACAGTAAGGGTAGTGAAGATTGGAACAGGTTGTCCAGAGATGCAATGGATGCCCTGTCCTTGGAGACATTCAGGGTGAAGTTGGACAGGGCTCTGAGCAATCTGATATAGATGTAGGTTTCTCTGTTCATTGCAGGGGAGTTGAACTAGTTGATCTTCAAAGGTCCCTTCCAATTCAAATAATTCTTTGATTCTACAATTTGATATCCTTCAGAAAGCATTCTGTCATTTTTTTCTGAATTATCATTACATTTTTTTAATGCGTGTATATATATAAGCAGTGATTTATACATATGTATATATACATTATATTTAAATCACTGCTTATACTATTTCATTTTTTCGTAAAAAATAACTGAATAAACATGTGCAATGTGACTGGAATTATTTTTACAGTACTCATGATGTAATATCTCAGTAATTCATGGTCTGTTGATAGAATGAACTTAAACAAATGAATTTGCTTCTTACATTTTTTTTCTGTTTTCATAGTAGACTGCATAAATGAAAACTGAAATAAATGAGAAAAAAACTTTGGAACAGTGTGTTATAGCGAGGAAATATATGCGTTTTGTATACAGAATAATGAATGTGATAGTGTTTGAAAAGTAAGAGGATATCCAGTATTCATTATTAAATATATATATATATATTCCTCAGTATCAGTACTGGAGTTTTAAGTCAAGGTCTGAGTGAAGAATGGTGTACATGCTCTATTGCAATTCATAAATACTCACAAATTTTAGCTAAACTGGAGCCCTGATGTTAAAGATCTTTACAGCTTTAAGCAGTAAATGTAATAAAAGATACAATAGGTAGTCACTGAAAGGAAATGAAGAACTGGAGGATATTGCTTACTTTGGAGGAACAGAAGATTAAGAAGTTTCTAATGCACAGCCACAGCTAATACCACCTGTAGCATATACAGTGTGCCTACATTTCTTTCAAGGAAATGTACAGTTTGCATCATTATTGACATACTACAGTCCCTGAGAAACTCACCTTCATTTCTTAAAAGCTTCTCTCTTTTTATGACATACTGCACTACTAGCTGTTTTTGTGTATTTTCCCGACTGTAGACTGAGATCTGCAGGAGTTAAATGTTTATCTGAAAAGATGTTTGCATCACATGAAACTTTTAACATCTTACTTCTGTAGTTACGCGACTGCCATAGAGATTACTGCAGTGTCATTTACCTTGGATGAAAACAAACAGACAAAAAATACAACCTCCAGTATATTTTCAGTTGCATAAAGTGCTTTTTATTCCAGGCTTAGATATCATGAAATTTAAGGACTTATTTTTCTCAGCAAATGCATTTTGACCTGTAGCTAATCTGCCAGTCAACATTCCTGACTATACTGATTTATAAAATCACAGATTTTTTTGGATTGGAAGGGATCTTTAAGATCACATCTAGTTCCAACCCCCTGGTGCAGGCAGGGATACCTCCCTCTAGACCAAGTTGCTCAAAGCCTCATCCGGCCTGGCCTTGAGTGCTTCCAGGGAAAGGGCATCCAAAACCTCACTGGGCAGCCTGTTTCAGTGTCTCACCACCCTCACAGTAAAGAATTGCTTCCTAAAATTGCTGCTTAAAAATTGTTTCACGTGATCTGATGTCAACTATATCTTTAATGTGAATTTGGTTGAAATTTTTGTTTGCTTATTTTTTCTTAAGTACTTAGTATCTTGTGCCACCTTTCTGATACACAGAGCAACCCTTGTATTAAACTCAGAAAGGAGAACTTAATTTAAGGCAATTTATGTTAGTATTTGGCAGTTCAGGTGCTATAACAAGTCCGAAACTGATAAATTCTATTAATACAGGAAGAATTGAAACAAGCACTGAATCTCTGAATCTTCGTTTCCTTCATAGTTAAGGGTAATAATTGGTAACAGTTTTGTCAGCTTGTCACATAATGTCAGTGGAGATTCCACAAACGTCTGACAGAATTTTCCCTTCCATTCTTCAGAAGGTAGTAGCTAACAGAAGTCTGAAGTGAGTTAATTTTCTTAGGTAAGTTTGTAGTGAAAAATATGTAAATGGTCTTTCCTTTTTAATTGAAATGAAGTTTTTGAAATGTAACCATTCTATGAACAGAGAATTATTATTGCAGTGGCTTTAAAGGTCTAGCGACACAGCTGAAAATATTTCATTTTAACTTCCACAATCTCATGCTGTGATGTTTTCCTTGTTCCTTATGGGCAGGTCATTCTACATATTTCCCACAGAATTCCCACAGAGGACCTTTGACACAATCTTGAAGTTACAAAAACATTTGGATGAGCCAGTCTACAAAAATGGATAAACATTCTAAAACCTTACTGGGTAAAATAATATGAAAAAGCCACCAAAGGAAAGTTGATTACCTTTGTAAGAATGTCTTTTCAACTTCTCCATTGTAGGTCTTTTGACAGCGCCCTGATGCTCACAAATGACATCTTTGAAGAGCTTTTTGAAAACTAAATGTTGGTATGCTAATGTATTACATATAAGAGCCAATGATAATATGTGGGATACTAGCACATATTTCTTTAAGATGATTTGGTGGCTTAGTAATAAAACACTAAGAGTCCTAGGCTCAACAGCAAGTCTCTGAAAGACAAAGAATGGAAGAGCTATGTGAAGAAACATGTTTAAATACTGAAAGAATGTGACATAAATGTGTCACATTATTCAGCTTTAGAAGATTAAAAAAGAAGCAAGCTCAAAATATGAGTTTACTTGAGATGCAAAGTCTTGAGAGTGACAAAAATGAAAACTTTAAGGTCTTCAACACCAGGCTGCAGAAAACTTACAAAAGTGATTTTTAAACACAACTAAGTATTGGAAGTAAAGTAATCATATATATACTATAACATATATATATTGAAAAGCTACTAGTACTGTGAGATATTTTAAATACCCTGCATATACTTAAAAATAATATATTTCAAATACGTTTCAAATGTGTTTGGATAGGTCATATGTTATATATAATATATAAGGGATATTCCGTACTATTTGACATATTTGACAAATAGGTTTGTATTTTTTTCATGCTATGTGCATGGAATCTACTGTTTCCCTGTGCAAATATGTTGATAACTGTGTCTTCTCAATCCATTCGTCTTAGACTGTATCAGGTATGATCCACCGACTTAAACTGAGGTAAAAGAG
This sequence comes from Centrocercus urophasianus, assembly GCF_019232065.1. Classification (NCBI taxonomy): domain Eukaryota; kingdom Metazoa; phylum Chordata; class Aves; order Galliformes; family Phasianidae; genus Centrocercus; species Centrocercus urophasianus. The sequence goes on from NW_024884142.1 coordinate 31,031,893, forward strand.
TCCCATTTTCAATCTTTGATTAAAAACAAGCAAACAAAAAAGCTAATTTTTTTTTTATATCAATATCTTACTGAAGAAAATTTATTAAGATAACGTAACAAATATTACTGAGTATAAACATCGACCTCCTGTGTTCACTCTTTCAAATTTTAATGCTGAGGCTCATCATTTTTTCAGTCTTTATTTTGTCTTCCTCCAAGTCTTTAGGGTAAACTGCTGTTCTGCTATTGTTAGCAGTGTTATACTGAGAGACACCCCAAATGTTCAAAATTTAGAGGACTTTAATGTTCATACTGTAGAAAGAAAGAAAGGAAATTCTTTTAAAATATTAGAATCTTTTTTTTTTTCCTGCATTTTTTTCTTCTTTTCCTTCTTGAATTTGTAAATTCCTTCTCTCTTCTTCTAGGCTCCAGGCAGAAATATTGGTATATATATATATGTTTTATTTTAAGTTTAATCAGGTATCCTGGTTTGGGCTGGGATAGAGTTAGCTATTTCCTTAATAGCCAGCATGCACTATGTTTTGGGTTTAGGATGAGAATAATGGGGATAATACAGCCATGTTTTGGCTGCTGCTGAGTAGTGCTTACACTAAGTCAAGGATCTTTTAGCTTCCTGTGACATTCTGCCAGCAAGGAACTGGGGGTGCACAAGAAACTGAGAAGGGAGAACCAGGACAGCTGACTCACAGTGACCAAAGGGATATTCCATACTATTTGACATCATTCTGAAAAATAAAACCGGGTAGATTTGGCCAGGAGGAGGGACCACTGATCGAGATCTAGCTGGGCATCTGTCAGCAAGTCCAGAGCAATTACATTGTATATCACCTGTTCTGTATATTCTTTTGTCATTATTACTATTTTTATTGCTATATTTCCTTTTCTGTTCTATTAAACTCTCTTATCTCAACCCACGTTTTACCTTTTCATCTCTTCCCTGCGCCACTGGGGATGGAGTGAATGGATGACTGTGTGATGCTTAGCTGCCTGCTGGGTTAAACCATAACACAAGAGAAGAAGTAAACTTCATCCAGAAGGCATTCTGTCTGAAGGGGAAAGTCCTTCCTTTTCTTCCCACCTTGTAGAGGAAAGATGTATGCCTTTGCCTACTTTTTCATATCTATTACTAAAATCCTATTTTTCTTGAAGCTATGCACAGGTAGTACAGTATTTGCTTTAACTTCTTTTAGTTGACAGCTTTTCTTTTTTCATGGCATCTGACACTGTGGAGAGTTCCTTTGAAGGGTCTTGTACCATGACTTATGTTAATATTTTCCTGATTTGTGTAGTATAAGAAATGTTATAGAACAGGATTACAAGAAGATGTTTCTGTTACAGTACTTTAAAACACTACAGTTTATCTTGAAAACACTGATTAAGGAATCAGATACTTGAAAGGAAAAAGCATATGCCACCAAGAAATCACTGGAGATAATTCTCTGTTTGAATATTATTAATTTCTTGCACTTGAACTAATTAAGAAAAATTTTGAATTTCTGCAGCTATAACTAAGTATGTTAGTAATGTTATAACTTAGTAATGATAATTTGTAATTATATTAATTTCCTGATTGCAGTGGTAGATGATGAGCTTTTTCCTTTAAAAGAGGAAAATTTCAATTTTTCAATATTTTTCTGTCAATAGATTTTGATTTTGATTTTTAAATCTGGCTACTGATTTATCTCTCTGTTAGTACACGTTCTGTCACTTAACAAAAATGGATGCTTTTGCCTCATTTGCAGTTCAGTAAATGAAAATCCATTCTATTTGTAGTAGAAAGTCAAATGATAACATTGTTTGCCATTTCCATGACACAATTCAAACTGAATGACATGATTTTATTAACAGACATTGGCTCAGTACTATGACTAAGTGAGAGAAAAATGCAATTCGAGTACCTTGATGAACAAGATTGCAACTACTTGTCATATTGTGTAGCCTTTTCACCATGTCCTACAGCTCATCTACCTGTTGCAGGTGGTCCTCCACCTGAGCATTCATTTTGCAGGCAGGTTTCATGCCTGTCTTTGCCCCAAGAAAAGCATTTAGGCATTTCCTGCAGTCTGAGATCCGCACTACAGCCTCTTTTTGCAACAGCTCTGGGTGGAAGTGTCAGTCAGCACTAAAGCAAGTGGAGGAAACAACTCCATTTGAGGTGTAGACTTTGGTCTAAACAAATACCCACTATCTTGTGTAAGCGGCTATTACAGTAGCTTCCCAGGTCAGCTGGGGAAGATGTACAGCCCTTCCCACTCAAACTGCTGGGCAAACACTATGCCCTCTCTGTCTCTGTTTTCATGATCTGCTTGAAGTGTTCCTGATTGCCGGTGCTCCTTCTGTGTGCACTTTTTATTCCTAAGCCTTGTAGAAATTCTTGTGTGGGCTGCCAGCTCCTGGTAGCCCTCTCCACTACTCTTGGATTTCCCTGGCCCAGATTTTCTTGGTGTACAGGCTCCTCCTGTGTCCACCATCAACAGCTTCAAACTGACTAGCTCTCTAGAGCAGCATGCTTCACCTTGTGACAGCTGCTCAGATTTGCTTGATTAAAAAAGAAAGGGACATACGTATTCCTTCGCACTCAAATGACATTTGGTTAAATAGATGTGCACCTGAAATCAACCCAAATTGGATAAGAGAGTATCATAATTGTAAAACTTATGTATAATTATGCAAGATTTTGAGGACTCACTTGGGAAGATAGAACCTCGGCATGCTAAATGCTTTTCAAGTTGAGAGAAGCAGCATTTTCATCCTATCAAAAATGTAACCTCATTTATAAAAGTTGCTAAGAGTATCTTTGGCAAAAGTAGAAATGTAGGACCAGAAAGCATCAGGAATCGAAAGGAAACTGATGTCAGTATAGTAATTTAAACATTTGTTAGATGGGGGTTCAACTTGTAAGGCTATTCAGGCACAGAAGAGTGTCAGTTGTCTTTTTTGTTTTTGTTCAGTTTCGTGCAATTTTATGAATCATCATGTTTTGTTGTGCCACCTGGACATTCAGAAGAAGTGCAGTTTTACAAATACTGTGACAAATTCTCAAGCAAAAGGCTGTTAAAATTAAAGAAACTAATGACAGTATCTGAAGTGGTCAACAGTTTCTTAACATTACTTAAGGACTGATACACATCGTAAGTACAATTTCCTACTATTGTTTTCTATGATAGTTTTTTGGGGGGGAGATACTGTATGCTATTTTTTCCTCACTCATTCATGACTTTTAAAGAATATATAAAGAAGCAATTGTAAGGCTAAAATAGACAGCCAGCATTTTCCTGGCCACTGAATAGGTATAAATCCTGATTTATTATTATGACATTTAAGCATACAAACATTCTATGTATTCAAATACCAGAGCTTAATGAAAAAAGTCCATGACTATTTTTACAGGATTTTAAAATACAACCATTACATTTCTTTAAAATGAAATGCTTTTCTCATCTTCTGTGACACAGGATAATAAGATATCTGATGGGTTTAAACAGTATCTTTTTTTTTCATTTTTTGTTTGAAAAAAAAATGCTTTCTTCTTTATTGTTTTACTTTAGACTCTGATTTGTCATCAATAAACTAGAAATCTTTGCTCAAAGGAAACTGTTAAAAAACTGTAAAAAAATATTTTGATAAAAAATAAATTTGACCAGAGACTTCTTAAGAAATGCGTGTTCATTTGCAAGAAGCATTAAATGATACTTTTTCTGTAATATGCATATTGATTAAGGAGATATTGTGTCTCACCGTGATTAGTATTCACTAATATGGTGAAGCAGGGAATGAATAATAACAGTCTAATAAAATTATGGAAAATCTGTTTATATAAAGTACACCAATTGACAGAAATTATCCTTTGCAATGTAGTGAATACCTCATTAGTATCTCTCCAGAAGATTATGGATCTCTGAGTGCTTACTCTGCCCATCTTTAGCTGTTGAATCTCTTAATGATCCGGAGAGTCTATCATTAATTATTCCTTACCACACAGTATCTAGCATTCCAGAGTATCATCTTCCTTCGTAGTGAACTAAGGAAAGCTTTTTATGTGCATTTTCTGGCAATGTGTACTTAAGAACAGGCATTTCTATCGTCTTTTTAATAATTAACAGAAAAACTATGCCATTTTATCTTCTTACATCTTCAAGTGTCAGAACTAAGTTTGAATGGTCCCTCTTCTGGGATTTATTAAGATAAGTACTTCTATCTACATGTGCTTCTCTCTATCTTCATCGATGAATTTCTCTTCCTGACTTCATTTTCCCTCTGATAATTTGTAAGTGTTCACAAGACATAGAACTGGTGAAAGACAATCAGGTTACAGAGCACTTAAAACCTGTTGGACAAATGTAAATCCAAGGGGCCTGATGGCAAGCAACCATGAGTGCTAAGGAAGATGTCTGATGCCATTCTTGTTTATCTCCGAAAGGTCTCGGTGATCCAGTGAGTTTTCTGAAGACTGGCACTGAGCAGATGTCACTCCTGTGCTCAAGAATGTCAAGAAGTAAGATTTGAGAAAATACAGGCCAAACACCCTTAAGTCAGTCATTGGGTGAGTGATAGAACAACTGATCTCAGAAAACATTTACAAACAAATGAATATCTGTGTACAGATATTCAGCATATTACAGCATTATGGTTACGGAGCAAACCTGTATAGTACTAAGGACAAGGCTTCTTTTCTAATGGTATCTAATTCATACTGACAATTGCAGGTTTACTAGAAGTGTTTAAATACCTAAATACTTCACTGTTCCCACATATCAAGTTTTTACTGACATGAACGCTTCAATTGCTTGATGAAATAAATTATCTGCACAAACTTCACCTGCAGAATTGAGGACAAAAATATATGTATGGAGATATACTACACTGTTGAAGTCATAAAATTATCCCATGCAATAGAAAATATAGATAAAGAAACCCCAATGCATATTAAATTTGGTGTATGACTCAAATGATTAGCAGATGGTGTAAGAGAAACTGTGTTTGTTTTCCTGATTCCAAACTTGAAATACATCAACTGTTAATAAAGCACAGAGTACCATGGACTGAATTATTTTCAGTGAAGATCTATAAAGTGAAGACTTCTGACTGCTATTTCTATAGTTTAGCTGGATTTGTTACATTTCTCTCTTCTTTCTAGCCATTCAAAAATATTCAAATAAAATTTTTGGAGATTTGACTTGACTTACACTTGCTTCTAAGCACTTACTGAGTGCAGTATAATACTCAGACATGTATGTAGGCAGTTAAGACAAAATATTTGTAATGTGGAATTGAAGGCCTGATAGTTTCTCCTTCAAAGAAACCTACTACATGTTTTCTTTGAAGACTGCATTTTGCAGAAGACTGAGAAATACCTCAAAAAAATAATCCAGACTGATTTAAGGCTGCATATCTGCCAAACACATTTAGGGATTCTTCTTGAGCAGACTGCCCACTCAGTATTTACCTATGCTTTTATCTTGGTGACCTTACAGATCTCTGAATCTTGTATCAAAACACCTTACTTTTCAAAAGTGAAAATTTTTTGTCCATCTCTTTTTTCACAAATAGGACATGAAATCTCTGAAGTGGAAAGTCTACACTACTCAGCCTTAGGGAGAAGATACCTGTGTCAGGGACTTGTCTAAATAGTTAATCACAAGGTACTCTGAATGAGCTGAATTTTCTAAATTTTCTGAAGCTGAGTGTCTCTGCAAAGTCAGTAACTAGAACTCTGAGTGCAAGAGAGAGAGAAAGCGTGTCTTCAAAAGGAAAGAATACTGGTATACTGAGTTGAGTACTACTCTTTTTTCCAGGACTACCTCCATTTTTTCACCTCTCACTATCTAAAATGAGATGTGTTTGAATTCCGAAGAATGGATCTGCATACTGGAGAAATCTCCCTCTGAAGTGTACTTCCACGATTACAGTCAGACACTTGTTTCCCCACTTCTTTTCCAGGATATTCTTGCATTCCTGTCTATGCAGCAGCTCAGTCTCAAGGAAGGTACAGTAAATGACTCATTTGGACTATTCATGGCATAGTGGTTAGATAACTCTCGGGGATTATAGGAGAGGTGGATTCAGTCCCTTGTAAGATGATCAGGGCTGGGAATGCAAACCTCAGATTTCCTTAGTGAGCACTCAAACCACTAGACTATTAAGCATAACACAGTGTCACCTTTACCAGATATCTTTCTCAGAAAATGGCTCAACGTTCTGGATTCTGAGAGAATGAAAGCACCTAACATTTTCGATTAATTTTTTACACTCTCAAGAGTGTACAAAAGATAGAAAGACACTTAAATTAGGATTTGGATTGCCCTCTGTGTATCTTTAGAGGCAACCTACCTCTTGCCACTGACTTAACAACCATGGTAGTCAGAGTATTTCATCAGCTTCCTTCTAAGTCAAAATACATATCTGTGCATCAATATCTAAATTAAGAACCTAAATGAAGTGTATTAGATAATATCCAGGGAAATTAAATATCTCCAGGCACACACACTTTGTGAGGAGATTGATATTTGAACTTATTTTGTCAGAAAAATCTTTGGGGAGTCTTATGTTTAGACATAACTGCAGCACTTTTGACCCTGAGAAATGCTGAATTGTATTTTGCCAGGGTCTTGCTAGCTCATTCATCCCTGCACCATACTCCATTGTATGGACAGCCTGAGAATAACATTTGTTAAATTGATACTAGGAACTGAGCATCTAAATCCATATTTATGTATGCAAGAAGTAATGAGTTAATCAGAGGCAAAGGGCAGGAAGAGCCACTGTCAACTTAATGAATATTTGGGGTAAAAATGACCTCTTAAAATCAGGCCATTTATTTTAGAACCTAAAAATAGATTCAGATATTTAATTTTACATATTCAGGTTGGAAAATTTTGGCTAGAGAGTAAATTAATTGCCTAAGGTCACACAGCAAGTCAGTATATAATGAGAAAGTAATAATGAGTGAGGAAAAAAAGGTATTTTTAATCTCTGTGGATTTATTGAATCTCAAAGCTCTTTTCATAAAATTAAAATTCTTCTTGAATATATCTTTATTTTTTTCTTAATTGTGGCTAAGTATTCTTATTTTAAATGCATTTTTATTATGAAACTGACATTTGTCTCAACGTTTAGCCCTGATTAGTGGTACCTTCTTGTTACTACGAAAACAGAAGTTTCCGTCAAATGTTATGCAGTAGATATTTTGTTGCATAGGTAGCTAATGAATGAGATATTTGATTACAACGGGATAAGTAACCTCTCTGTAGCCTGCAATTAACATTTAACTTGATATGACCACTAAGCTAAATGAAGGGAGAGTAAACTGAATAAAAAGGATTGTCTCTCATTAGCGGTTCATCACACACATATGCTAGCGAAACATTGTTGTGATTTTGTTTGCAGATTTGTATAAAGCTAAGCTTTCATCTTGTCAAAAAGAAATAGAAGAACCCAATTGCTCTCTGGAGAAAAACAGTATTTTAAACCAGTCAGTTTCCAAGTGTGTGAAGACAATCTACAACAATATTAAGTGCATTATTTGGCAATAATAATACATCAGGAATTTAGTCAAGTTCTTATTAAAATACTGTTAGACTGGAGTGCCATATTCTCTTACATGCTTTCTAATTCTGATGAGTTCATTCTCACATACAGACTCAGAAATGTTGTCTGCCATATCCTTTTCAGGAAAACATAAGCTAAAGCTTAAGCAACATACTCTGATTCAAAATACAGAAAATCTCTGTCCAAAACAGTCATGCCATCAAAAGTTGGCTGTACTATACCTACATAACAATGCAGAGAATTTCTCAAAACTTTCTGATAAACACAAAAATAAAATGAGAATGATCCTCATCTTAAGTCTTGAGGTTTAGAAAATATAGGCTGTATTTCTTCCACTGACGCCGTCTGCCTGCATTACCTTGACCATACCATTTATGCAGATATATTGAAGACTCCACAGTTTCCCAAGCTGAAAGAATTTTGAGTTTGCAAGATTAACGTCTTAGCAACAAGCCATTCTCCACACATACACAATCCTTTTTTCTCCATCCTAGTCCCTATTCAAACAACCTGCATGAATTTTTTTTTTTTTTCCTCATTTGTCTCCATTTTGGTACATCTGTATGCAAATTTGATACTTGTGATATCATTTCCTAGATAATTGTATCCTTATGTGGTATTATTTGTTACCCAAGTATTGCTGTCCTGACAAGGATACATTCATGAAAGGGTCCTTTTCGGTTACATGAGGTTCATTACTTACTCACATAACTCCCTTTTTCTACGAAAAAAAAAAAAAAAAAAAAAAAAAAAAAAAAAAAAAAAAAAAAAAAAGCAAATAGTCAATATCAATCTTTGCCTATATACTGATAAGAACTGTGTCTTTTTCAAGTTCACCATAACTGGGCCATGATCCTGCAGAAACGATCCAACACTTGACTAACACTCTCTATAATGGTGAACGGTCCTAACATTATTGACCACTAGCACCACTTCATTCTGGTATGTAAAACATACACGGTCTTGCAACAGCTCTCTTTGCAGGAAGAGATCTCAGCAATTCAGAGAAAAATGAGGGTTCCTTTGCTCATAACTGATGGTTGCTTTGTTCATGAGCTGAATTTTCTCATTGTAACTGAATGTTAAACACTGTTTTTACTGTTTTTTATCTGTGAAATACATGTCTTGTCTCAAAGCACATGAAAATGAATATGTTCCCATATTAAGTATAACCTCTCTGCTGTTCTTTGTTATGAGCCGTACTTGTGCTGACTATCATGCAAGACATAAGCATTAGCCATAGCAGCCTTTTTGCTTAAATGAAACCAACAGTAATATTTTCAGAGAGCTTAAGGGAATGGATTTATGTTATGGTTAATGGACATGGATTAGACTGAAAATCTACTGCCTTAAAGAAGAGAGAAAAAGACAGACAGCCATTGGATAATAACACTTAACAGTTTGTGAGGCTGCTGTGAAGCTTCATTGGACATGTTGAACATAATCTTTGGTTTCCAAACTGGAGAAATAATTGACTCATAATGATCTGGCCAGAATGAGTATAGCATGTAAAATGTAACTATTATGATTATGATCATTATTGCGTATTCACAGCTCTGAGTGCGAGTCATCATTTGATGAAAGGAATACTAACTCCCGTGCTTTTCTCTGTTCTTCTCTTCTGTTTGTCTTTATACTTTAGCACTAAAATAGCTTTAAGACTCACCTTTAACTTTGTGTTATGTTTGTTGCTGGGAAATGAAGCATGAGTATTTAACCCTTTAAGAGAATTGTATGTAGTTACAGAAATTAATGCTGTCATTGGTCCTCAGTGATGTCCAAGAAACAAAAGATTTACAAGTGACCTAAAGGCAGGCTCTCTTCACCAAGTCAGTCACTGTGCTGAATTGTTTTTTGTTGAATTGCGTTTATGGCACAAATTGTATGAATAAAGAATTGAAAACATTAATTCACAAAAAAACACAGAGAAAATATTTCACAGAATGCATTTTTCTACATAATCAAAACTAATGTAATGATCAGAATTAAGTTGATTTATAGCTTATTTACAGTAGTACTAAGTGTTAAGAGAATGTGATTAAAATACATGACAATTTAATTTTAGTAATTTATTTTACTACTTAAATATTAACAAAATATAAACAAACAGGAAACTGACAGAGCACAAAGCATCTTTTTTGTCATTGTCAGTGGGAGATTCTATTACTCTGATTTTTTAGATATAAAATTTGTGTTCTTTAGCAACAAAACAATATTCTACTGCAAATTAAATCTGGAATATGAGAGTGAAGAAACAGTTCTTATTCCTTTTCTTCATACCTCTTCCCTGATAGTAAGTATTACAGAGGACAAATGCTTTCTTAAATTACAGTATTGGCTTTCTTCTGTTTTGTTAAGTGTTCTTTGGTTTTCTAGTATAAGTTTACGCCTTCAATGGGGCTACATGGATTTATGTATCCAGGATATAATTTGTAAACTTAAACTGAAGAGTGAATCTGACACAGTAATTTAATGTTGCAGATTGATAAGTTAAAAAAAAAAATATCCTTTTTTCAGAGCTTTCTGCTTCTATCGGACTGTCACTAGTATGAAGTAAAAGCTAGTCTATATCAGTAAATGAACATTTCACTGTATAAACACAGGAAGTAAGTGCACTGAATAAAACAGGGGCATTTTATAGTTGGATACATTAGATTTGTAGTTTAGACTTTTAACTCTATGTAGGTCAATAGTAGCAATTAGTTCTACTCCATTATATTCTTATAGAGATTTGCTAATCATAATATCTGAGTGCATATTATTATTACTTCATGGTACACTGTGATAAACATTGGGCTGATCTGTTTGCCATCATCTTTGCAATGTGAAAATATTTCATGCAGTGCACTGTTGTGGCTATTGTTCTAACGTCTACTATTATTATTACAGGAATATATTAAGTTAATATATAATTCCAACTAGACAAGGCAAACTGAAGAAACATGCTTTGTACTTTGTGAGGACACAGGGGAGACTTACTAACTTTTGAAGAGCTTTGTTTCCCCATCAGATGAATTTCATGCTCCGAGAGCCCATGTCGGAAAGACGCAGTTCTCAGCTACTGTCTCCATATCAGATCTTAGTTAATCTTCGAACCAGAGTTCCAGGTCATTGAGTGTCTCAGAGAGATATGGTCTGTGAAACTGATCATGATTGAAACCAGAGTTAGCTTTAGGCAGTGAGCCAATCAGGGGTAAACACAAGCAAACAGAGTTTGCCCACATTCATTGTCAGCAATACAGACATTACCCACTTCTTGCCACCTTGCCTGAAAGACAAAAACAAACCAGAGAGATTACCCTCTTTCTCCACAGGCTTTAGTTTTGTTCTACTGGGCAAAAGCTGGAGGCCTCAGCAGAAAACAGATAAGAGCTCCAGTGATAAAATTACAAATGAAAAAATTACTCTTTAAACTCTCTACACCCTGCAGCTCTTTTTTCCTCTTCTATAATTTCTCCTTTCCTCTGCAATCCACAGCAGCTCCAAAGGCTAGCAGCATACTGCGGTTTGCAAAGATCAGTGCAAGGTGGTTGCTTTCCCAGCAAAATGAAGTGTGCTTCAGGCATGCTTGACCTGTGTTACATGCTCCAACATCTGAGATCATACTGTGAGGGTGCCATGCTCTGTTATGGATGGGGTGAGGAGGGAACTGGACAGAGGTAAGTATTTCAGGACTCTTTACTATTGTGTCCTGGAAACACAACAAGTCAATTTGAATTAAATTAAATTTTAAAAATTATTGTTTATCTAGAACTTCAGTATTTCAAGATATTAAGCATTTCCATTTAGGAAATTGTCAGCATCCTCATCACCAAATACTGTACAATACACGCCTCTCATTCATGAAAGATTACCCTTATATTTTTAAGTATTAGTAGATTTTTCCTTTGTTGTTCCAATACTTCCTATCAGGATGACTATGTTCATCTATACGTGGAAGCTAATAGTCTTCACTGTAATTGCAAACACTGTGAAAATAATACATATCAATATGTAATTTATATGAAATCATCCCACTCATCCTTGTAAATAATGTGATTCTATACAAAGGAGACGTAATTTCCTTTGGTATGCCTGTATCCAAAATTTGCTGACAAAACCTGCTTGCAAATCCTGGTGCAGTACTGTGTTGTTGTTGTTTTCCCTTTTTGTTTATGCATATGCTATTATAATCTTGCTGCATTGTAAGGAAATCTGATCACAATGTTATTTTTTAATCATTTCTTAAATGTACACTTAAAAGTCACATGTAACACAGTTACTTCAAGGAGTTCAAAGTTTTTTGAAATTAATGATTAAAAAGATAATAATTCTGTCAAAAATTAAATTTCATAGTAACAAGGCATGGGCAATTACTACTACAATTTAATGTTTGCCTCCAGTTAAAAAAAAAAAACCAACTTAATTTCTCATCAATATTTTAGAATTCAAGAGGCAGAAACATAAATATTATTAAGTATTAAGCACTATAAAAATTTAAAGCAGGGCAAATATATACATATACATGAAGGACTTGGTGGGAAAGTCAGCGTGGAGAGACATGGCTGGAGACTAATCTAAATTTGCCATCATATGCTTCATGACCACACATTATGAAGTCAATCGCTACTAGAATTGATTGGATATAGAAATATGCCATTGCCTTGCTGTGTATCACATCTATCCCATTGCATTTAAAATTTATAGTTGCTTGCAGATGATATACATATTATGAAAAATACACATCTAAACTAAATACACGTAGGTAGACTTTAAATCACTTATGTTTTATCTATGTTTTTTCTTTTCTTTTTTCGAATGTACACAATCCCAGTTTTATTCTCCTGTATTGCATTGCCACAGAGCAAGCAGAAAATAAGGAAATGAAGTTGGAGAACTCAGAGATTCAATCCAAATTGTGCATGTCTGGCTTTCAGGCAACACAAAGCTATCTACAGGTATTAAAGACATCATTTTCTCTAGAAATTCTGCTACAAACTCATCAACCACAAGATGGCTCAGATATTGTTGTGCAAGAGCAGCTAGCAGATGACTGAAAGCTTTGTGAGCATTTAAGAGTATATAATTCAAATATTTGTCCAGCTGGCTCTCATGTGAGACTTATGTGACAACATGCTCTCCTGCTTGAGTACCCATTCTTTCCAGTTCATCCAGCCTGGAAAACAGAGAAATAGCTGTTGAGACAGCTAACACATTGGACTATCTCAATATATTCAATCCTTGACTTCATGTCTTCCTAGTTATGATATAAAAACTGGTAGCTTTGTTTAAATGTTAGGAAAAATTTTTCTGAGAAAAGTAAAATATATATGCTCATTTTCATGAGCCAGTTCAGGTTTGCTACAGCACAGTAGCATAGCACCTTTCACAGAACAGCTCAATTGAAAAGGAACTCCAAAGTCCAGCTGCCTGACCACTTCAGGGATAGTTAAAAGTTAAAGCATATTAATAAGATTATTATCCAAATCCCACTTGAACACAGACAACCATAGCAACAGTCACCTCACTAGGAAGCCTGTTCCAGTGTTTGACCACCCTTACAGTAAGGAGTTTATTCCAGTCTGAACCTTTCCTGGAACATCTTTTTACCTTTCTCTTGCATTCTATATTTGGTTGTCACTCAGAAGAGATTAGCACCTCCCTCTCCATTTCCCACATCAGAAAGTTTCAAAGAGTAATGTGGTCAACCCTTAGCCCTCTTTTTCCAAACTAGACAAACCAAGTTTCCCTTGCTTCTCACATAACATGACTTCTAGCCAAATATTCTTTTCATCCCTTTTACCAGCTTTGTTGCCCTCCTCTGGATGCTTTTGAGGATTGTAATTTTCCTTTTATTTTGTGGAGTTTAGCATTGCAAACAATATTGAAAGTGAAGTTGCACCAATGCTAAATGTAGTGGTAGAATCACCTCTTTTGACCAGCTGGATTTTCTGTGATCAATGTACCCCAAAATTCTTTTTACCTTGTTGGCTGTTAAGGTACACTTCTGACTCATGTTGAGCTAACTGTTGAACAGCACTCACAGAACCACAGAATGGTTGATGTTGGAAGGGACATCTGGAAGTGATCTGGACCAAAATATACTTTATTCCCTCTCAGAGGAACACGAGAGATGTTTGCTCAGAACCATGTCTGAACAGTTTTTCAAGATCACCAAGGGAAAATCCCTGATGTTTCCAAGTAGCCTTTCCCAATATTCTGTCACCCACCCAGTAAAGAAGTGCTCCCTCAATTGCTCTTAAGGACAGAGATGCATTATTTCTCGGCTGCAATCTAGTCACTCATTTCCCAGTCTACAAAATATCTATGCCCAGTATTATTCCAGCACTTATCTTTGTTGAATTTCATGTCATTGTTAATGCATTGATCTATCTAGATATCTCTACAAAACCTCTAATTCCTCCAGACAGTCAACAACACCTATAAGCTTAGTGGCAACAACAAACTTCATGAAGTTGCACTCCAGTCTTTCTTCAAGATCACTGATTAGAATGATGAACAGAACTGACCCTAGAGTTGAGCCATGGGGAGAGCCAAGTCTGATCAGCCACCAGCCAGGTGCAGTCCCATTCACTATGGTCCTTTGAGCTTTATCACTGAGCTAGTTCATCACCCAGCATAGTGTGAACCTGTTTATCTCTCGGTTGGACAAACTGTGCAGAATGATGCTGTGAGGGATGGATCAAAGGCCTCACTAAAATTCAGTAAGATTACATCTACTGTCTTCCCTTCATCAACCAAGCAGATGACCTTATCACCAGAGATAAAATTATTAAGGCAGGACTTTCCTATGCTGGCTGTGCATGATAACTGCTTTGTTGTTTAACTGACTTTCAGTATCTCCCAGGATAATCTTCTCCGTAAGTTTTCCAGGCACTGAGGTTACACCAACAGAACTGTAGTTGCCTGGATCTTCCTAATGTCCTTTCTGTAGATGATTATGATGTTGGTTAGCTTCCAGTCAGCATGGACCACCACAGACTCCTAAAACCTTTGGTAAATTATTCCATTATTATAATGGAATGCTAAAAGGTATTTGACAAATATATGTCAGTTTAGGCACACCATTTTAAACACTTTCTATATTCAATTTTGATTTTATAAGTTTTTGTTATTAAAATGTAAAAATTCTTTGTTTATATCACATTAGCAAAGTAAATAAGCTAAAAAAATAAAAAATCAGGTACAAACCATCATGTTCACATTAAAGGCACTTAAGAATATACTTGATATTATTTAATATTTATACTTTTTGTTAACAGCTGTTTTATTTACAGGAAATATGAATAAGGAGGCCTATGATAAGAGCCAGTGCACTCCATGGCTAGGTTTTCATTATGTCTGAATCATATTGTGCTCTTTGGGGAGCCTTAAATATAGTATATTGAAAGTCTGTAATGCAAGTCTGTAATGCACTGTAAGTCTTTCAGTTTTATAAATTTGAATTTTCTCCATGGTATGCTCTGTTGTGGAAAGTAGGAAGCACAAACAATTTTTGAGTACTTCTAGACTACGATCCTATTATTAAAGACATAATTTTGTTGTTTTATTTGTAATACAGGACAAAAATGTTCAGTGAAAGCCAGTAAAGTAACAGCCATTCATTAAGTTATTGTATGAGTGTTTTGGTGGAAGCCTACCCAGTGTTCAAGAAATACGGTTCTTGGAGGTGAGGGATGACACCTTGTTTCCTGGATCCATGTGTGTTTATACCAGCTGAAAAGAAAATAAAAGGATGTCTGAAAAACAAAAAACAAAAAGCAAACTGTAGTGACTAAATGCAGGGGAAAGTAATACAAAAAAGAGAACTAACAAAAAACTTTGCTTCGTACTGAATTTGTGCCACTTTGTTTTGTTTTTTAACTTGTAGCATTGGTATCTTCAAAAGAGTGAAATACTTCATCTTCTTGACAGAATAAATTGAGTGGAAAATTACATAAACCCTTCAGCAGATGTTCTTTCCCACATTGTTTGGGAATTTATCCCCATTATACTGTGCTTCTAAGACCTATGCCAAGCCGAATAGGGACATTATCAAAGATGATGATATGTTTAGGTGAGCAGTAAGCAAATACTCTCTCAAATATTCTCTCACTACCTCTGTCTTATTCCTCAGTGCCAGTCAACTTCACCATGATCTTCTAACATGCTTCTATCAAGAATCTCTCTGCATAGGCGCTACATATATTATATTTCCATTATAAATCCAATAAATGAGAACCTGTTTTTTTCTTCACTGAAGCAAAAGCCAAAGTCCAGACCTCTATAAATTGAGTTTGCTATAATGAATGGGTCTTGGAGTCAAAGCTGTCAGGCAACAAAGAATAGGAAAAAAATAAACAAATTTCAGTTCCTACTGCCTGTAACTTATCTATAGCTGCATAGCATATTAATTGCATCAGATCAGATGGCATCTTCAAAATTATACTGCACATCAGTGAGTTAAGAATCTGTATAAAAATAAGATTTGTCATTCATCATTCACTGAACAGCATAAGGCAACTTACTGTCATCTACAGTCAAGTGACATGCTTCTAGACTGTCTGCCTGTCCATTTACCTCTCTGAGTTCTGCTGTAATCTTTGATCAATTTCTTTTTTTTTCTTCTTCTTCTTTTTCTTTTATTTATTTATTTTTAATGGTCTGGTAAGGCATCCACGAAGTCTGTGAATGGAAACAGTGATATATATGTTCTAATCTATGAGCAATGGAAATATATCCAGTAAATATCTATTTGCCCTGCTTATCCATTTTCAAATGGGAATTTTATCAGCAAAAGTGATGGCAGAATAGCGAGGGAGATTTACAGCCCAAGCCCAAGAAGGTACTGCTGCAGCTGAGAGATGTGTGAAGAGATGCATGGGGAATCTGGGATAAATCCACAATCCCATGCTCTGGGGAGCATACAAAAAGAAATTAGAGACTGCCTGCAGAGAAAAATGCCTCAGCTGTTGTTCCTGTATTTCCCTGTCTCTAAAAATACACTGTAAGTTGGGACAGTAGAAGAAAGAGAGTGAAGAATTGCAATATGAGGCGTAAAGTAGTGAAGGTTTTCTCTACTGGGATTAATTAGTCTTCCCTGTCATAGGAAGAATGGCATATAGCAGATTTGTTGGATGTGACAATTGAACATAGCTTGATGTTTTTAAATAGAAACAGTAATTTACAAAAAAAGAGTAGTCAAGAGAAGCATGGATTCCTTTTACAACAGATAAATGTCTGTTTGTGAACTTTCCAGTTTGGAAGATAATTTTGGTAGTGAAACACTGTTGTACTGATTGGCAGCTACTCCAAAATTATTCCTGCAGCATCTTCTCAATGACATAAGATTACCAGCCACACAGGTGCAAAAACCAGTAACACCATTACATTAAAAAAAACATTTTCAGTAGTATCTTTATCAATCCATCTGCTGCTGGATGATAACAACAGTCATTTGAATCACAGATTCTGCTAAAATAATACATGCAAATGTAGTCAAATCATTTTTTGTAGTGGACAGATATGCCTTTCACTAGAACAGGTTGCTCAAAGCTCCATTCAACCTGGCCTTGAACACTTAATAGAATGGGGCATTTACAGATTCGCTGAGCAACCTGTCCAAGTGCCTCACCACACTCTAAGTGAAGAATTTCTTCCTAACATGTAATCTAACCTCTTCTAAGTTAAAGCTATTGCACCTTGTACTACTAGTACGCTCCCTGATAAAGATTCCCTCTCCAGATTTTTTGTAGGTCCCCTTTAGCTATAGGAATGTTATCTCCCCAGAGCCTTCTCTTCTCCAGCTTGAATAAACTCTCAGCCTGTCTTCAAAGGGGAAGTGTTCCAGCCATGTAGTTATCCTCATGGCCTCATACCAACAGATCTATGTCCTTCTTACATCTGGGGCCTCAGAGCTGACCACAGTACTACTCTAGGTTGTGACTCACAGGAGTGGACTGCAGTGCAAGAATCGCCTCCCTTGATCAGCTGGCCACGCTTTTTCTGATACAACCTAGTCTATGGTTGGCTTTCTGGACATTTGATTGGCTTTATGAGTAAATGTCTCACATCTAAATTAACAGAAAGCAACTGGTGAAAGATATGTACTGATGTTACAGTTCTCCTTTTTGGAGTTAGTAAAACACTAAGTGACTTGTTTTCATGGCCCCTGCACTGGGACAAATAAAAGAAAAGGTAGAGATAGGCTGTGAAATTTTAAAAAATATTAAAATCCTGAGTTTAAAAGTGACCCAGATTTAAATATGTAAAAGCATGTATGGTGTTTCTTCATTTCATGTAGCAAAATCTAGCTAACTTTCCTATTTTTGCACTTAAGTTGGATCCACAACAGTTGTGCTGAAGTTGTTCTCCTTCAGCTTTGCTAATACAGCTGTTTGTCTTCCTCCTTCTAAGCTGAGTTTGATACTAGGGTCAGCATACCACATCTGGAAAGGCTTACATTCTTGGGAACACGTCAGATAATGCACTGAGATACCTACAGTACCAGATAGGAGATGTCACAGGAACAGGTTGTCATACATACTAGCACACTAAGACATGTGTAAGACGTTTTTGGAAGCTTTCCAACAACAGTTAAGTGTAAAAAGACAAGCTTACTGGGCCAGTGATGTAAATATAAACTATATGGTCATGCTTCAGCTTTTGTCTGGTCCACTGAGAATATTTTCTGAACAAATAGATTAGTATAGATAGATAGTATCTCTGACAGTATTTCAAAAGTTGCTGTTTAAGAATTTCAGTTTTTAGCAGGTTGGATTTCCAGGCAGAAATAATCTTGTGGGCTTAATACCTCAAAAAGCAGTTAGAAATACACAAAAGTTCTGTAAGGAAATTTTATATGTTTATACCATATGTTATTATATTTCTCAGTTTGGCTATGGAAAGAACAAGAGGGATTCCAAGAATCTGGTAATAAAAAGAGAAATATTTGACTTTGATCTGAGGTTTTTCATTTTTTCTGTGACACAGAATTTATGTTGGTAAAACTGAACTAAAAATAAAAATTGAAAATAAAAGCAGAGGAAAAACTACATTACATACAATGTATAGCAGCAGGTTCAACTAAAATTTGACTCCCTTTCCCTTTCCGTTTCCGTTTCCGTTTCCCTTTCCCTTTCTTTTCCTTTTTTTTTCCTTTTCTTTCTATTCTCCTCTCCCCCTCCCTCTTTCTCCACTACCTTTTTTCTTTCCATCTCTTCCTCTCTCTCTCTTCCTTCCCTCCTCTTTTCCTTCCCCCTTTCTGTTCTTTCCTCTACAGTTCTTTATTTCCCTTTCCATCTGTCTGCTTCTCTGCTTTCTCCTC
>NW_024884142.1:31051094-31132695 GCF_019232065.1 Centrocercus urophasianus
TTTTTTTTTTTTTTTTTGTTTGCTTTAATATTCAGTACCTCTGATGCTAGAGGATTATAAGTGAATAATGTTAATAGTATAATTTCTCTCAATATGTCCAAGAAAACCAGACAATACATCAGGTTTAAATAAAACTCAGTCCTGTAGGATAAGACAATGCTTCTGATGCTCTTAGTTCCATTTTGCATATTTATTGTAAAACTTATTAAGTATGCAGCACTGTAAATGAATTTTGGTAATTAAAAAGAAACAATGTCTATGTATTACAACCAGGAAAAATGTCATAGTTCAGCAAAATTTAACATAGATTTGATGAAAATAAGAATATAAACTTGATGGTATAACTTTTTCAGATGTTGTTCAGGTGCAACACATCCATGAATTGTTTCAGTTTTACCTGATGTTAATGCTGTGTGAACTATTTGGACATTATTTACAAAGCCTTCCCCCTCCTTACTATGCCTACTTCTGTACACTACCACTCTTAAGAACATCTCAACACTTCATAGAATCACAGAACATTCTGAGTTAGAAGGGACTCACAAGAATCATTGAATACAAACCCGGGCTCCACACAGCACTAACCAAAATTCAAACCCTGTTCTTGAACTCTGGCAGCTGACAGTGCCCTGGGGTGCCTGTACCATGCCCACCGCCCTTTGGTGAAGAACCTCTTTCCCTAATACTCACTGTCACTATCGCCAGAGAGCAAAGCGCGACGCTGCCCCTCTGCTCCCTGTGAGGAGCTGCAGCCACCATGAGCCTCCTGTCAGTCTCCTCTGCTCTGCGCTGAACAGGCTGAGGGACCTCAGCTGCTCCTCATATATCATACCCTCTAGATCCTTCACTATCCTAGTAGTCTATTCTTTTGAACACACTCCAATAGTTTCATGTCCTTATATAGTGGCGACCAGAACTGCACACTGTAGGTGTGGCCACCCAGCGCAGAGCAGAGCAGGACAACCCTTCCCCTTGCCTAGTGGCAGTGCTACGCTTAATGCACCCCAAACTGTGGTTGGTCCTTTGGGCTGTCAGGACACACTGCTGGCTCAAATTCACCATGGCATCATCCAGAACTTATATATCCCTTTCCATGTGGCTGTGTTCCAGACTCTCATCCCTCAGTTTGTACCCATATCCATGACTGCCCCATCCAAGTGCAAAATCCATCACTTGCTCTTGTTAAACTTAATGCAGCTGGTGATTACTCAGCCTCAGTTAATTGTTTGAAACCCCTTGAGGCCCCACTGTAACAAAAAGCAGTAATATCTTGTGGGACATCTGTTTTATCAACAATCCTTTAGCTAATCCACTCAGAATGGAATTCTCTACTGTCTCTCAGTGGCAAACATAAGAATTTTCCATGCACAAACAGAGGAATAGACATTTTTCGTGTCAGTTTACTGGCCCATTTTTTAACAGCCTCCTGCAGCAGATATAGCTGGGGAGCCTATGTTAAGGGTCAGCTCCAGCCACTTAATTTAATCCATTTTCCAATAGTCACATCTTTAAAAATCATAGCCCTCCGTATCTGTCTAGTTACATTGGACTGCTTTTCTGAAACTTACAAAGAAGAACTTGCTTTTATATTCTGCCTTCAGCTATGGGAGAAGGTATTTCAAAGACACAAACCTGCCTTCATCTCTAATTTCTCTTAAGGCATGTATTAAAACTTTCCTGTCTTAGACAGCTGTGTCTTTGCGAGATGTTTTTTAACAGCTGACTAGTTTATTGCAAAGATATATTTTATTACATTAATTGGTTTTGCTGTCTGAGAAGCTGGAAGGATAACTGCAATTCAGTTGCTGTGCCTTGCACAGTAACATCTTTGACCACCACTAAAACTGCTTGTACAGCCCTACTGGTACAGTGGAGAGTTGTAAGATATGCTAAATAGATATTTGTGATGAAGGTCTGAGATAACCACTCTGTGGAGTCAATAGCACTAGGATAAGCTGAAGTAGGCATCTGAAACTGGAAAAATGAATTACATCTCTGAATTCTTCAGACAGTCCAGGTTGGTTAGTTTAATGCTGATGTTTCTATTGTAGCTTCTTAGAGATAAGAGAGAGGAATCACACTAAAGAAATGGCTGGGCAGAAATAGGTATGCCATCTCTAACACAATCCAAGCATGAAGGGCTCTTTCCTGTTTATATGATTTTATTTATGTCGTGACTGCTGTTAGCATAGCCATTTTATCTGGAAATTAAACTCTTACATACCGCACTGGTAATTATTCTAATAAAAAGTGCAGTGTTTTCCTGGTCAGGTTTCCTTGTGAGCTGCAATCAAAATGAATATTTTGAAAATAAAGAGCAACACTTTTTACAGAGGTTCAAATTGTACATGTTCTTCCAGGCAGAGTAAAAAAGAAAAAAATGTAAATCCTGAAGTTACCAATTATTAGATGAACTAAATCATTGCATAGCTGTTTGCTGGCTATGATATCTTCAGTTTATACAGAAGTATTCTTACTGTCCATTAATAACTATTTTGCCCCACACTGTTAAAATCAATTTGGCTATTACAAAGCCATTTCTACTTATACCATTTTATAAAAATCTCTGTTTCTTCCCTACTGGAGATAAAATTGAGATAAAGATATGACATTTGCATTCATATTTCACTGGTTATGGAAGCTGAATAGATTTTTTCCACACTTCAGAAGCATAAAGAAACACACACAAAAAAAATTGCATTGACTTAAGGTTTTCCTACTCTTAAATATTTCAGAATCAATTTCTGAGTCCTGAATTTCATACCAGACTGAAAAAATGCAAAAACAACCACAAGTAAAATAATTTCCTATAAATGTTATTCTACTTAAATTTTGCTATTTAAGTCATGGGATTGCTATATTAAATCAGATCAGTAATTCCTCTAATCCTGGAATCAACTCTGTGAACAGCATCAGCTTCTTCAAAGAAAGATGCATGAACCACTGTAGTGAATCCCTAATATTCCTATTATCTGTCTGAGACATGGCTATTTTTCCTTCTTTTAAAAATCTCTGTTCATGCCTGAAACACCAAATATTTCAGTATTTCCTGAAAGATCTGTATGTTTTCATGGTTTTTTTGTCCTATAAGTATCTGAATCTTTTTAAGAATAATCTTGGTAGTGAATGTTACTCTGTCAGTGTACTTCCAAAGATGTACATCCGCAGTGCATCACTATGATGGCACAATTCTGCACTGCAGTCAAGGCAAAGACAAGGGCGGAAACAGATGTAACAATAGAAATCTCCTCTGCTCCTAGGACATTTATGTTTAGACTGGCAGCACAGAATGTGTCATGGTTTTATTCTACTTACATAAGGAAAAATGTAGCTGATAAAAGTGCATCCACACAGAAGCCCTTTGCAAGTGTTGAACTGAAATAAATTGTTGCTACTGCAGACATAAGTTTAACTCATACAAGATTAATTAAAATGAAGAAAAGTCTTGATTCAGAAGAACTGTGCTGTTAAAATACAATAAAATTCTTGTAAATTGTGGTCAGGAAGCCTGCAGGAATCAGGATAATCAGTAGAGGAAGGTATAACTAAGATCTAGAGAGAGGAGAAAGTAGGCATTGCCTCCTGAGTAAAGCATAAGAGTGTCTTATTGCACGGGAGATGCAGTGGTGAGTGAAAATTTATAAACTATTATTTGATAGGTGGTTTGAGATTTCACTATGATTTCAGTAGCTATTTCTATCAAAATGGAACCATCTATTTGAAAATGAACCCTATATGAAACCCTAAGTTGATTTGGAAAGCTATGGAAGTTTAAAAGCCTTAACAGGCCTAACACTGCTTTCCTACTATGTTGTAATTATTCCTCCACAGAAGGATCATCACCATAAGAAGTTTAATTCAAACTGTCCTATAAAAATCCCTACCCTGAAATACATTTATCTATCATATTTATGAACATTCCTAACTGGCTGAAGGGCCACGGAGACAGGAATGAATCATGGTAAGATACAGGCTTATTAGATGAGATGAGAAAACTGGAATACCCAAGGCTGTGAATAACACGAGCTAGAGACAAGAGAGGTTTGCTTTGCTGTTAGTATCATATATACTGCACATTTAGCCATGTGTGTAAAACTGCCTGGTACCTGGTAGAAATATTGGAGAATTTTCCCTTCAGAGCTGTGAGAGTCATAATACCCCGTCCTCTGGTGCAGTAATATTATATGCTTCTTTTCTCCATTTTAGAGCAGGATCTGCATCTGCATCTGAGCCAGTTGACTGCAAATGTACAAATATCTTTAAGCTATGTGTTTCTCACACTTGAATTTAGAGTAAAACTGTATTTTTAAACACACACTTTTCACAAGGCTTATTGAGAAACAATAGCATGGGGTAGTTGCATAGTTGTATCTGTGAAACAGCTGGACCTTCTGGCATCTTTTTCTGGACAGACAGACAGGGTACCAGAAGGTAAAGTGACTCAGAGAAATGGGACTAATCAATAACAGCTCTTTGTTCTTCATACAGCAGAATAAAGTGGGCAAAGCAATGTTTTGTGTGGGGTGGAGGGTCTTCTGTGAGCACTGATGTCATCAAAAATCTTTATGAATAATATATTTTCTCATTTGGAATTTAAAAAAAAAAGCCCTATATTTTTTTTTTTCCCCTGATTTTAGCTCCATTGGTAGAACTCAAGAAGTAGTATACACAAATATCAATGCCCTTTTTAGCTTTTACCCAGAATATTTAAAACAAGAACTAAATGTTTTTGTTTTGTTTTGTTTTGTTTAATTGTAATTGGTTTATCCAGGAGCAATATAAATACCTAAGTGGAATGTCATAACTAAAGGAGAATTAAGCATACTAATCCGCTCTGTTTCAACCATTAATATACTATATCTCCTGTCTTCAGTTCACTTTCATATTCATTACTTTTTTAATGAAAAAAAAAGATATTTTAATGATCAAAAAAATCTAAATGATTAATGGTACATCAGTTAATGACATTTTAAAAGTATTTCAGGCTGGAAATGTGACACCATAATCATTAAAAATCAGATTCAATTTCCAAAAGTCCTAATCTTAAATTTTATATTGCTGGCAGAAACATAAAATGATATCTAGTAAGCTCGGGTTCCTCCATATGATGGAAAAGCTCAGGAGTTTTGCGAGCACTGCCAGAAAATAATGTGTTCTCAGAAATTCTGGAAGTTGAGCAGGAAGATAACTGATGAGGATATGACAGTGAATGAACAAATTGTTCAGTGTAGAGGAATTTTCAGTCCGGAGAGATCTTTTTCTCTGAGACATGGTTTGAGGTCCAAGACTAGCATAATGGCTCCAAATGGATAAAAACAACACTAAATTCTGCTTCATGCATTATGCATGAGCTCTCGCTATTGGAGTTTACACCACCATCTGGTGTTTAATTATTCCCGCTTTATACCACACGGTGGTGCGAATCTAATGAAATGAATGTGCCCCTTATAACAATTTGGTGCATAGATTCAGTTTTGCTAATGATTAAGTACCCGGTCTTCTACCTTCTTTCTTTCTTTCTTTTATTTTTCCTTTTTTCTATTTTTCTTTCTTTCTTTCTTTCTTTCTTTTTTTTTTTTTTCTTAAACTGTGAATAAAAATCTATTACGAAAAAAAGAAAAACAAACCTATTTCTATAGACTGTCACTGGCAAATACAATGACATTTAGTAGAGACGCTCTCTAATGTTCCATGGTTTCTATTTGGCTGGTTGATTTTCTCTAACATCTGTACAGTGTTAATTAACTGTGCAGTAGTGTCAGAATTCCTATTCTCATACACTGTAAATATTGTTAGAAAGAACACTTTCTGTGTTTGCAGTTTTAAAGATACTTTGAAATAAAAAGGTTCTCTTAGTTCTAGTCTCTCCTGCAGACACAGTGGCTGCTGCTATATACACAAAGTTTTGTCATGCATCCAGCTTATTTTTTTTTCACATTATCACCTGTCCATATATACCATTATATTATATTATATTATATTATACCACCTGTCCATATAGACCATTAGATTTCAATTTCTCATCTGTCTATCTCAAAACGAAACCCTGTGTTATTAAATTAGTTAGACTGTTAGTTTCTACCTGGCACTAAGGCCTGATATGCAGTGACATACAGTGTTCCACCGTCCAAAGGAAGGGCACTGAAAGCTGGCTATGTGTCCCATTTAAAAGTTTTAAGCAAATACTGTAATTATATAAGCAAATATTGTAATTAATTATATTACAATATATAGAGAGCTAGCAGGATTTTCTGCATTAATCACAAAGAAAATTCGGAAGGCTTTAGCAGTGCAATTAGTAGCGATGCTTTTCTACCAAAAGATAGTGGTTATCTGATAACGATGTGAAGATAATAAGATAATGTTGTTAATGATAAGATAATGATGTTAAAGGATATTTAGGTGGTCACTGCATCATGTAATGCAAACCTTCCTTAAAATTATGAATATTAGCTTATTTTTTTCTATACTTTGATACACTTGTAAGCTCAGTGGTTTGTAAATTTGTGAGTAAAATCAAGAAGTTTGTTTGGATAAGAGCATGAGAGCCTAGAACACAAGCACTGTTATTTTTTTTCCTAACTTTGGAAATTTCCTATTCATCTTATCTGTGTTTTTCTTGACTTATTTTTCAATAATCTTAAAATAAAACCTCAGTTTTGTATTACTTTCACAACTTAAAACAGCCAGCCTTTCTTCATAGAATTGTGGGATCATGGAATAATTTGGACCGGAAGGTAACTGAAAGATCACCTAGTTTCAATCCCACTAACATGGGCAGGAACTCTTTCCACTGCATCATGTTGCCCATAAGCCCATCCAACACGGCCTTCAGCGTTTCCAGTGGATGGCAAAGTTATTTATATAAAGTTAGTTTCTAAAACTTAAAAGATTTTATATATAGAATTGTGATAGAAAACACCTGTATAGAATGGAACAGTGGCTTTTTTGTGTCTGTATTTGTTTGTTTGCTTGTTTGTTTTCCAGAGAAAATAAATAAGGAAGAATTCAGTAGTCCAGAGTTGCTTTTGGTACACTGTTTTCCAAATTCTGTCAACTTCTCCCATCAGGGAAGAGAATTGCTCCATATAGGATTAATCCTTGTTATTTTTATGTACTTTCCAACCCAAACCATCCTATGATTCTATGATATTCTGGTGAAAGTGAAGACTTTGTGAAATTCTGATTAGGTCCCTAGGCTTCAGGAAACGTCAAAAAATGTGCATCGTGTTTCTAGGATTTGAAGAAATTAGTAAAAGTAATGTGCGGGGTTAAAATTTACATGATCTCATCAGCATTCAGGACCACTGCCACACTATGAAGGAGAAAAAATAACAAAGAAACATGAGAAGAGGAATAGATAAAAGGCAAGCACTGAGAGGAAAAACATGTTGTTTCTTAATTGAGCTGGAAAGAAAGAAGAGGAGGAGGGGAAGACGTTGCTTGCAGCTCTCTTTTGATGAGAAACCTTTTTGTGCCCATGACTATGTAGGTTAAAAATGTAGCTCTGCCTTTGATAGACAATCATACTGTAATTCTTCGGTGGTAAAGTGCTGAAATTTCAAGAATTGGGAAGTAGGAAAGAAGAAAAAAATATATAACTAATTACTGTGTACATTTGTAAGATGTACAGGGTCAATTCTTCTGAAGAAGTAAGTCATCATCATAGATCTTTCAAGTCATTGGAGCTGTGAAAGTTTACATCAACAAAGATCTTCACTCCCTTTGTCTTACTCTCATGTCTCTGCTCCTCTCTCCCCACCACACCATGAAGTATCCTAGAATATCTTTAGTAATAGTTCCACTATCACTAGTCTATATCATATATTACATGACAGGGGGAAAATGAAACAAAAGAAAGAAAAAAAAAAAACAAACAACCAACTTGTAAGGGCATTATATTTAGTGTTAAGATATCATACATGAACATTTTTCTGAACTATCTGAACTCATTGTTCTATTGATGTTGCATTATTGGTGTTTGGGGATTTAATTGATGTATACATTTTTTCATTTTACATTTTTAATTTGAGTAACCTATATCCCTACCATTATCTGGGCTGGGATAGAATTAGCTCCAAATTAATTAATTCTGAAATGGAATTTTTCATTATGTTTCATTTTTAGACCTGACATAAATATGGCAAGAACAGCCCCTGCAATGGCATTTTGGCAATTCTGTACACAGGTGGCAGAGGAAAGAGGAAAGTACAGAAGCTCAAAAATTAACAAACAATCAGCTCAAACGAAAAGCTAAACTAAATCTCCTTGAACTTTGACTAAAAGTTATATTTGGGGTAGGGGTTTGACACTATTTTTATTGGAGCTAATCCTAATGCAGTGTTTTCTAATTATACAATAAATATTCCCTCACGGATGAAGCTGCCTATCAGCCCTCTCTACATGAGAAATGGCCATATGGAGCACTCTGCAGATGGCTGGGCAGTTGCATGTGTACAGCTGTGCAGGACAAGCACCCCCAAGTTTCAGCTTGCCTGTGATAGGCAGCAAATAGGCAGCTCAGCAAGGTTGGAGTGTATAGATAGGAAGAATGAAGGAAACTAGGAAATAGCCGTAATTATACACACACACACACACACACTTTTTTTTCCCAGATGAGAATTTTTCACCTCATTGTGAGGAACAAAATCTGGCTTCTGGCTTTGATGAGATTGTAAGTAAAAAATGTGAGTACAATGTAATACAGGCACACACAGAGTAGTTTAAAATCCTGTTAAAATAGTGGGAATGGTCCCACTGGCTTCCGCGTGAGCTAAATAAGCAAACCTGATGCAGATAGGTTGCATTAGTTTCTACCCCCAGATTTGCTCTGCTCTCATTCCCAAAACTGCTACTACCTAATTCTAGTGGCTCAGTTAACACCTTGAAGATCTGTGGTCCCACAAGAAATACATTTCTTAATACAATAGAGAGCACAGTCATCTCATTCACTGCCCTTGAGATTCTTTTGTCTTGCTCTGGTGAAAGTGCTACAGGAACAGGAGCTTTTGCCTGTCAGCTGAATCTGAAAAAGATAATTTTTTGCTGCTGTCAGCTGAATGCTGCCTACAGCTGCATGCAGATTCATGGATATATGCATAGACACTAATAACAGAACTGTGAATTGGTGAACACAAAGGAAATATACACTGAAAAAGCTATTATAAAGTGCTAGACAATGTTTTTTGATATCCAAAAGTATTTATTACAATGTATTTAAATTGCTTACCTGGCTTTAGAGATGCTTTAAAGAGATCTTTTAAAATATCACAGATATAGGATGAAAAATTTCTTAAAAAAAAAAAAAATAATAATAATAATAAAGAAAATTGCATGTCTATTTTACACAGTGTAAAATTAATATCTATCTGACTATTTCACTGTTTATTTCATTGTTAAATGATTGATTTTTAATCACATTCAGACTTTTTTTTTGTTTAATGTTTCATTGCAAATGCAAAAATCAGAATTTTCCTA
Organism: Centrocercus urophasianus; assembly: GCF_019232065.1. Classification (NCBI taxonomy): domain Eukaryota; kingdom Metazoa; phylum Chordata; class Aves; order Galliformes; family Phasianidae; genus Centrocercus; species Centrocercus urophasianus. The sequence continues at coordinate 31,060,572 of NW_024884142.1, forward strand.
TAAACATTTTTGGATCTTGGAAAATATATACGGATTATTGTTTTTCTTCATGTTGAAAAAATACAGAAGTAGAAAACTTGCATTTTAACAACATGGTTTTGTATGAATTAGCATTATAGGAAACATATAATTTTACTGAATGTAAAAGGAATATATTATTAAAGAAAACAGTATCGAGTTATTCAGATTCAAATTCTCCTTTGTGCTATATACACTGTTAAATCATATATACTCATGGAAGAAACAGAGCAAAAGTGTTTTTGTTTAAAAAAAAAAATCCTAAACATTTTAAAACTTCATAATGAAAATGGAGGAGGAAAGAGTGTCCAGTTATCTTCCAAAAACTAGCAAACTTTTAAGTGATTTGACACAACGGCCAGTATTTCAGGAGTCTATGCAATGGGAGGTCAGGCTGAGGAATGAAGCAGAAGTGCACTACACACTCTCAAGGTTTGGTCACCACTCTCTAATGAATCAGAAAATTTTCATCCAGTTAATCTTGACAAGCACTGAGTGTCACAGAAAGTTAAATGTGAAGGTAAATGAGACCCATCTCACCTCAGGTTAGTCATATAAAAATTAGAGTTCTGCCTTTGCATAGAGAGGTGGAAAAAAAAAAAAAAAAAAAAAAAAAGTCCTCTGGATATGTCTATCTCTCTCCGATGATTACAAAAGGAATCCAGACAGCTTGCTTAGACGAGCATAGATTTTGCATAGCTGCACAAAGAGGGATGAACCTCATCTGCGAGGTGAGATTTTCAGAAGTGCTTACACGACATAAATATTAACTTTTCAAAGAATTTCCAGTAATCTGTGTTTCTGAATTGCTTATATTTGGGTTTTATTTTAATTCCTATCAAATGAATAGACAGGCACATTAGTAAAATCCAAGTAAGCTGATTATCTCCTTTAGTTCTCTGTATGTTTTATAAAGATACCTTGCAACTTCTTTGTCTTTTTTTTTTTGGGGGGGGGGAGGGAGGGGAGAAGGGGAGGGGTAGATACATGCTTGGAAGAGCATTTTAGAAGATGTATCCCACTACAATACATACGAGGTTAAAAAATATAACAGAAGAAGAAACATTGCAGAACTTTCATTAAAACTGTTTATGAGAAAATAAAATAATCTCTAATGAGCTTGCATTGCCACACACAAAAAGAGTCTTCCTGTAACTAGTAACCATTGTTTGTTTTATAGTATGATGCATTAAAGCAGTTCTTGTATTTATGCTAGCTTAAGGAAATTGCATATTGTACTCAGTCATACCTGTCATCTCTATTTGATTATTAAATTTAATTTTTCTAAAAATAGGATTTAATATTGTGTTGCACAGTATTAAATTGGAGGAGGGGTAACTCTCCAGATGAAGCTGTGATGCATGATAGAACAATTTAATAACTCACTGAAAATCGCATCTTTGTTCATATCACCAACTGATTTCACAACACTTTACCTCATGACTAATTTTGTAGGAGCCAAGAGTAAAGCTGTTAGGCACCTGAATTCCCATTCATAAGGTTTCAAAGGCATATGTGACAGTCTAATTCTGCTAGCATTAAACAGTAAACACGTCAAGATCCTGCCTAAAATCCAGCTTGATCAATAAAATAGATATCTCCAGAACTATTTTACCTGGCCTGATACACAGCATAGGTGTATGAAAGAGTTGCTGTCTCAACAAATACTGAATCACTACACCTTTAAATGAGTAATTCAGTGATCAGTGGGATGTGTTTGACACATTTTCTGGTGAAACCCCATACTTCTCTGGTGACTGACAACAGGCTCCAGGATGGGAGATCTTAGACTCCTTTGTCTCACATTCTAGGGCCAAATGAAAGCAGAATGACTCAGGAGCTTGTTAGCTAAGGCACTCATGTAAAATATGGGATCGCTCCCTTCTCAACTGATCATGTAAGTAATCCAGAATGAGTGGAAGAGCTTCACCACATAGAAATGAAAATACTGGCCTTTCTTGCAACCAAGTAGTTTCAATTTACACAGTATATGAGAGATTGTACCCCACTGGGAAGAGAAAGGGAATAAGAGGGAGAGAGAACTGACTATATCTTGATGTATCATGAGTATTCTAATTCAAAATTGAGTTTTGAAGTGCCAGTCTTAATGTTTAATCCAAGATCTGTGATTTGATACCAAAGCCAGTCTCGATATTACAGATTTTAAAGTAAGGTCTCTAAAAACCGAACAGCCATCAACAGTATCAGAACTTTGGAGGAATATGTCTTTTAGGAGTTTCTCATGAAAAAGAGCTCTTCAGCGGATCCATAACTGCAAGCTGTTGTTCTCCTCTTTCTTTCCCATGGAAAGGCATTGCTATGATTACCTTTTGAAAGGCTCTGGCATTTTTTGGGCTCTTTCTTGAACTGCCATGAATTGGTATATCAGTAGAAAACTGGACAGTAACAGTGAATGATCAAACTAATGAAAGACCTTAATAAAGCCAACAGTAGAGCAATACAAGAGCTGAAGCAAGAAGAGATCTCAAAATCCCACCCAACAGGAACGGTCAAGATCAGCAGTTACAGTATCTCAAGCTGCCACGGAACTATAGTTGTATTATTTTGGCCTTGTGTCCTTTTTAGGCGCCCTGATTTTCCCAGACATGTGATGTGTACATTTGCAACCACAATATAGCATTACAAACTTTATTACACAGTGACAAACTAAGATCCACTCTCCTATGAATCTATTCATTTTGCTTTTAATGGTATCAGGAAATAAGCTAGAATATATCCCTGGGTGACCATTCACCAATTTCTTTCTCTGAAGCTTAATCTAAGCATATTCATAGCTTGGAAATGAATGAAAGCATTAGACTTTTTTATAGTGTAGCACACAAAATTACTTCTTTATCTTATCTGCTTTTATTTTTTTATTATTTCCAGAGTGGGATTCTGACCTCACAAACATTCAATTTTGAGCATGTGAGTAGTTCTGTGGGGTTCAAAAAGGGCAACAGAAGTGAACAGGAACATCTGACCCTATTTAAGCCTTAATTCTGTGAAGATTTCTAAATATTAAATCAATACGACTACTCACATAGTTAAAGATAGGAATGTGAACTCTTAACAGGGTTGGGACCTAACTAGAATAGGACCTTTTAATTTCATTTGGTATAGGAATTCCACGTTTCTCTCAGTTTTGTCTCTCTTCTTCTAACCTTGCATATTATTGTTTCAACTTTGGGGAAAATTATTATTTAAGGGGTTTCAGTAGGACCAAATGGATTTGGGTGAGCTTTCCGATATCAACCTACCAGTATCTTGTAAGATAATAGAATTTCCTCTGTTCTGAAAACTATAAATTTGCTAATAAAATAATGCATTCTATTTCATTGCTAAACTTCACAGAAGTCGAGCTTCTAATGGAGAGTATTTCCCTGTTGGCTTGTGTTGTGAAGTGCTATGTCCACACGTATCATTAATTTTCTTTTCAGAATATTAGGCTTAATTAATCCATTCCTGGTTGCCTTGTATTTAAAAATAGAAGTTATTAAAGTGGATTGCTCTGAATTGCATAAATAAATAATATAGACTACTTGGCTCTTAAGCTGCTGTCATAAAAATATATTATTTCTGACATGTATATACACAGAAGCAAAGACATGCAGGCTTATATGTATTAACAAAACAGAAAATGAAGCGAAAGGAAAGTCAGTTCTTTCTTCCTCTAATATTGTTTATGTACAGTGACTTTACTAATGTACAAAACAACAGCCTGTCAACTTCTTTTTATAAGACATTATTGGTATGCATTCTTGCAGTTATTTTGAAAATAAAAGTCTAGGAATTCAAGGTGACATATGCCCTGCCTAAACCTCTCTAAAAGTCTCTAAATGATATCCAATTGTATCTACTTTTGAAAATTATCTAATTCCTATGGCATTTAAATTAGGTGTTTTCATTCTTAGCTTAAAGCCTCTTGGGTGCTTAATTTTAATTGCCCAGATACGGGAACTGCATTCATACCAGGCAGTGAAAATTGTCACCTGAACTACATTGAAATCTTCAGAGAACCTTGAAAAATATGAACTATAGTCTCAGTTCATTCAGGGCAGAGTGCTCATACCACCAGTCTCACGGAGTTTTTAAATACTTAGCTTCTTTAGCATCCAGAAGTTAAGAGCCAAGGACGAAATAAAAGACTGTTTTTTATCTGATAAGAAAGGAAATAATTGGTGTAATGGAATAAAAATGAATTTTTTATCCCTCTTCTGGGTTTAATATTCTTCTTCACAGCCTAAATCTGACTAACTTCCTATGCAAAGGTGGCCACCATCTATCTGCTGGCAATGGCAGCTGTGAGCAGGATACATCCCTAATGATGAGGACAATTTACATTTCCTTTTTGTTCTTGCATTCTCACGAGAAGAGGTGAGAAAATTTTAGTCCTAATTTCAAGATGACATGATAGAAAGAGACACTTATATTCTGTATACTACCAATATAGGAAGAACTTTCTCCCCTGAAGCAGAATATGAAGGAAAGCATTATCCTCTCCTAGCTTCCAAAGGCATCTTCTTGCACTGCTGTGGGAATTTAGATATCCCTTTAGAAGGACAAGCTCCTTGCAGAGGTAGTTTTTAATCACCTCTGTTAAGCAAGTGAATTCCACTTATATTTATAATGAGTCAACATAGTGGAATAGCTTTTTGAATTACTTTGCTTTACCTTTTTTGCCTGATTTTATTCTCCAGTGAAGTAAAGACCCTAGTTTTATCACATATTCAGCCTTTTCTCTAGTCAATTTAATTCCATTGAGTTTTATATTTTTTCTACTCTTACGTTCTAATTGTTTGTAGACACTTGGATACTCAAATACTTTCTCATTGTATTCTCATGAATGGGCTATCAGCTTATCAGCTCTGTGAGTGATAACCATACCATATGTTTAGGTATGCACTATGATAAATTTTATTAACACAATGTTACAGTCATTCCTCCATTGTGTCCTTTTCTCATGGACTAATTCTACCATTCAGAGTCATTTCAAGTAATAACTACCAAAGAATTTTTTCCTTCTTTCTCCTGTTTTTTCTCTCCAAATAATTTTGCCTTTAGACATAAGATAGGGTGTAAGTTCAGTATTTTGGAGCCCTGCAGGGTTAGAAAAATAAGTTTTATCCCATTAGAAACAGATGGCTCCTACCTTTCTGATGGGACATACTGAACTCTAACTAGAGTCCCTGGAAAGCCCTGAAACAGCATATTATGTCAGACTTTTCACACCTGCAATTTTGCAAGTTTACTAACTTATTATGTAACCTACTTTTGAAAAATTAGAAAAAATTAGACATTTTTTGAAAAAAAAAATGGCAAAACAGCATCAATTTCAGACAAAAACAATCAAAAACCCACATCCTTTGCTTTAGAAAAAATATATAAAATAAAAATTGGAAATGCACTACCATAGCAAACAAACTGATGTACTAAACATAATTCAACTAGAGTTTGTATACAGCATACATTGCTGCAGTTGATTAAGATTCTGTTTTCCTCTAGCAAAATGACAAAGGACTATAGTTCTGATTTTACATTAGCCAGTGGTAAGTTAGTCTTACTGGTAAGTAAACAAACTCGTAGGAACAAAGGACTGGGAAGAAACCCATTTTTCTTGTTGTTCGGTTCCTGCAAGTATCTTGCAAGTTCCTTGCAAGTACATATATCACATAACTCCTTAAATAGATTTTAAAATTTCCACTTTAAAAATAGTAGACTTCTTTTTCTTTCCTTCCTTCTTTCTTTTCTTTTTTCTTCCTGTACATACCAAATTGTTCTCATGACAAGAATCTTCCTTTCCTACCTTGACTAAGTTTATCCACGATCTTTCTGGTGTTTCTTTGTTTGTTTACTTTTATTTTAAATCTTAGGTCAATATTATGACCCAGCCTTGCCTGAACATAGTACAGTAGTGTTCCCACATGGCCAAGAAGGTCAATTTCATATTGGTTCTGCATCAGAAATTATATGTCTAGCTCAGCTAGGGAAGTTATTGTCACTTTGTAAGAGGCATGGATGAGGCTACACCTCAAATATTGTGGTGAGTTTTGTGAGATTTGTGGGTGTAGCACTTAAGAACATGGTCTAGTAGTAGACTTAGTGGAGATAGGTAATGGCTGGACTTCACTATTGGATTAATGATGTGATTATCACTTAAAGTAATTTTAACTTTTTTTCCTGATGTTCACTTATTCAATATAATTCCTTGGTCTTCATTTCTGTGTCTAAAATAACAACTTGTTGTGTCTTTCTCCTGATCTTTGGTGCCTTCTGTCAGCCTATTCTGGCTTTGATATATTCTTTCTTGATTGTTGGTGATGAATTATATGCAGTATTCTGCAATATTCTACCTTGACCTTGTACAATGTCATTGATTCCTGCTTATCTCCTCTGAAACTGTTTCAAATGATATGTTGTAGGATTAGTTTTATCCTTTTCGTTATCATAATACCTTCACACTATGTAGTTGTGTATTATGTGTAGAGACAGATTCTCTTTCTCAGTTATTTCCATATGATGAATTCTAGATGTAGTGAAAAAAGTTATTAATTACTAAATGCATGGCCATATGTTTAATGGCATTGAATTTCATTCTATTGCTGTTTTTTCAGTATTCTGAGATATCAAATTCTTTCTGCATGGTATCCCAAGTTTCCTAACTTCATTTAACTCATATGATATTTCTTTCAAGGTTATTAAGGAAAGGATTAATGAAATAACTCTGGAGACCAAATGCTGAAGAACTCCACTGGCAGCCTCCTTCTATCTCAGTTCTTCCTGTTCTGTACTCTTGTTATCACCATTCAGTCACTTACCTACCAAATAATTGCCCTTATAATATTTTTCCTCCTCTTCTTAGCTAACAGTTCCTGTGTGGTACCGGATTGATTAGGTATGTTCTCTTCCCTGTCTAGAGAATCAGTTTTTCTTTGTTTGTTTTGTTTTGTTTTGTGGAATGCTATCAAGTTACACTGGCAATATATTATTCTTTTCTTCAAAATGTCTTTCAGAAAGAGCATTGCATATTATTATTTATCAGAACAATGGATTGTCACTCCCTGCACTCTTTTTCATGTTTCATCTTCTGTTCTTCACTAATATGAACAACTCAGGGTATAAGACTTTTCGGAAAGTTCTAGCTATGAAGACTGTAATTTAAAGTTCCATTCCGCTGCAAGTTCTGTAATGAAATGATTTGGTTTCTCTGTGATTTCAACATTTAAAATCATTTTATTTTACATTATTTTCAGTTGTGTTAATTTCCATGTCTGAACTTCTGTTCACATAGTTATCACCTTTTACTTCATATTCATCAATTTCAATATTTATTTAACTAGGTATTTTCTTACTCTCACTGTATATTACTCCCGGTCCTTCTTTTCCTTTATCCTTTATATTTAGTGATTTAAACAACTTATAGCTTGACTCAAAAACAGTATGTAAGAAATATAAAAGTATAATCCTCTCTCATTTAATCCCTACATAGTCTTTGTTCTATTCCTATGTGATTTCTTTTAATTTCAAATATTTCTTCAAGTTTCTTCATTACCTATCTAGATCTGGAGTACTGAGATATTCATCTTTCCACTCCTTTAGGAGATGTGCTTCAGATGTGCCCCTTTGGTTTAAACAAAATCCAGATTGTCTTTCCATTCAAGCTCCCGATTGCTATAGAGTAGTTTCTATTACTGTTTCCTTCCTGTTTATCAGCAGTTGACCTTTCAAAATCAGAACATTAGTGACAAGCAGACTTTTCATTTATCTTTGCTTTTAATTTAAATGGAACAACAGATTATCATCTGTTACTTAAATCTACCTATCTGTCTGTCTATCTATCTATATCCATCTATCCAGCTATCAATTTAGTGGTCTGATAGTCTATACTGCAATTAGTTAACAAAATACCATCTGAATAATCAATTCTTTATGTTGATTTAATAACTAGTTAGTGAAATAAATATTGCTGTTTTGGGAATGATTAGAATAAAGGTTCCAAAAAAATAGAATACTGAGATTTTTTATCAGGAAAACTAGCTGATACATACTACTAGCAACACACTACACTGGCAAAATTTACAGTATCATGATATTATCTTAGAAGTCTCTAAATACTAAATAGACCCATACTTGTATTGTTTGAGACATTACCAACATCAAGATAGTCTGGCTGCGGACACTGTGTAGTTTCTCTAGTCAATGGCAGAAGTGGAAAATTGAGAATCAGTACGTCTCTACCTGAATATTGATTGTACAATATCTGTCTTTGTTCTTTCTTGATTTAGCTGGTGGTCTATTGCCCATTAGCAAACAGTTACCTGAACAGAAGCTAATGTTACAGATGCTATAAAAAGAGCAGCAGCAGAGCAAACATTTAAATCAGCTCAATTCCAACAAAAACTCTTTCATCTTGAAACAATTTAAACTCTACCAAGGATAAGTAAACAGAAAGAATATATTTTCTTTCACCTTCAACTTTCAGTAGTGTCTTTTACATTCTCTGTCCTCAGATGTGAGGAAGATTTTTTGTATCTGTCCTAGTACATGTGTCAATTAAGGTGTTACCATGGTTATTTTTCTTGAGCTTACATAGCTCTTATTAGTTTTACATTATATTTAATAGTAAGAGTTTCTAAACTGAAGTTCCTTTTATAGATAGACAGCTATAGTGCCACTACTCAACCATTGTCAATATTTTTTTTCCCCCAAAATAGTGTTTTAATCACACAAAAATATAAAAGCAACTTAACACAGTCTAGTCTTACTTTTGTTTCTATATCAGCAGTACAGTTATCTGCAATACAGAGTCTTTAATTACCTTTAAGCATATTATTCAAAGGCAAAGCTTTTTTTTAGAACTAGCATTAACAGTCAGGATAGCTTCTGATTCTTACAAGCAAAGGTCCCAATACCTGCTACTCAGAAGTCCTATCCTGTCAATTGCACCAAGAATTATGCAGGTATTTCCTATTTCAGCTCTTCAGGCAAATTCAGATGTTTTCTTTTTGAAGCAGATTAAGAAGTACTGATGGAAAAAAAATCAATCTATCTGCTGGGCTTTAAGACTGTCGCTGCCAACAAAGGGAAAGTAAAAAACATCTACAATCACAGTTCTCCTTAGTAGCTGTCGACAGTCTAAGAAAAAAATGATACAGAAAAGTAACTGAATTAGCAGTGATATTAGCATTGCTTATTTTGATTAATCTGGCTGATTCATCTGGTTCCAGCCATTTAACAGCAGAGATTGATAGTAGAGAGGCCTTACAAGTAAATTTCTAGAAGCCAAAAGAAGGTATGCTTAGCTGTCCAGGTAGACAGTTCACACAAATATTTAAACTTCTCTACTCAGGGAAGCATCTTCCAGACTGAGAAACAAAATACTGTTTTCATATTTTATATTCTTTTAATTACCACTTTTGAGGAGAAATGCAAAATACATGTATAGATGTTCTGTGATCGCTACTGCAACGTACAGACATTCTTCACTCCAATATATGTTTGATTATAGTTTTGCTCGTTGTTTCTATTTCACTTAAGGTTTCTAAAATATTTTAAGTCCTTCTTCAGCAGTTGCAAATTCTCTCTGTTATGAAGAACTTCTGACTGGCATGGAAAAAGCACATCCTGCTCTGTTCCTTCCTCTCAGCCTTTCGTATTTGATGTGTTAGGGTATAGGCAATTACCAACAGATGTTGCAAATTAGAATGTCACGATGTTACTTTAAATTTACTCCAACAACAGATTATCTTTCTATCAAATTCAGGGGTTAAGAAAACACGAAGATAATATTTCTCTTTCTTTGACCCATTCACCTTTAGTCTTGAAATAAGTCCAAGAACTAAAGCTAGTAAATTCAACATATTTTACTAACTCCCTGAATTCGTTGAACAGGTAATTATTTCCTAATTTATCCCTTATTCCTTGTTTCTCTCTTAGTTTTATCCCTTAATCTGATAGTTGACAATGATAAAATATGATGTATATAATCTTACAGCAAAATGATTGGGTATGAATCAGTCATCTATAACATCTACATGAGAATCAGAAATATTGAACTAAGGACTGTAAAGAGTATTGTATAATTGCAGCAATGACTACTTACTGAAAATCTAAAGCAAGCGAATGCTTGAGAGGCAGAAATCTTTTAAAAATGAAAGCTTCAAAATTTTTCAGTTTGTCATTGAAGTTTACCGCACACGAGAGTTATAAATGGGACTATTCTGACTGAAGTGTATTGTGGTGATAGAGGTGTAGTTTCTTACACTATTCTTTCTAGGCAAAAATAATATTTATTTTAGTTAGAGATAAATCTCATTAATGTGTTATTTCTTTTTTTTTTTTCCTTATTAGAATGTTGAGAATAAATGAACTTGCTAGAAATGCAAAATAAATAAATGTTAGAATACATACTTTTTTTTAAGTACAAATTACTTTAACCTCATAAGTCATAGGAAAAAAAAAAAAAAAAAAACAACCACACAAAATTTGATTTAATTCCCAGAACGGTTCTTTTGACCTTTAATACAACTTTTGAACATTGAGCACAGCTTACAAAGAGATATATGAAATATAAATATATAGAAAAAAATGGAAACTTAAAAATCTTTTGTCTCATTTATTGCCTGTAATTTCATGGGTTCATTGTTGTCATTAGCTGAAGATATGAGAGGATCAGATTAAAATAGTTGCTAAGGATTTTTGGACTTCCATAGTTTTAGGGAAAATTTAAAATAGAATCTGTGTATTTAGTTGATTAAAATGGGTCAACAGAGTCATTGTAAGCTATCACGTAAGCTTTTCTTTTCTGTATTTCACTTTGTACTAATTTATTGAACAATGTCCTTTTAAATACCAGTGATGCTCTATCTGTTCTGGAAACAAATGAAATTACAGGGTTTCAATCTTCACACACTTCTTCCGGGCTCATACTGGTATAACTTAATTATCTGTAATATAATTATTCTTTATTTACACTGCTCTACCTGAACTCTAGAGTCAGCTGGTGAAATATTCAACTTGACTCCTGCAAGTATATACACTGAAATTTGCAGAATTGAGTATTTAATGTAAAGAAATGTGCAAGTACTCCATAGGCATATAATTATTTCCTTTTCTTTATTGTAAAAGCAGATCAATATTTTCTTGTTTTTCTTCCAAGAAGTTTTCATAAGTCTGTCTTGAGTTATACAGTTATATAAAACATCCTTGGGCTGTACAAACCAGTCTAGACCCACTTTTACTACTACTTGTTTCAAAGGCCATACTGTTGATAACTTCAACGGGAGGAATTGTTTCCCTGGAAAATATCTTTTCTTATATAACTTGGGGATGGAAACAAATGAGCTACTTTAAAACAAAGTCTATCCTAGCAGCTTAATATTTGTTATTTCCCAGATTCCTTTGTAAAGGGAGTGAAGGAAGTGTGGGCAGTTAAATCAATGAGAAGACCATTTGCCATCACGACATGAGCATAATGTCTTTTAAAGTCCCTCCTTACAAATGCCAGCATTTGAAAAGGACAAACAGGGAAATAAACCTCAAAGGGGACGACAATAAGATATGGAGAGGAAGTGGGTGGGATAATGCATCTGAGAAGTAAAGCCCCTTATAAAGGCACTGAAGAGGTTTAAGGTTTTTTTTAGTGACAAAAGGACTCATGGAATGGAGCATAATTTTCCCACAGGATTTTTGTCTTTTGATCTATTTGAAACATAAAATTTCTGAAAAAGGGGGTAGTTTGTAGCTTGATAGGCTGAAAATTTGTGTAGTGGACTGTGCCTGTGTATAGACAAGAAACGTACAGTGACAAAAATATCTTGCCATATGTAAAATCAACTGAATTTAACAGTAATTGTGAAAAATTCACAAAATCTGAAAAATGTCAAGTACTATTTGAAAGATTATGTCTCACTTAATTTTATTCCTCCTCATAGGATGTGTGGAGTCTCTCTAAATGTCAGAGACCTAGACTTGATTCAGTTTTAGGACATCTTCTGCCATTGGTGTTATGCTAGAGCTTTATGATGGAAAAGGAATGGAAGTGAAATACAGCATTTTGAAGAGTCTGTAATTTTAGCCATGGTGAAGTGACTTCAATACAGGTTGCTATACTCGGAGTGGAGTGGGTACTGACTGAAAAAGGAAATCACCTAGGATTTAGTGATTATTTTTCAGAGGGCATCCCCTTTGGAGGTCTTCCAGAACCTTTCAAACTGCATTTTCTCTGGTACAAATCTCACAGGATGAATTATTACAATGTTTGTGGCAGACAAAATAAGGAGTGAAGGAAGATTAAAGATTTTAAATGAGAAGTAAAGTATTCTTAGTCTGTGTGTCCTAAGTAAGTTATGCATACTGAAAACTTCTTTTCTGTGGCTAATGCTCTTTACATATTGCATCAATTTAAAAAAACACCTGTTTAATTCCTCTGAGTTGTGAATTCCCCCTGATGTGTCAGGTACACAGATCCATTTGATCCACTACCCACCTGTGTCCTCCATATAGCTTATAGCATCATAATAGTTTCCATTAAGCATTCAAAAGCATACAGATTCATCATAGTAGTTTGTTTCTGATTGTCTTGATAATCCTTTCTCTTTCTTTTGCACTATATATCAGTGCAGTGGAGGGATAGGACAAGAGGTTAGAAATTCCTTCCCTAAAATAGGACAGCAACTGAAATTCAATGTATTTTTGCTCAATCATTTTACAACTTCTGGAGAAATTAGATTTGGTTAGCACTAAACTTAGGTTCTGAGTAGAATAAGGCTTATATTTTATAATACGTTTTCAGTGGGAAAGAATTATTTGAAAAATGTTTAGAACTGGCCACCCAAAGCCATTGTGACAATTAACCTTCTTTATCGCTTAGTGCCTCTTATTTCAATATTGTATGGTTAACTAGCATTTGGATCCTTTCAAGCAAGGCCTCAATTGTTCTGTGCCAAACTCTGCAGTTATGTTTTTTTCATATTTTTTCTTACAAAGCCTGCATCCTCTGGAGCAGCTACATGTACCCATACTGTTTCTGTGGAATAGAGGTGGCTTATGCTGATTGTTCAACATAAGAGGAACTCCCAGACTCAGAGTGTTGTAATGTCCTTTCTTATATTAGGCTTTCCATATTATAGTAACATACTCAAATCAAAATTTTCACAGATACAGGCATAATTCTGTGCAGAATAACGCTCACAGTTTTGTTTCAAAAAAATATTTGTGATCCAATACAGAAGTGCTGCCATTGCTCCAACCTGAAGGTTTCCTGTTAAATTGTTACAGGGGGTAGGAAAAAGATGTAAAATACAATAAGAAAGCAAAGTTCACTAGGAACAGCATTGTGTTACTTTCTTGATTTGTTGAAAATGGTTATTTTAACATTTTTAACTGTAATGGAATGATAAAAGACAGAAAGAAGGCTAAATAAGTTGAGAAGAGAAGCTGATTGAACAAATCTGAGAGAAAGTGCTGGAGTTGTTTGGACCAAACACTGATCATGACTAAAAGAGAAGTACAGCTTATTCTGGGAGAAATATTGTCAGGATCTGCCAATCACTGCTAAGGCTTCTCTGCTAGCTTCAAATCTTCAGAGTATTTGCTAATAAAACAATAAGGATGAAAACCCTAAATGTCATCCTGAATTTCATAAGTCATGTTAAAACTTTACATTGTATGAATTTATCCCTAAACTTTCTTTTACTGAGAAAATGTCATCATCTGATTCTCAGCAGCAGTCCTTAAGAGTAGAGGCTTTAGGCTACCTTGTTAACTGTGATAATTGAATCAGTGCAACTGGAATGGAAGCTTTAAATGCCAGGCAGCCACACAGCTGCACCTTCCTTGATGAGGGAAGCCTACGCCTTGAATATGTACAGTGCAAAAATAGAATCTGTCCTATGGATGCTAATGCCTTCTATGTTGCTATTACACATCAGACCACAGAAAATAGTTTGGACTCTGGATTTTTTATGAAGACCTGCAGAATGAAAACATGATGGTCTTTTTACCAGTGCTTTTTATTTTGCGTCAGTGCAATCACATTAAGAGAAAAACACAAGGAGAAGTCAATCTTACAACAGAAACAGAAAAAATCCCTGTGGCAGATCAGGTCAGACCAATGTTAGAAGAATATTTTGTGTGTATGTCAGGTTCTTTGCTGATTTTAAAGTAGTCATTTTGATTCACTTCATTATAGGCTCTGTAATACCTTAGGAGAGAAAGAGAGAAATAGAGAGTGAGTCAAAGTAATAATGATAATCCTTGAATGATTAAGTCTTTCTCCTGCCACAAATTCAGATAACTCAGACAACTATTTTTTATTCAAATATACAAGCACTAGTGAAACTGAATTCAGCGTAGTTAGCATCCAGGAGGAGAAAGGAAAAAAAAAAGCACAGAGGAATGCAGGTTAGACAGGGACACTAGATGAAACAAAGGAGCACTGCATCATGGACTAGGACATAAATAGAAGCATGAATACCACCTCAACAGCAGAATAAACACATGCTGAAAAGGCACTCTGATCTTCTCCTTTTAAAGGCAATAGGATTTATCCCACTGATTACTGAAGGAGAGAAAGCAGGATTTTATTCTCCAGCCTTGCTTCTTTTTATCAATCTGGCTCTTTTTCTCAATTTTTACTTTCTTCACAGGCATTGTAAGCACTTCTGTTGACACATGTACTCTGTCATAGCTTTTCTAGTATTGCCTTTTCATTTGTTCTTTTTCCGAAATTAATATTTTAAACAATCAAAGAAAATAATTCTCCAAGGGATACTTCAAAATTAATGCCCTCTATTTCACTGTGTTTGTTTTAGAAGCATGTGTTGGTGGTATGGCACAAGAGGTTGAACTTTCCCACCAATGTTCCATCACATTTTGTTGCCATGTGACAGATAGCAGCAGAGAGAGAGTCTGACAAAATGGCATCAGGAAGTGCATAAGAAGCAAAGGTGTGCCACTGAATTCCTCCCTGTGGAAAAAATGTCACCCATTGACATTGACACTTGCTGAACAGTGGATTTATGGAAACTAAACAGTGGATGTGAGCACAGTGAGGCAGTTGGATGGTGCATTTCAGTAGTTGTGACAGTGACAAGCCACTTTCCAGTCTGCCATGCACAGCCCTCACACTATAAATGAATAGCATCTTGATTATCTCTTTCACGTGAATTGGCAGACTGCAAGCAGAGAACTGTTTATGGAGCTGAATACCTGTTTCAATGTGTTGGAAGTTATGGCGGCAACATTGGAATATTGCAAAACTTTGTGCAAGGTGGGTCCTGTGAATGCTCACATGGGAACAGACAAAACACAGTATGCAAGTTTGTCAGGACCTACTGAATAAATACGAGGCTGAAAGTGACAGTTTCCTGGATCACATCATTGCTGGTGACAAGACATGGTGTTACCAGTACAAGTTGGATTCAAAGCAGCAGTCCATGGAATGGTGACATGTGAATTCCCCATCAAAGAAAAAATACTGAGCACAGCCCTCAACAGGTAAAGCACTGTGTACTGTCTTTGGGGGATGGGAAGGAGTGGTCCTTCTGAACTTCCTGGAACCCGACAAACTATCAACTAACCACTACATCACAACTCTAAGTCAGGCCTCATACCAGCTTGAAGCAATTTGGCTGGACTGTCCTACCTACCACGCCCACCATATAGTCTGGATTTGGTGCTTCCTGACTTCTGTCTGTTTAGCTTGTGAAAATGGACTGTGTGGGCATTTTCCTAGGAATTATATTGTCATAGCAGTTGTGAAACAGTGAGTTGCTTCCAGTGGTACATACTTATGCAAGTGTGACATGCAAGCTCTTGTTCACCAGTGGAAAAAATGTATAGATAATGGTAGTGACTAAATTGAGAAGTAATGTTTTGTAGCAGAGAATTTGCTCTATCAAACATTATCATTGTGCTCTTCTTTTGTAATTTCCATGAAAATAAATAGGAGGCATTACTTTTGAAGCAACATATTCCAGAAGCAGGTGAACATGTAAATATCATTGAAAATCGAATGACTGTGCTTGTTAATGAGACATGAGACGAAAAAAATTAAAGCATGAACTCTTAACATACCATGTGAATTTTCATTTGTTGTGTGGATGAAATACTTATTAATTGACTTTACCAGTTATTTTGGTTTGTTGGACGCTCTCTTCCTCATTTTATTTATTAGCTTCGATTGTAATTATATTGTATTATAGTGTTCTATATTGCATTCCAATATCATATTTAGTAAATTTGTTTTTTTCACCTCAGATCGTTGCCACTGTTTTGTTTTTAGGCCCATCTCCCTGCCCTTTCCCCTCCTCCCCCTTTCCCCTGCCCTTTCCACCTTCTATCCTACGGGTGGCAAAACAAATTTGCTTGTTAGATGTTTTCATGTTATACCAATAGGTGGCGCTAAAAATTTCTGTATTTTTTTGTATGAAAACGAGAATGACAAGAGACGTATCTTTTTATCAGTTCAGGTGCACACTAAAAGAAAATAAAATCTTACAAGTCTTGCAGAGCAGCAAAACAGAAACGCTGGCATGGCCTGCAGCTCTTTCTTATGACTGTTTGATCTTTCAGCTGTAAAAGTGATACCTAATGAATTAGTAATACTTTTTTTTTTTTTTTTTTTTTTTAATGCTTCATATACTCACTGCAGAAATTTAGAATTCGAAGAGACTTGAGTCATATTTCCTGCTAGAATAAGTGGGCAAAATTTTAATGGCTTAAACAGTTACTCTCCCTATCAAACATGTGTTAGATTAGGAATATAATACTGGCTTGGAACATGGCTTAACAATATTCAAATTCATGATTATTGTGGCAATATACTTTGGAGTTATTTTGTCTTGTTGTTTTCTTTTGTTTTGTTTTTTTTTTTTTTAAGTAAATACACATTTTTAAATTGGCTTAATAAACTGAACATTAAAATACTCACAGGAAATTGATGATGGTGTTTTTCCTTTACATCTTTGAAGGAGATATGCAACTGTGGTGCTCAGAGACATGATTTAGCAGGGGATTGTTAGAATTAGAATAGTATGGTTAGGTTGCAGATGGACTTGATGATCCTTAAGGTCTTTTTCAATCTGAGCAATTCTATGATTGTGTGATTCTATGAAGCATTCCTTCACTTTGAATTTATTCAATGCAAAAAAGGGCAAGAAATATTTTTTGTACTTCTGTTAACTGCCAAAAACTGTCTCCTCTCTGATTTTGTAGGGAGTCATATCTGCATTACTATCTTCTGTCCAGACTACAAGGACACCTCCTCTTTCAGACAAATTCCCAAGGCCCTTTCCAGTTCTTCAGCTTTTGAAAGAGACTTTTTTGGTAAACTGAGGTCTGATCCACTTTCATCCTAGCTTTAAAACAAGGTAAGCCACACACATCAGCAGTCATGTCATGTACATATGTATGTATCAGTATCAATAAAAGCCAGGTGAAGAGATTATTTAGAAGAAGTAGTAAACAGTCTCACACATATTTAGCTGTATTCACATATCCTTGATCCCTTAATAGAAGAACCATAATTACTGCAGTATCTAGGAACAAACAGACAAGCATACATATCCCATATTGTAAACATTATTCTAACTCCATCTGAACATAAAGATGAGTGGTTAATGGTTTGAAGGCAATTCATAATTTTTCACTCAAAACCAGGCACTGTATGGATCCTGTTACCCAGGTACCCAGGAAATTATCTGGGAATACATCCAATGAGAGTACAAGTTACTGGGGACTTAATCCTGTGAGTTATCAAATAGCTTCAGTTTTCATTAGAAGTGGCAGTGGGTGGGGGAAAGCCTGAGAAAGATAACACCTTTCATGACCGAGCTCAAGATGAATTAGTGCAATATACCTAGTGTCATGTCTTACTGCTTAATTGACTACCTCTAGGTATGAAATAGTTGGCTTTAGAACAGAAAAATCATTTTGATTTATTTGATGCATTATATATCATAAAGAAGCATGCATGAGGCTATTAATGTCTTGCATAGCTGTCATATATTCCAAGGGCACAGATAATACATTTTATCATATACACCACTACCTATTCTAGTAATTATGCTAAAAATTTCTGGTTTTGTCTGCTATTAATTTTACTTTTTATTTTATTTTTTTCCTTACATTTCCTGCTTTACTTGTAAGAGTTGATCAGTTGTTTGTCATAAATGACTGTATTATAAATATTGCAGATCTTTAGTTGGAATAGAACAGTTGAAAACACTGACTACAAGTGCAAATTATAACAAATCAATTTCTGTTAATTTATGATAGGCAATTGAGTCGTTAATTGTTCTCTTTGGCTCATAAACCTCAAGGTTTATTTGGGAGAAGTCAAGTGACTGGGTCTCTAAATAAATGTTCTCTAAATAAATGTAGCTCTGTCACATGAGAAGAATGTGTCTAGTGAATATGATCTTTGTATTTTCCTAAATCTTCTACAGTTGTTGAAAGTCTAAAACAGATTGTTAAAAAGGACAAATTTAAAATATATCAATTTAGAGAATAAAGTTTTTTGTCACGAAGTTCAGTTGGCAAAATGAATACAAGACACTTTCATAGGGCTTCATATAATCAATATTTATATTTGACTTATCTAGGAATGGTTGGTAACTTTATTCAAATAGCCTGAAAACATTGAATTTCATTTAAATGTATCTCTCGTAGAGTTTGGGTTTCTCTTGGCAAAAAAAACTCAGGTTTTTATGGATATTCTACCCTTTAAAAGTTATGTTTTCCTGAAAACAGCACATGGTTTATCATGCATCAGTACTAGTCACAGAATCACAGAATCATAGCTTTAATGATTATTTTCTAATGCTTTTTTTCAAAATTATTCCCATGTACCAAGTGAGCTAATAAATTCCTCACTGCATGGTGGAGAACAGCTTCAAGTGAAAATTTGCTTAATGACATTCAATAACAAACAGCATACTGTATATAATATTGATATGTACATCATATACAGGTGCTAACACCATCATTTAGGATGGTCAACTCAAATATTGTTTGCAGATTGACTTCTCACGTAAGAGAAATCATCTTAACACAGGATGGTAACCTGTGGATGTTTAACATGCAGTAGAGACATGCCATTGTCTTACTCACCATTTTTCTGTTCTTGTGCAGACACATATCATGTGAAAAACAGGAGAATTGGGCTACTTTAAGCAAGCATTTTGAGCAAATACGTATTTGAGGTTTGAATACAACTCTTTCTGCAGACTGAAATAGTCGAGGCTTAGCCCATGAAATTGTAGATGATGAAGGAGCTATGACATGAGAAATGCTTCCACTCGAAGATATTTTTCATACTAGACACCTACTGTTTGATAGGCTATACTTCACATCATTTCAAATAACGGGCAGACTAACCCAAATATCTGGTATGTCCATGTCAGGAAAACACATACATTATGTTTACAGTCTAATTTGTACTTTAGAAAAATGTTTTCCATACAATTATTTTGTCAATTTATGAGGTCTACTTGAGAAAAAGGTGCCTGCATTTAATTCAAATTTATCAAGTGAGCGGTCTATCCATAAGTAGTAATAAGATTTGACTAAAAGTAAAGGATGGACTGAAAATACTGAAAAAAGCTTTCAAAATTAAGCTTGCAGAATTCGTTGAAAAAATCTGCTTTGTGTTTTTAATGTTGAACTACTGCATCGCAATTCTTAACACACTGAACTTTCTTGCAGTGACTTCAGGAGGACTCATGGAACACAATGAAAGAATTCTGAGGTTCAATTATTTTGTTACTATCAGTGATAAAACAATAATTAAAATTTTTAAAATAATAAATATTAATAAAACAAACAGCTAATATGGAACATAAAGAAGTCTCTATTTTGTTGTTCTATTTTCAGAAAACAAAATAACAACAACAAAAAACAACCACTACAGCTAAATGTAGTCCAAAGTTGTATCTTCAGTAATTTACACGTACTTGTAGAAGTTATGATTCTATCATACGTAGTGTGAGAACACATGGCTGGCAGTGAATGATAATATTTTTGGGAAATGAAAAATAACTTCACTGAAGTGAAACACTGACATAGATAAAACCCGTAAACCACTTAAGTCTCACTGAAACTCTGCAGACATATCAAGTCCTGAAACATGGATTTGAGATTGATTCTACTGATATGTCAAGTCCTGAAATTTGGGCTTTTGAATTTGCTTTGAGCTACATTTCTTGAGAAAATAACTTCTCAGCTATCTACAAGCCTCAACTCAGTTACTCAGTTATTAGTCAGTTAGAAACAATTGCTATGCCCATTTTAACTGCCTGTTGTTTTTTTCTTCCAAGACAAATGAAAAGGGAAAAAAAAAAAAAAAAAAAAAAAGGAAAAGATATATAGTAGAGGGATTTTCTGTAACAAAAAGTGGGAGGAGTAGTTGTCTTTAAGAAGGCTTACAAAATATTTTGCAGTTTGCTTTAAACAGCTCTGTAATTTCAATCATTTTCTCTAAAGACACATCAGCAAATGCTTGAAAGGAATATGCTAAGTATCTTAGAATATCTAAAAAAATCATAGGATAATGGCTACAATAACAGCTAGATCTAAATCGACAGAATGAAATTTCAACACACAAAAAACAAACTCAGAATGATTATCAGCTACACTGCAGTAGACTTAAGGATATTTCTAGAGAGATTGTAATGAAAGCTGTCAAGCAGTCTTGGTCAAAATGGTTCTTGCTTGATCTGCCATATTAAGAATTCATACAGTGTTGGCAGCCCCTGTAGTATATGCTGAGCTGGTCACGCATGTTGATAGGACTGTGAAGTCTTTAAGAATGAATTCTCATTTATCCTTTTTTTTTTTTTTTTTTTTTTTTCTCCCAGCAAATGTCGGTGCATGCCAACAAGGTGTTCAGCAAGAAAAGTCAGATAAACAGATTCAAATGCTTATTTCTCATCTGTTCTTGTTTCAAGAAGATTACAGATGACTGGCATCACCTACTTGCTGAGGAAAAATCTCTGCTTTTTTGTCACTGTTAGCGATCTCTGCAACTTGACCTGTAAGGGAAAAAAACAACAACAAACAGACACCAGAGTTTGTCTGAAAAATAAGAGAGAAAATTATGCTTCTAGAGTTTTGAGAATTGAGAACTATTATCAAAAATATTAAAAATATTATATATTCCCTGAAGGAAGTGTATTAAACATACCTAATTTATCAGACATAGCAGGTCTTCAGTCAAAGAAGTGAGAGGCAGACTAGAAGCATAATAATAATGAACAAGCAAACTTTCAAATAATAATATTTCTAATAATAGAAATCTGGAGATTCGAACCATGACATGATAATGCTACATTAGTACAGCACTTCATGAACACAATGCAATCTGAGCAAAAGATCACACAGTGGAGCACTGTGAAACAGATCTATGCATTCTTGTTGACTAGAAAATGAAGACAACTTCACTGTATGCAGTGACTTCAAAAAGCAAAAAGTGTAGGAAGAACCAATATGGAAAACTGTATACTGTATTTATATCAATCAATAGCAATTTCTTGCTCCGGATATTATTTTCAGTTTTCATTATCTCATTGCAGAAAGACTGAAAACCGAATAAGTATAATAGAACCGTATGAGAACAGCTCTGAAAAGGTATTGGTGGGCAGAATATATATTCTTTGGAAGTAGACATTAAAAATTAAGGCTAGGAGACAAAAAAAAACAAAAGGAGATACAGTGAAAACATGACATATTCTAGTATATTTATTTCAATACTATATGGGTTGAAAACTTGTCTGATATTTTAAAGTAACACTTTTAAGAAAAACATTGTTAGTCTTTTAAGAGACAATTAACCTAAGAAACTCACTTATGGAAAATATTTATCAGATTCCAGTGTAAATCTAAAATCATATTAAACTTTCGTAAAACTCAACACTGCTCAGAACTAAAAGCTTCATGCACCAGAAATTAGTTAGTCACCATCTAGTGGATGGGAAAATTTATTATCTGTCAGGATTGAGCAAAAGCACTTTACAGTACCTAAAGGGCCACCTGTGCCAGTGGTCCATCATGCATACAGTGCAGAAGTGCATTGTGATGGTCAGATGGTCAGACAGAACCTCTCATGTTCCAGTTTGTGCACAAACAAACCTTTCGTTCTGGCACTGGGCGTTGAAAAGATCTCGTGTCTCTCTTTAGGTATTCAAATGCATTGATGCACATGTTCTCTTTTCTAGGCTAAGAAGTCTCTGAGATAAGCAGACTAATGATTTTGAGTCACTTCTATAAAAGTAGTTTTAAAAGTGGTAATAGTCTAGCCTAAAAAGAATGAGTTTTACAAGTGATTTCAATTTTCACTGAAATGTAGCCTTGGTTGTATCTGGATGTAAAGCCATACCAAGAGATGTAATGTATAAACTGCACATTTAGTCTCCTTTGAAAGTAATGTTTAATTTGTTTCCCCTAACGATTTTAATCATGCGACTGATTAATGCTAGTAGCACTGCAAGAAATTGGAAGTGGAATAGCTTCAGGTGTAAAGTGTAGTTGCTTCATTGCCTTACTTAGCTAAGCAGTAAATTGAAAAATTTTTGGTTAGGAAGAAACCTTGATTTGCAACATGCCTATAGCTATACTCTTGTTATTTAAAATTTGGTTGTTGGACACTACTGAACTGGATTCAGCTCTCTGATGTTCAGGAACAGATTCGTTTATTACCTTTTGGGAGCTGGATTTTCAAAATTTCCATTTCCATCATTTAGGAAATGGATTTAACCATGAATTTGAATTTTTAAGACTTAAAAATTTTCAGAAATTCACTCTTTGATGTCTGACCCTATTATTGCAGGTCTATGTGCTGGTATATGGACACATGCTCCTTTTTCATCGGAAAAAGTGAATGTTCTTTTAACTTTAAGCCCTGATTAGAAACAATATGAGAGAAGCGAGCCTAGCCATCTCTGGTCATGACTGATCTTTTGCCCGTACGTTTAGCTATGCGTTGCCCAAAGGAGAGAAGTGCTGGTCTTGTTTCCCTGCTATCCTGTGACAGAACATTAGGGAATGGCATGAAGTTATACCAGGGGAGTTTCAGACTGGATATTAGGAAAACTGTTGTTACTCTGAGGGTGGTAAGATACTGGAACAGGCTTTCTAGAGAGGCAGTTAATGCTCCATGCTTGTGAGTGTTCAAGAGAAATTTGGACAATGCCCTCAAGCTGTGATTCCACTGAGACCCAAGCCAACATGGTCTTGGGAGCTGGTAAGAAGAGCACTGCCATTATGCCTATATTGTTCCTTGGGCTCGTGTGGATTTGTTTCATCTTCCATCAAGCAGTTCAAATAGGCATTCATTTTCAAAAGACCTTATCAGCCAGATTAGGTTGCTAAGGTAACTTACCAGTTTTGTTATCACATAATCTGTAAAGGTGCTTTATTTAATTTTTGTTTGCTTTGTTTCTCAGTAAAATTCTCTAAACCACAAAAGATCCGCTTCAGGGAATTCCTCTTTAAAGGTACAAGCAGGTATTTGTTCTATCTCACATATATGCCTCCAAGGCATTCCTCTGTTCATCTTTTCCAACCAAAGGATGAACATATATATAACGAAAAATTCAGTGATTAAAACATATTCTAGGGAAACAGGGAAGATTGGTTGAGATGCATTTTCTTCTCTGCCTAATGGGCATAAGAAGCTACATTTCTTATTTCTTATTTCTTTCTGAAGAAGGTTTCAAATAAATGATATCTACAGTGTGGAAGTTCATTTATTGTATCTGTATTTTCCAAATATTCATTAGGCAAAAAGCACATGGCAAATTGGTAGAACATTAATGTAGAAAGGGTGAGACCTTATTTCTTATCATGGTTTCTTCCTCATATGGCATTATTCTGCTCTGACTTGTTCGACCAAAGTTCAGGCTTTTTTTTTTTTCTTTTTTTTTGGTGTGATAAATACAATATGCATTCTGACAAGTTAAATAAATAAGCTTTCAATTCATTCATAAAACTAGTGTGCAACTACAGTGGGGAGCCTGAAACATTTAAATGTTCTTATTGACTTTTTTGCAGGCTATAACCAAATATTTATATCTTTTCCAAGTAATGTGATAAATTTTTGTTGACAATTAACTTTAATCTCTTTTGTAAAATAGTCCAGATTGATGATTACAGTAATTATATAATTAAATATAATTGTATGTTTTTGTATTTTGTTCCACAGTTATGTATGTGCTTATCTCTCTCTAGAGTAAATAAATAATGAAAATAAATACAAAGGATGATGCTGTCAAAATCGGTTCAACTATTTGGGAAAATTTCTTTAAAGTATGACTAATTTGCATTAATTGCTAAAGAATAATTATTCAAATCCTTTGATAGAAAACATTTACCATTTAATTCCTTCTCCTGAACTGCAGACCTTCCATAATACTAAGTCCAATAAAATCATAAAACAAATAACAGTTGATATACACAGTGCTATGCTATAATAATCCAATTATTTCCCATAGTGAAAAAGTGGCATGCAATTTCCACACCTGTAACACCAGAGAGATGTTATTTGCACAGTTTGGATCTGAATATCTAGTAACATTTTCCTATGGTGCCTTGGGTCAGATATATGCTAATTTTATCCCTTTATAAACTCCATGGTCACATATTATTTTCTGGTGTGATGTTACATACAGTGCTCTCTTACTTTGTAGGAAACCTGTCTTGATGATCAACTTCGACACCCTTGTATTAAGTAGCCTTACAATAAATGCAACACCTGCAGTGTGAAGCTCCAGCTGAACAGTGAGAGGAATGTGATAGGTGGGAACTGTGTTTTCCCCATGATATTTCATCTGTCTTTCAAGAAATATCTCTACTAGAAACCTTAGGTAAAAGACCATTCAGTTGTACAGTAAAAAAACTAGAGGCCAGCTCCTAGGAGGTAGAATTTAAGAAAGTTTTTGACACCAGGTGCTAATGCACTAACAAAAAATAATAATAATAATAACAATAATAATAATAATAACATTTGACATATATATCAGGAATCACAATCCTAATAAAGATCTTTTAAAAACAAAAAATTGACTGTCTAATTTGACGCTTAGGACTATTCAAACATTGACAAATTGACTGCAGTAAAAAGCTTTTCCCTGGACCTGCAGAAAACAGATATCTTTTATTTCTATTGATTCTAACATTAGATGTTGCATTATATATATTTTACATATATATTTACAATTACTTAAAAAATACTGTATAAAGTTTTACTTCAGCTACACAAAGCAGTCAAAATCATCCTTTCTTTTTCTGTATCTAACAGCACAAAATTCAAGTGAATCTAAATACAAAGTAGGGTGTATATGAACACAGATATATTTATCAATGATTCTATTCTTTCTCTCATCTTCCCCCAACCTAAATAATTTTATTAAGTATTTAAACAAAATTTTTATGATTTACTGAACAAGTGGTTTAATGCGTGGCTTTGAAAAATGTCAAAGCTTCAAAAATCTGTGAATAGAGCAGGAAAGAGCTGTCATTTTGTGGAGAAAAGATTCAGAGCAACTAAGACTTCACTGGGAAAGGGGTCTGAAGCAAAAAGGATGATGAAATGCTTTTCCGGGAGATTTCTGAAGCCAGCAAAAGCATTTTGCTGGTGCCAGAGGGCTGGCAGCTTGTGGGTCGGCTGCTGAGCAATCATGGCTGGAGCCGATATTGCTCAGTGGACCAGGCTACCAGGCCATAAGTACACCAGGTACAACTCTGCACACAGCAGATTCTGTTTGAAGAATATTTTATATTATTGTACTCAAGTTATGTCCATAACTCCCCCCATCCCCATGCTGGGGGCTACTGCCAGCCTACTTCCATGTGGGCTGTGACCTCACAGAGTTATCCCCACCCGCTGGACTATGATCTCATGGCTCTGCCCATGTGATCCAGCGGTCAGCACTTTGCCTCTGCCAGTGCGGTCGTGACCAGCTTTGAGCGATGGTTGTCGACAGCGTTCTCCTTATCCTCAGCCTCCTGCTCCTGGTGGCTGGGGTGTCTCTGCTCACCATTTCCTGGCGCCGACAGGTAGGGAAATTTGAGGATGGGAGTCACTTGAGGCTAGGTGACTGAGGGCTTTGGGGTGGGAGTGAGGGCTGCCCCGCAAGTCCTTTCACTGTGCCACGTTCATGTGCCCGTAGGGTTCTGACCGGCGCCAGCAATGGTGGACATGGTGGCTGCAAGTGGTGGCATTGAAGTCAGGTGAGTTCCCTGAGGGTCAGCCTGGCACGTTCCCAGGCTGGGCCAGCCCCCCGGGAGAAGCCAAGCTTCGTACCAGCCTCTGGCAGCCAGGCCGGGTGGGCCTGGAAGATCCCTGGTGCCCCCCTACCCTACTGTGGCTCATGCCCGCTCCCTGTTTTACAGGTGCTGAGAGGCAGGCAGGCAGGCACAGGAGCCCCCTGTGCAGGCCACGTTGCTCCCAGCAGCAAGCATCGCCACGGCAGGGCAGTCCCATCCTGCCCCATCTCATCCAGCCAGGAAAGATCCGGCCTTTCTTGCTGCGCAGTCGGTGCCCCTCTCTGCACACGGACTCTGCCACTGGTACCACGAGCTCTGCGGGGAAACCCGGCAGGCTTCCCAGACAGGACCAGCGCCCGCAGATTCTGGTGGCACGCGGGACCCCCGGGACGCTCAGTCAGCGTCCTAGGCTAGGCGGTGGAGTTGAAGACCTGCCACCTGAGATCTCCAACTTCACAAAGCCACCAGTGAAAGGGAAGGTCTTCCAGGTGGGCCTCGTTCAAACAGAGGAGAGAAAACGCTGGTGGGACTACGAGACCAAGAGGCGTTTTTGGCGTATGCTCTCCCCAGGACTTCCCAAAGTGCACAAGAAAGCAGGAGCAACAGCAAGACCATCCCGAGGACCAGCTCTGAGCCTGGAGCGAAAAGCAGAAGGCAAAACTGAAACCCGCCAGCCTTTCAACTCTGGCTTCCGTGAGAAGAGGAGCACAGAGAAATCGGACTTGCTTGCTATGGAAAGGCTGTACCGGCAGCTCCTGGTTTCCCTAAAACAGCCCAAGACTAACAACGATTGCTACAAACCAGGTGGTGGAAGTGAAGAGTAACCACTGGTAACATCTTTCTGCACGCCGCCACCAGTGGAGGGGATGAATGCACGTGAGAACATTCAAACAGAAGGGGGGAAACGCTGGTGGAAGAGCAAGGCCAAGAGGCCTTCTGAGTATTGTATTACCTCCCCAGCACTGTTGACATACTAATAGAGAACTGAATCTCAGCCCTAAGATCATCATTTGCATCATACCATTTCAGTTTGAGGTCTTTCAGATTTTTAAAAAGATAATAAAAGTCTCACTAGTCTTCAGAGAATTGATATCCCTATTTCTTGACTTTTAGCAATAAGAGCAAGCTCTCTCTATGAAGAACAGTTTCAGAGCATGTAAGACTGCACTGGTGAAGGGATCTGAAGCAAAAAGGGCTGACAAAATGCTCATCTGGGGGCTTTTTGAAGCCAGCGAAAGTGTTTTGCCTTGGAGTTGTAGCCAGACTTGCACTGGTGGGGCAGCACTCTAGTACTGATCAAGGCCAGGTGGCCTCCCACCCTCCTAGTGTAAAATATGCATGCTCAGCTTGCTCCCTGAAATGCCTGTACACCAATGCATGCAGTGAGCTGGAGGCCACTGTGCGGTTGGAAAGGTGCGATTTAGTTTCCATCTGTGTAGAACCTCTTGCAGAGCTGGAGTGCTGTGATGGCTGGCTTCCGACTTTTGAAGAGGTATACAAAGCTGGAAAGGTAGTGATGCGGCCCTCTGTGTTACAAAGGAATGCGAATGTATGGAAATTAATGACAGCGATGATAGGTTTGAGAGCTTATGGGTCAAAATAAGAGTGAAGGCCAACAAGACTGACATTATCTTTGAAATCTGCTATCAGCCACCCAACCAAGATGAAGAATAGGTCCAGACATTTTATAGACTGTTGGGTGAATTCTCAAGGTCTCTACCCCGTGTTCTTTTGGGGAACTTCAAGTTCCTAGACATCTGCTGGGTTTATAATACAGCAGGTAGGGAACAGCCCCAGAGGTTCCTAGAGCATGTGGGAGATAACTTCCTGACACCGACGGTGATTGAGCCAACAAGGGGAAGCAAAATCCTGGACCTTCTGTTTACTCACATAGTGACCAAGAGATTCCAGATTTCTCGATCCTTGTTGAACCACAGAGGGGAGTCAGCAGAACTGTCACTTTGAAGTTCCAGAGGGCAGATATTAACCTCTTTAGGACCATGGTTGAGAGTGTCCCTTGAGAGGTAGTTTTGGAGGGCATGGGAGCCCAGGAACCCTGGGAATAGTTTAAGGAAGTTGTTTTAAAGGTGTAGGAGCTGACCATCCCCAAGTCACAGAAGATGAGCCGATGGGCAAGGAGGCCAGACTGGCTAAATAGAGATTTTTGGCTGGAACTCAAGAACAAGAGGAAAGTTCATGGTCTTTGGAAAAATGGACAAAAAACTTATGATGATTACAAGTACGTAGTGAAGCTGTGCAGGGAGAAAACTAGAAAAGCCAAAGCCCAGCTTGAACTGAACTTGACCACTAAGGTAAAGGACAATGATAAATATTTCTAAAAATACATCAACAGTAAGAGGAGGGCTAGGGAGAATCTCTGTCCCTTGTTGGATGCTGAGGGCAACACGGTGACCAAGGAACAGGATAAGGCTGAGTTATTTAATGCTTTTCTTGCTTCAGTCTTTAATAGTAAGACTAGTTACTCTCTGGGCACAGAGACCCTTGTGATGATAGATAGGGATGGGGAACAGAATAGGCCCTGCATAATCCATGATGAGGTGGCTTTGGACCTTCTATGAATGCTGGACAGTTACAAGTCCATGGGACCAGATGGATTGCACTCTAGAGTGCTGAGGAAGTTGGTAGATGTGGTTGCCAAGCACTCTCCCTCATTCTTCAACAGTCCTGGCTAACCAGGAATGTCCTGGTGGACTGGAGACTGTCTCGCTCCAATTTATAGGAGGGAGATGAGGTTCTTTAATATCTGTATACCCGGTGTGAGATTAAGAAACAACGGTTCATATGTTGTTCCATCCAATTTATTACTAAGACCTAATCAGGGAGACGGGGAAGGGAAGGAGTGCGATAGAAAAGATGGAAAAGAAGCAGGAGTTGCATAAAGCGGGGATAGTCACCAGCAGGATCCAGCAGCGGTCCCGTTGCACGGTGTTTGAAGGTCCCGGGCAGAATGCAGCAGAAGACGGGGAGCAGCAGCGTGGCCGGCACTGGGCAGCAGGCAGGTAGACGAGGAAGTCGAGGAGCCAATTCTTGAAGCAGCAACAGCGGTCAGGCAGCAGGCTCAGGAGAGTTCAACAGTATGCAGGAATCCCCTCAATCTTCAGGAATCCCTCTATCTTCAGGAATTCCTCTCTCTGTTCTTCTTCATGAGGGATCTCTTGTCAGAAAACCCTCCGTTCTTCATGAGGAATCTGTTGTCAGAAACCTTCCGTTCTTCATGAGGAATCTGTTGTCAGAAACCTATCCTCATGGTTTTCAGTTCCTCTTTTATCCTCCTTATTCTCCTGCCTACGTGACAAGGATGGGCCTTGAGCAAGAGTCATTGAGTACCTCCTGAGATGGCCATCATCCGGAGATAAGTCCACACAAAGGAGCACTTCACAGCTATTTAGCTGCAGTTCATCTCGCTCTCGACGCCCCTGGCCTTGTCCATCTATGTTCCCCTAGACAAAGGATTTCACAACCTTTGCCTAGGGCTTGCCTGGACTTGTCCATCTGTCTCCTTAAGACAAAGGTTTTCACGGTCCTTGCTTGGGACTTGCCTGAACTTGAACAAGTCCTTCTGTGTCCCCAGCAAGCTTTGAGGCACAGAAGTTAACAGAATAATCTCTTACAGACTGGCAAATGCGATGCCCATCTTCAAAGAGTTGTGGTCAGTGGAGTTAAATCCAGTTGGCAGCCAGTCACAAGCAGTGTCCCCCAGGGCTCTGTAGTTACTGGGGCCACTTCTATTTAACATTTTTATTATCTTGATGAGGGGATTGAGTGCATCTTCAGTAAGTTTGCAGATGACACCCAGCTGGGAGAGAGTGTTGATTTGCCAGAGGGGAGAAAGGCACTACAGAGGGACCTGGATAGATTGGGTTGAAGGGCCAAGGTAAAATGTTTCAACGAGTTTCAATAGGGTCAAGTATTGGATCCTGCATTTTGGTCACAACAACCCCAGGCAATCCTACAGGCTTGGGGAGGAGTGGCTGGAAAGCTGCCTGATGGAGAGAGACCTTGGTGTACTGATGGACAGTCAGCTGAATAAGAGCCAGCAGTGTGCCCAGGTGACCAAGAAGGCCAGTGACATCCTGGCTTGTATCAGGAATGGTGTGGTGAGTAGGACTAGGAAAGCATTCCTGCCCCTGTACTCGGCACTGATGAGGCCCAGCTTGAGTAATTTGTTCAGTTTTGGGCACCTCAGTACAGAAAGGACATCAAGGTGCTGGAGTAGATTCAGAGAAGGACAACAAGGCTTGTGAAGAGCTTTGAGAATGTGCTGTACGAGAAGAGTCTGGAGGAACTGGGACTGTTTAGCTTGGGGAAGAGGAGGCTGAGGGAACACCTTATTGCTCTCTTCCAATATCTGGAAGGTGCTTACAACAAGAGCAGGGTTGGTCTCTTCTCACTGTCACCTGACAGGTGACAGGACGAGGGGAAGTGGCCTCAAGTTGCTCCAGGGGAAGTTTAGATTGGATATCAGGAAAAAGGGTTTTAAAGCACTGGAATGGGCTCCGCAGGGAGGTGGTTGAGTCACCATCCTTTGATGTGTTTAAAAACCATTTGTATGTGGTGCTCCGAGACATGATTTAGTGGAGAATTGTTGGAGTTAGCGTAGTCTAATCAGATTCCAGTTGGACTGATGATCTTTAAGGTCTTTTCCAACCTGAGCAGTTCAATGACTTTGTGATTCTCTCTATGATTCTGTGATTCTAAAGCAGCAGAACTGAAACCTGCCAGCACTTGAACTCTGGCTTCAGTGTTTAGAGAAGCACAGAGAAATTGGACATGCTCACTATGGAAAAGCTGCATCAACTTTATCACTCTAATGCTACATGTTACTCAATGAATAGTTTTACGTAAAACATAGCTTCATGGAAATAAACTCAGATAAGCCGTTATATTTTGGAATGCAAAAAAGGCACTGAATAATTTAACTTTAAAAGTCACAGGAACTCAAAATGCCCACCATCCTCTGCCCATCTCTGTCCCAGGTTCACTTTCCTCTTGGCTATGCCTAATTTTTTTGTCCCCTACACTGTTTTATGAATAGATGCTCTTCTTGCTTAGGTCAGATAAGTTCTGTTTTCAACATGAAATGCTTCTGCACAGAACAACCTGTAGATGCTCTTAATCAACTTAGATGCCTTACAACATTCACTTTACTCCACTGACTCATTTATGGATTGGTTTGGGGCCCCAAATAGAAAGGTAACCAGGCATAACATTTGAACTGAACAGACTATATTTTGAAAACACACCACATACTTTGCTTCAGGAACAGAGAAGTTTTTTCACTGCTACAGGGAAACTGCAGCATTAATTGTTTGAAAAACTCTTATCTATGACTCCTAGGCTGAAGATATAAGTATTATCTGTGATTTTACGGATGGGATTTTTTTTTGTTTGTTTGTTTTTCTTCTCCCCTCTGTTCTTAAAAATGTCTTCATGTCACCAAGTTCCTTCTGATAGTATGCGTCTGCATTAACTCATTGAAAGTTCGAAGATGTATCCTCAGGTATTAAACTTATTCATTCTGTTTTATATAAATGCTTTAATGTGTTTTCTAGGTTTTCTTAGTGTTGTCTATTTTCTTTTTTTTTTTTAATATTATAATATGACAAGTGAAGCAGTAGAGTTTAATACAATCCATCAACATTAAGTCATGCTTTTTGAAAATTCAAATCTCCCTTCCCCTTTGGTAACCTATTTTTAAATGCATTTGGGAAAATGACATATGCGAAGTGTCCTCAGTGTCTACAGATTTGGCCTAATTCACTAAAGGTGAGGATTGATTCCAAAAGTCCCCACAGAAGATTAGTACCATCAGTCCCTTTTCATTTCTACTAATTCTCATTTCTATTGTATTAGTACAGTAAAGTAAGACAGGTGATTTTCACAGGAACCATAACTCCCCCACTGCCTTTGCTGCTTGGAGGAGCAGATAGAGGAGTCTGCAGTGAAGGAGTGAAATTGAGCCTGTGAGATTAGGGAGGAAAAATGTTTGATATTTGCCTTTTTGTTTCCAACTATCTGGATCTATTTTAATCAGCAATAAATTATTTTTCTCCAAGCAGTCTATATTGCCCACAGCAGTAATTGGTAAGTAATCTCCCTCTCTCCTTGGGCTTTCTCATTCTATTTATTCCCTCTGTCCTACTCAGGAGGAGGAATGAGATAATGGCTTATAGGCATTTTCTTCTTAACTCAGGCTAATGCACCAGACACATAGACACATACATGTCTGTATATATGTACATAAATGTAGAACTTCAAAAGGGCTTTGGAAACATTTCAAGTATCTTCAAATTGAAAAATGGTCTTTATCATCTGGGAAATTATAGAAAATGCTTTGGCAGGGGGTTGGAATCAATAATCTCTGGAGATGCCTTCCAACCCCTACGATTCTGTGATTCTGTGTTTCTGTTTACCCTATCAAAACTTATCCATGTTTTTTCTCCAGAAGTTCTCCAATAGAAGGGCGTCACAGGCTTTGTACATTATGTCTAGCCTATTGAATTTGTTCTGTCAGGTTCAATTAAGTAATATCCTACTGGAAAGAGATAGTCTGCTTTGCAAATGATATTCCAGAGTCTGCTGCAGGGCAACTTCAATGTGTCTTAAGCTACATGATGTTCCTCAGCTCCTCCTGCCTCTTTTCTGCTTGGCTTCTGGGACATCAGATAGTACTTTTCAAGTGTTCCCTCCTGCTCAGTTTCTTCCTCAAAGTGTAGGGTTTTTTTTTTCTCATTTGAGTTCATATTCAGTCAAGTTAACCTTTTGTCATCCACTTCATAGAATCACACCATAAAAGCAAAAAATAAAAAATAAAATTTCTATGTAAAACTTGTTTTAATTCAGCAAATGAAAGTCCACCAATGATGAAAATAGCTGCAAGTTTTGAACTATGAGTTCTCAAGAGCTACTTTTTAGTGCAATCTTCTGAAGTCCTTCTGGAAAGTCCTTTAAACAGCACTCCACTGATATGTTTCAAGATACGTTTAATTTCCTTCTGCTGTAAGTTACCTGAACATGTCATCAGTAACTGAGAATAGCTAATTATAGTCATGGGAGGGGTGTTAATTATTAACATTACCTTCCCAGTTGCCCTCCCATGATGATTTCCTAGTACTGGAAGTGTGTGAAAACCATCAAAAGTTGAAACAATAGATTCTGTCCCTTTCCTCCACAGATTTTCAGGAAGAGGATTGGAGTAGGGGATAGGATGTCCAAAATGAAAACCTGAATAGTAGTATGGTGAAGTTTATCAGTTCAGGGGTATTTAGTTCAGTTTAGCCCACTTTTAGTTAAAAGACTAAATATTATATTTCTGATCTAGGTCTCTTCTGAAAGGTGTGAAGTCACAGTAGCAGATAATCCCAACTACTTTTAACTGGACAATAAAGGATAAGCAAAGTAATGAAACCAAATTTTATTGAACTGTTGAAACAAAAAGTGAGAGTATCCTAGATAAGATAGTTGAGAGTGGATTGTGATGTTAGATTACCAGCAAATAGGAAAAAGGAACAAAGTAGGACTTAGCTTTTGCACTATTCTCTTGAGGAAGGTTGCAGGATTCATCAGAAGGAAAACCAAAATTTATGCTGTGGTAGAATCTTCAATCTGGAGAATAACAAAATTTAACAGAGAGGCCAAATTTAGGCCAATTAATTTACTTGGAGTGGATCAGTCAACAGAGTTTTTCTCTGTACTAGAAAAAACAGAACACAGCGAAATTATTGTTGTTGTTAAACAAGAATGCACAAGCTTTGCTGGGCACAAATGTCTTTAAACACAGTATTTCTACAACTTCTGATTCCAGCTTCCATTACCGGTGTGAAGATAGGTTTGTAAAGACATCTGCTTATCATCTTTTCAGCATGAAATAGAAA
The DNA here is from genome assembly GCF_019232065.1 of Centrocercus urophasianus. Classification (NCBI taxonomy): domain Eukaryota; kingdom Metazoa; phylum Chordata; class Aves; order Galliformes; family Phasianidae; genus Centrocercus; species Centrocercus urophasianus. The sequence goes on from NW_024884142.1 coordinate 31,094,747, forward strand.
GAGAAAAATAGTTAAGTTAACCATTCATATCCATAAGCCTGAAAAGCAGAATAGGAAACGGACAATAAGAAACATGAGGGTTATACAATGTAACTTGGGCTGTTTAAATTTTGGGGCTATTGAAGGGACCAGTCAAGAACAGTTTGTAAGCGATTCAACCAGAACACTGAGTGACAGCAGGAGGAGAAGAAAAGATTATCACAGATTTTGTGAGAAAAAATAACTTATCATGAGATGTTTTTTGGAGGCTTTGGAGATATACAAAACTTTCTGAACAGGTTAGGAGACATTTAGGAGGAGAAACACAAGTGGAAATTGTGGAACTCAAATGGATTATGCAGGAAGCACTGTGGGAAAATGAGGAAGGAGGACAAAATGAGCTGGCTGTATGTAAAATGTAGCTCTGTAAAATTCTCTGTTTGAGCCCTGTGTTTGACTGTTGAAACCTGTCCTGTTCTGTTCCTAAGTCCTACATCCTATGCAAAGCTGTGTAATGTGCATTTTTAATTTGCTAATGAACTTCATGCTAAACTAACTAGTAAGTAGGAAGAGGGCACAGAAGCACTGAAAGAGTCAAGATTGGACCCGGCTGCTGAATAAAAGGAGCTGAGAGTCTGAACATGAACTGCTGATGATCTTGTAATGCCTGGTTCTTATGAATCAAGAGGGTGAGTGTGTATGCTTGCTCCTGCAAGTGAAATGTAAACTTGATTAACCTTATCAGAGATGAGGAACCCAAGAAGCCTATCTTTGTTGCTCACTTTTATGTGAGTGCTGTCATTGCTAATGTGGCTGACAGTAAAGTCTGAATTCTGTTTATTATCTATGTGGCCTAGAATGTTTCTGTTGTGTTCAGGTGTATTTCCTCTTTGGAATATGTGCTCAGTCCCACTGCTGGCCTGGAAGTGGGGAAGAGTAGCAGCAATATCCAGAAAAATTATGAGGAAAGTCCCCTGGGTTCATCTGCCTTTGACACTGAGATTTTTTTATGTTACAGTTGTTCATCTATACTCAGAACTGACAAGATGTGTTTTTTTCCTTGCCACCTGCACCTCAGTAGATGACACTGCTCGTACCGAAGCAGGTCTGTGAGCATTTCTGCTGGGTTTTGTTGCAGTGCCTTTCAAATTTCCTGGTGCTTTGAGCATTTCTTTTTTAATCTTACTTCAAAGCACTTGGCACTTCTCTGAAGCCCTAGAAGCAGTCAAATCCGAAGCACTCTGGGGTTTCCAAGTCATACTCTGCAATTTGAATCATTTGAAGCATCTAGGAAAATACGGAGCATGTTTATTAATTATCTTGTAGCACCAAATATACACATAGAAATATACAGCCAAAATTAAAGGCATGATCTCTTTTAGTTTCCACCAGAAGCTTTAAATGGTTAATCGTATAAAGTGCCAATATGTGCCAGTGAGTGTTGGAGGACGGCTGAGTACTGAATAAGGTTCTAGTAAAAAAATAGAATTTACCTTTAATCACATTTACCTGTGATTAAATTTTCAGCTCTCAGATTAGATTCATTTCAAATGTTAATTTATGATACTTAAGTGAAGTAAGTTTCTAAATCTTTTAAAATCAGGCCCTGTTGTTTGTTGTTTCCACAGGAAAATGAAACACATCAGAAATACCTACCAGTCCACCAGAGAACTTGTCCACTTAAAAAAATTGGACATACTCTAATTGCTGATGGTTTTCCCAATATTGATATCTAAGACTGCTGGTGAGGTTTTTTTCTTATAGCTGGAGGAGAAATCTGATTCAAATTGTATGTTTTTTAATGTAACTTTTTAATGTTTTTACATACATTCCAGCTGTGAAATAGGAGGTTCCAACAAAACTGAATGAAGTGCCTTTTCAAGACAAATGCTTGGCAGATTGCAGCTTGTCCTTCAAATTCTATCTCAGTTAAGAGTAACCACATTCTTGTTTCTCAGTGCATCTTATTCAAAGATATCTAGCTTCAGAAAGAAACATGCACGGTAGTGTTCTACTGCTCTGAACTCAAAAGCATTCTCTATCACTCTGTGCCAAAAGCGTGTGTATGCTAAATATTATTTCTCTCCTGTGTTAATACTGGAAATTTAAATTGGAAAATAATTTACTGAGGCTATCCATGAGAGAAGGAACTAAAGTGAAACTTCAGTCCATAATTGTGCGAGTTGGGGTCTATCTCTATAAATCTGATCTGTTCATGTAGTTTGTTTGAGAAATGGGGTTTCCACACTAGCACCTTCATTTTTCATAGACTGTTCTGTTTGGGATTTTTATTTATATATTGTTAATTGTCATTACTGGTAGGGAAGGATTATATTTGCGTATGTCCATGAAATTATAACTTCTCTCTGAACTCCCCTCAAATTTTCTGCTAGTGTGTACCTTCCTCCTTTCTCATCTACTTGTCTAGGCATGAATAGGTGTGCAAGTGTAGAGTCTTTTGCATCTGGGCAACAACAATCTTAGGTACCAGTATAGGCTGGGGACTGATATGTTGGTGAGCAGCGTAGGGGAAAGGGAGCTGGGGATCCTTGTGGACAGCAGGATGACCATGAGCAAGAACTGTGCCCTTGTGGCCAAGAAAGTCAATGGCATCTAGGATGCGTTAGAAAAGGTGTTGTTAGTAGGTCGAGAGAGGTTCTTTTCCACCTCTATTCTGCCCTGGTGAGACTGCATCTGGAGTATTGTGTCCAGTTCTGTGCACCTCAGTTCAAGAAGGACAGGGAACTACTTGAGAAAGTCCATTGCAGAGCCATAAAGATGATTAAGGGAGTGGAACACCTCCCTTACGAGAAAAGGCTGAGGGAGCTGGGTATCCTTATCTTGGAGGAGTCTGAGGGATGACCTCATTAAAATTTATAAATATGTAAAGGGTGAGTGTCAGGAGGATGGAGTCAGGCTCTTCTCAGTGATATCCAATGATAGGACAAGAGGCAGTGTGTGCAAGCTGGGACACAGGATGTTCCACATACACACTAGAAAAAACCTCTTCACGGTAAGGGTAATGGAACACTGGAACAGGCTGCCCAGACAGGTTGTGAGGTCTCCTTCTCTGGAGACATTCAAATCCTGCCTGGATGCTTTCCTGTGTGACCTGATCTAGGTGTTTCTGCTCCGGCAGAGAGATTGCATTGGATGAACTTTTGAGGTCCCTTCTCATCCCTGAAATTCTGTGATTCTGTGAACAGATGTCTAATCCTTTTAAATTTCTTTAATTTTGTGCTAACATTTTCAAATATTTCTGTATACAAACAGTGAATAGATAGAAATTCCAGGCTTGACAGGAGCTTGGCAGGTCATTTTTTTGCTTCACTGGTTGGTTGTTTTTTTTCTTTTTTTTTTTTTTTTTTTTTTTTTTTTTTTTTTTTTTTTTTTTTTTTTCCCCAGCTTTTTGCAATTGAAAGTATTTAAATATATGCAGTAGAAAACCTGAACCAAATTGAAATCACCATTTCAGACAGAAAAGATTCAAATACGTTGTTCTTTGTCCTATTCAATTCCCTACATATACACCAATTTTCATAATAGATACCAAAGCATTATGAACAGATGGGCTATCTTGATATGGGCTTTCACTAAAATAGAGGTCAGTAGTTTGATTGGTAGTCTAGATTCTATGATAACGTATACAGGTTTTGTTTTTTTTTTTCTACAACCAGATTAGCACAGTTGAATGTATTTATTTTCTTCCTCTTATGCCTTTAAAATCTTACAAGCATCTAGAAAACAGTAGCACTGTATCTACTGCATTAAGTACTAGTGTGATTAGACAGCAAGGCTGCTTTTTACACTTCTTAAATCAGCATTTCAGGGATTATCCCTTGGCAGACAAAACATCTACAGTGGCACACGCACAGTATCATTTGGATTCTGACAAATATAAATTTTTTCCAGGTTTATTTAGGGATGAATGCTATGCTAAGTGAAAAGAAATGCCTGTTGTTAAGAATAGTGATATTTTAATAGCACACTAAAGGATAGATGGAAGGATTCAAACTGGCCTATATTATTGTGCTGATAATTAATTGCAGGTGTACATAACCTGGATACACTGCTGATACCAAGTATTCCATTAAGATTCGGACACTGGCACTGAAAACATGTCCTGAAGGATTTTGTTCCTATTGCTATTCATGTTGATGGCAAAGTCTGCCATTGATCTGAATGGGAACAGAATTTGGACTTTAACTGTTAAACACTGTGCCTATGAGTAAGGCTCCTGTTCCTTTTAAGTCTACCGACATGCTTTATTTTGACAAGGTCTTTTCATTATGGGCACTAGGATTACTTCATGGCCTAAGGCATTCACAGCTCTAAACTGTTCCTGACATTAAAAAAATAAAAAATCTTAAGCTTATTCCCTCTCTTAATACATTTTGTATCCTTACCTTCTCAGTTTCTGCAAAATCAAGTATGGTAACACTGAGCTTGAAAAATTATTTTCCTGCTTCATAACTATAGGGTCTGCATTCAGTTGATATACCAAAGAGTGAGTTTACTCCTTGGTTTAGGTCACTGTACTTCTATTGTTTTTGATGTAAGGATGTAACAGAAAGCAAAAATGATTATGAAGAGAAAGGAAATGTTTGCCACAAATATTTTTCTCTCTCTAGCTTTTAATTATACGTGTTTTTAATCACAAATTTATTTTATTTCTATACAGAAAGAAGGCAGGAAGGTGCCAGACAGAACATCCTCCAAATCTTTGCTAATTTTTTTCTAAGTGCATTTACTGTGTAGGTGTACACTGCTATAATTCCTAAGATATTCTTAAATTCAATAATGCCATGGTGCAAATAGTATTTATACCATCAGTACTCTTATCTATACCATATAAAGCTGCCAATACAAGAAAATCCCAGTTCACACTAAATGACCATATAAAAAATTTGTTGACTATAGCTCCAATCAGCAATTATAGGAAACACTAATTTTTCAGAATGGAAACAATGATAAATTAAAAAAAAAAAAAAAAAAAAAAAAAAAAAAAAAAAAAAAGAGATATTCCTGTTTAAGAACTGTAAATAAAATAAAAATAAAAATAAGTAAGAAAATAAAAAAAAAAAGAATAGCAGGTGTTAATATATACTAAAAAGGAAGAATTATTTTATTGATTCAGTAAATAAAGGCTACATTTTCTCATGAACTTCCCAATAGTTTTAAACCAGCAAGGCTAGTCTTTTTTTTTTCCTCACGGGAATAAAAATTATTTCTAATATGCATACTGATATTTTGATACTGTACAGATGGTCTCTTCTGTGGGTGGAAAAATGGCAATTATCATCTTCTTTAGTAATTATATCAGCGGAAATTATGGAAATTTGCACCAAAATTGGATCCTTTCACAATAGTGAAGTGGACCAGATGATACCACCTGAACAATTTAATTCTTCATGTTGTAGCAGTAGAGAAATCAATTACGGATTTTCTTTCCCCCCCTTACTCCCCCCACCCCTTCTATCTGTTAGTCATATTTGAAGTTTTGACATTGCACATTCGGTTTATTTGCTGCTGGTCTAATAATCCCCTTCATGCTGGGAAAACCTTTGTTCTCTGACAGAAGTAATAAAGCTGTCTGCTCAATTCCCTCTTGTGAGACATGGAGTGCTCCCATTTTATTTAATCTAGTAGTGTGGAGCCTTTTCAAAGTAAACACTTCACAGGGACCAAATGTGGGATGACATCTCAGTGACCAGCCTACGTGAACAAAAAAAATTAAAAACTTGCTTGTCAAGAAAAAAACACTGACTCTTAATTTCAGGTTTCCACCCCTCAAGAAACCTGCATGTGAAACCTGGGTCAAACGGTTTTTAGCTTGCATTTCTGATGGAGCATTTGTCTTCCTGTGGAAATGCTTCAGCTTTCCAGTGTTCTTCATTCACTCATTCCCACTGAATAGCAGCACGCAGAAAATGAAGAGATCTAAATGCCAGCAGGAGGCTGGCTGTTTTCTTCTAGGCATGTCCTGAGTCCAGTCACCCAGAACAACTTGTGATCCCTGGACAAAGACACTCACAGCAGGTGGCCATATCAAGAAATTTTCCTCCTGGAATTAGATATTATTCCAGGAATCACTACTGAGTCAAACATAATGCCCCGTCCTGCTGGGTCAAGTAGGATTTCATTTCAATTTCTTTACACAACGATGCGTTTCATCTTGTCTGTGTACAATGACAGTGCTCAGGCATGAAATAAATTGAAGTGTTTGAAAGGCAGAATTATCCCTTGAACCTGCAGCATTCCCAACCCCAAAAACATACATTGTCAAGTGAGTTCCAGATAAGCAGGATCTTCACCGAGTGTTTGTGCTGCTTGGCTTCCTTTAATCATACTCCCTTTTGTAAAAGGGATTTTCTAGGGGAAAGATAAATCATTGCTGAGGAAAAAGGTCATTTTCAAAAGGCTTTAAGAGCTTCATTTTGTGTGGCTTTTCAAGGTGAAACAGGTAATTCAGTGTGGTGAAAACCCTTTGTATTCAGCTTAATTCACAGTTCACACTATCAAGGAAAAAAAAGCAATGAAATAAACTTGAATAAAATTCTTCATTAAAACTGTTCTCATATAGCCACATTTTGTTGTTTACTAATACATTGTTCTGAGTATTGAAAACTAAATTTATGAGTAATACTGATTCATACACCTTGGCTCTAAATCATCTATGTCTCCAATATTGGATTGTATTCTTGCTGCAATAAAAGGCATCAATCATTTCTTTCGGGAACCACTTTTGTAACATGTATCCTGAATATACTGATCCTGGGATATCCAAGCAAATCATTGGCATCCTGCCTACTATTAGGCAGATACTCATATTTCTGGGATATGTGGCAAATATTTTACAGTGTTTTGTGGATAATAGGCTTGCCCTCGTTAGAGAGATTTGTTTAGACTGTCAGTGTAGGCCTTTCAGATCTCCGGTCACAGGTCAGGCCTTTGTCCTTAAGATATCTATATTCTGCATTTTCACCTCAAGATGTGAATTAGGTGTAGGAATGATCAGATTAATCAAAGTAGTTTAGGTTATTGACTAAGTCATGATCCCTTCAGCACTAATGGATTCTTCAGTTCTTTCCAATTTTTCCCACTGAGCTAAGTATTTTCTAAAGCATAGCTTCACATGTTTGAGAAAACTGTGCAAAATATTCATCAATGCTAATTAAATAATCTAACCTTAGGTAGTAACCCTAATCAAGATTTTTTTTTTTTTTCACATTGAGGATAAAATGCTTTTAAAAATTCGACTGTATCAAGAATAAGGAATACAAAACCTGATCTTGTTTAATTTCCGATTATTCCTCTGTATAGAATTTTGTTGATTAATGCATGGTCATCTTCAGCTCTGATCCAGACCCTATACTCACCATGAAGTTCATGTAGATGTTAAAAGTGGTCTTCTTTTAGTAAAAGTAGGCAGAAATACTGCTAATATTCTTCTGTGAGATTACTTTATTCCTTTATTATTTCCTTTTCTAAGTAAAGAAAATCAACCTTAAGGAAATGCAACTGAGATTGCAGACAGAATGCATCAGATAGGCAATCTCTTGAAGAGATTGTTTTCCACAAACTTGTCTTTTCACTATCTACTAGTGAACTATACTACTTTCTACTTGTTTAACAGAAAGATACTATTCCTACTTTGAAATCCTCTCTCTTTGTTGATAATAACATGCCTATTAATTATTTCTCAGAGATTGTACATAGAAGATGGGATAAGTTAATCTTATGAGCTACAGCAAAGAACCTAGTTTAAACTTTCAATACACTGCATTTCTCTAAACCACAGGCCACAGATCAAGTGCTGAATTGATTCTCTTGACCCAGCATAGGTAATATAAATAAAGGTGCTACTGTTACAAAAATAATTGAAAGGGTGAGTCCTTTTGGGAGAGAGATTGGCCATGTTTAAAAGAGAAAATAATTTTATTAATTTTGTGGAAACAGTTCCATAATGAAAATGACAATAGTGCACAACTCTTCTGTACAAAATAACACACTGGCTGAGAGAAGCTGTGCAAGCCTAGGAGAATATTCTCCTTCAGTTCGAGCACTAAAGTAGATAAACCTTTCATGGAACATAGGAAATAGCCACAATGGAAGAGAATAAATACAGGAGAGAAAAGACATCGTTCCATTAAAATTAATTCATTAACAACAAAGCAGCTTATGCGCTCATTGATGTCCTTCTGATGACACAGATGTATGACTTTTCTAATTTAGTCTCAGATATTTCTGCTCCTTCAGAAAGAACAAATATAGTCCTAGAGGCAATCTAATCACCAGGGTAATGCCCATATTCATATAAAACCATTTACTTTAAGGCCACTGGTAGAATTTTAACCTACAAAGCAAGGTGTATGTTCTATGACAATGAAAATTTTGGACCCTAATCTACTAATTTTATAGTAAATCATGGCCTCTGAGTAAATTCCAGTATCTTCAGAGAAAAGGTTACAGGGGAAATCCTAATTAATTTTCTTGAGTAGATAATTAACCTATTAATGTGATCTGAATAAGAACTGCTCTGGCACGGATGAAATGGAGTAGACAGAGGAAAAAAACAACCATAAAATCTTAGATTTAATTTAAGTTTTTGACATGGTAAATATATAAATCTCAACTTTGTTCAGAATTTGCGTTCATTTATGCTGCACAACTATCAGTTTCTGATTTCTTTTTAGCAATTGGACACTACTTTTTTTCTTAGTGAGTTTTTCAGCTGCTTTCCCTTTTTTTTTTCTTTTTCTTTTTTTTTTTCAAATCTTGAAACATGATAATGCTTAAAGTAGCAGCAAATATACAAAGTAGCTTTCCATGTTACAGAGATTTTTGTTTGGAAAGGAGAGGAAGGTTACATTATTGGTGAAGAATTAATAAACTTAACATAAGCTTTGAGTGTCTATAATGATCAGCAAATATCTGTGTATATAAAGTAATGTTTCTGCACTGTAATTGTAATGGCTTTGTGGACTATCTGAAAAAAAGAATCCACTGACTACTAGTTGTTTGGTTGTTCATAAAATCTTTTTGTTTATTTTAAATTATGAAATTCATCATTTCATAACAATCTAGTGTTCTTCTGCATAATTACACATGATCCACGAACTACTGCAGATACAGAAGCAGAAATTGAACATCTCTCTCACACATTACATGAAAAATGAAGCATGAAACAAGAAATTAAAATATGGCATAATTTTTTGTCAATTTTGTCCATTATCTATGGAACTAAATAAGTGAGAGATCTGAGATTAAATGAAATGTTGTGGTTACATTATTCTGATCTATAGCTTGCCAACACAACCAATTCTCAGCAGTCAGAGTGCCAGAAAGCTCATGAACTGGTTGTTTCAGAGGACAGGAAATAAGTTGAAAGAAAAAAACTATTGTCATTATGAAAGCATTGCAAACATCTAGCAATCATTAATTTGTAAACAAGAGCTAATTGCCTTGATAATCAAAACATCCATTTTGTTTATGTCTCATTTCTTCAAGATTTCAAACTTCTCCACTGAATATATAATGGATCAAAACAAAATACCTTCTATTTTGTTGTAGTGAAATCATACATAGTTAATCCACAGCTTTCTCCTCTCAAAGTGCTAACTCAGAGCTTGACCTGAATTGCAGCTAGAATACACACAAAAATCTTACTCCTGTCTTGTAAGTTTTCTACTTTACTTAAGAATATTTCTAACTGGAATTTGTTTGGGGGTTTTTGATTGTTTTTGAAAGCATATTTTAAATTCTAAACTTCACATGAAGTGCAAATTTCATTGATACTTATTTAAACTAATTCATCAAGAGAATGCACATACCAGGTAAGCCAAATAGATAGAGCCCAAATCAAAAGATAGTTGATAATATTGTTGCATAAACATAATAAATTTGACATATAGACATATTTATATTGTTTAGTATCTTTTGTATTAAATATAATTTTAGTATACAAGATATATTATCTTATTAGAACATATGCTAATAGAAAATATTAGCATACAAGACATGTGTACAAATGTTAGATAAATATTTTTAATAGATGTACATTTATTTATTTTTTTAAACAGCTATTTGTATGTTTCTAAATTACTTAAATTATAACCACAGAAAATATTCTATGAAAAAAAAAATATATTCTTTTGATATTTTTTGGTTTTTTTCCAGGATTTATTAACAAGAAGAAATATCTATTTACTCATTTCATAAGTTAATTTTTCTTCCATTCCATTTATACCAAAAGTAATGTATTCCAGTGGGGAATTTACAAGGACATTTATCATGTTTGTATTAGTGATAAGCATCCCTTTATAGACTTATGCCTATAAAGACTTTCTTTTAGACATATTGATTCTTATCTGAAGATTACCTGGCAACTTAGTTATTCAGCTTTGTTTCATTCTGAAGTTGTTGTAGAAATATCAGATGAACAATTGTTGCTATAGTTTGTGCTAAGCCTAGTCTTTCTGTCTGTCAAAAACTGCAGAAAAAGGTGATATCATACTTAAAATTGCTGAGTCCATTTTATGTTTTGTTTATGTTTTGTCGTGGGTTTTTTTGTCTTTTTTTTTTTTTTTTTTTTGGTCTACACATATAAATTCATACAAGTGCAAATTTGCATTGTGTTCTTTACTGCATGACATGCTTTGATTCAATAGGTATGAACTGAAAAGCTGCATAAATACTTATTTGTTCAAATTCATACATGTAAGCATACCTCTGCACTGCTATTTTCAGAGGGACTTTAGCTTTCCTATTGGGACATCTGGCCCCCAAGACAACAGCTCTTTCATGGGCAGTGAGGTGTCCACCCTCACCAGGAACTTGTAGCTTTGAGTCTTTGGAATTTGCTTTTCCTGGCTTGTGTGGACACCAAGCAGGACAGACAACATGCCAGGAAAAGCAGCCTGAATGGGAACAAGTTTTATTCTGCACCCACACAGCAGTATTACTGGAGGGGAGGTCCTTCTGTTTAGAAGCATAAAGGCCATCATTCCACCTACCTGGAATTCTATAGTTACCTCTTTAAAAAACATGTATATTTTTCACTACAAACCCAGTGTAAACATGTACAGTAAATGAATTCCTTCATCTATAGCACTCTGCTTAACAAACTGAATCTCTTAAGCACTGCATAGCCAATGGCCAAACAATTTATCTCACATTATTCTCAGTATGATAGGTTTACTGAACAAATCATGTCACAATCCTGCAATCTCTACACTTTTTATTAATTATATAACAAATCAAAATGACCTTAAACATTTATATAGACTCTGACTTGTATTTAGTTTCATAGCTTGTGCAAATTGCAAGGTTGTAATTTATCAAATCACTACGGAATTTGCTTTTCTTTTTGACTCAGTTCTCCTGTAGATCTTTATTCTTTGACATCACAGGAATATTGTGCAAGTTCTGCTGTATCAACTGATAATTGACTGTAGTAGATTGTGACATCATTTTGTTATCTTGAGTAAATTTTTCTGTTCTTATAGGACTGAGGAGAAGTTTTGTGTGTGAAATTTTGCACACAGAAGAGTGACAATTCAGGCTTAGTTTTTTTTGTTTAAACAGGTAACATGCTTTGTTCATCCATTAAATCAATAAAGATCAATATTTTTTTATTATTATTTCTGTTTTTATTGTTTACTGCTATACAACAGAATGAGATTTGGCTCTACTTGGCCATATACATATGCTATTGAAAAAGACAGACCATGGCTCAAAGAATTAATGTACTTAAGATAATGAAAGTCCTAGCTGATAAAACACAGGAAGAAAAAAGCATGATTAACGATTAATGACTGACACAACAAGCAATCATTTGTGTATGTCTGTGCCAGGACCATGCATTTAATTGTTTCACACACAGGAATTAACAAGGACTTCCAGTATGTGGATTTGGAAAATTCTCTCTTACTAGAGAGAATGAAAAGCAATGAATAAAATATGTAAATGTATATTCCTGGATCTTATGGCCAAGAAGAGCTTTTACAGGAATATCAAGTAAAGATACCAATAACCACTCATAAAAATAAACTAACTGAATTGAGTAGTATATCTTGTTAAAAAAAAAGAAAGAGCTAGGTTTATGAAAAGCAATATTAAAATGTCATTAAAAACTTCACAAAGAAGGAAAGACCATTATATTTCATCAGAAGTTCTTTATAATGAAATTTAATAATTTGTATTTAGAGAATATGAGAACATTTTCGTACTTCCATTTATAGAAAAGAAAAGTATGTTTCAGAAGCTTTATGATTTGCCTTTTTTTTTTTTTTTTTTTTTTTAATGATTCATCCAACAGAGTGGAATGCTGTTCTGATGCAAAAATGTCATTTAACTACAGACATATGTAGTTAACACAGAACATATGAAACAGCTGAACAAGTAAATGGTTTAATGTATTATCTTTATGGATCTAACCTTTTTCAATTTTAAAAATAAAGCAAGATTTTTCCAAAATCAGAGAATCACAGAGTCACAGGGCTTAGAAGATACCTCTGGTGATAACACACATGGATGATAAAATGATAACATATATATATATGTATACATATATATACATATATATATGCATATATTTAAAGATGGTTTATTATACTTATTGCTATTATTCCAGAACTACTCATAATCTTACAGACATCTGGCATGTACTTTTAAACTGAGTGCAGCATTTTCAACTCAAGATCTTTCGGTTTTTCAGGGAGAACTGTACATATGATTAAGACACTTGATGTCATTATTGAATTCATTCTAACAAACACTTATAACTCTAATACTCTATCATTTCTGTAGAGAAAATTTTCATAGGTATGAAGATGTAACGTCAGGAAAAAGCCATGAGACATTCCTTCCAGTTCAAGGCTACTACAGTGAATCACAGCTCTTTGGAAGCACAACATCACTGAAGCAGAATCACAGAATCATAGAATGGCTTGGGTCAGAAGAACCTTATAAATGACCGACTTCCAACTCCTGTGCAATAGACAGCATCTATATATATTTGTTTTATGTGAGACTTTTGCAAAGATTGTGTGCATTCCCTTTAATGCATGTAAGAATTATGATGGGTATTCAAGATGATCATACATTGAGAAATTGTTTTTCTTCAAAAAAGAGTGACATGAAAATTATACTTAACAAGCATACACCAGGAACTAGAATAATGGTAGCACTGCTCAGCTAGAAAGATCAGGGATCAAGAAAATTGGGTCAAAGTTCTATTGGCTTGGTTCTGTTATAGTTCTGATACTAGAATTAATGGCAATAGACTCTAACGTCATTTTGTACATAAGACACGTATTGTAGAATAGTGTTGTGTTGGATCTGAAACACGGGTCATGCTACTATCAGTGAATTAAACAAGGAAAAAAAGTCAGTGGTCATATATTGTAGATATTTTCTGTGAAATAAATCCCTAAGGCATTGAAGAAATTGGTAGCTCTTTGGTTAATTAAATAGTTATAGCCAGATTCTTGTTAATTATAAAGGACATATGGAGGTGGGATTAAATTTTGCTTGGCCACAACAGGAAAAAAACAAAAATGTGAACATTACAAATTTTCTGAGATATGAAATATTTTCTGCCAGTGAGGAGATATCTTTACTCAGCAAATTGGATGGACTGACAGTTAAGTGATGTATTTATTTATTTAAATGTTTATTTGCTGGTTCTCTTACATGGAGAAATGGAAAAAGCTCAAATTTCACTGAGTTTCATAATATGACTATTCAAACACATGAAGCATTTCCTTGCAAAATGGATTAGCCACTAAGATATCTCACAGGCAAGGAGGTATCTGTTATCAGTACAGTAAGCATGGGACAGTACTACCATTCAAAATCATGAATGACTGTGAATGACTGTGGAAGTGAAAGAACTTTGTTGTGAGAAAAATCAAAGATCAGTTTCATGTACCTGAAATTAGTTTAGAAGATAACTCTTTTCATATAACTCACTGATGTTGCACCCAAGCATTATGGAATGTGTACAGCAAAAATAGCAGAGCTATTCAAAGACTTCAAGATACACTGAATTATGAGAAGAAGTTTATCCTTAGGTCACCCGGTTGAATAAGTCACTTGAGAACACTTCTTTGTATGGAAAGGTACACAGTTGTATGTTTTAGAGTTGGATGTATGATAAAATTTTGCCTCAGCGATCTCTGTAGCAATTTCATAGAAGGGATGCGTTCTGAGTTCTTAGAAAGTTGTACGGGATGCAGCAGTGCACTTCAATGTAAATATTGGAAATTGTGCAAGTAAAGAAAAAAAAAAATAGCAATGCCTATTAAAAACAAACAAAAAAAGTTGCTCAAATTCTGTGATTTTTTGTATGGGGGGTTATTAAGACTTCAGTTTTATTTGCTCTCTGCACTCAAACAGCATTATTTTATGCATACAGAACTTCAAAATCTAAAATGGCAAATAAGCAGTGTTACAAACAGGAAAGAAATCTCAGAAGTATTAGTCAGGTTGAAGTAACTATCTCTAAAAAGCCAAAAATGAATAATGTCTTACATTTCTTTTTTTCAGACTTTGCTTTCAAGAGTGTAAGTTCTACCCTGTGACCTACCACTATGATGATGTCCAGAAACACGCACATATGCAAAAATAATTATAGAAATAGAAAAATAATTATAGATTAATTGATTACAATAGTAAAATACTCACTATGTTACCTCCATTTATGATGTATATTTTTGAAAATTTTTAGAAATAATAACATTAAATAGTTGTGTTATTGTTTATCATTTTTTTACAAGATCCCTGTCATATAATTCAAAGACAATGGATTAGTTTAATAGTTGTGATTCTTTTTGTTTTAAACCTGTTGCCTGATCATTTCATTAGATGTTATGCAGAACTTGCAGTGGAAGAAACAGGTTTCCTGCTAAACTTCATTTTAGAATTCACATTTTTGTAGAACTGTGTCCTGTGTCTAATTGTTGCCTTTTTTCCTAACTATAGTCTTCATGCAGAAACACTTTATGCCTGCAACAATCTTTGTTACCTTTCTACATCTCTTTCCTAATTGCCTGGGATCTTTTCAGAACTGATCGAGTGAATTCAGAGAAAAATATTTTTGGCAATAAAAAAGGTTGATAATCTGAAAGATTTCTCTACGTCAGTTTTTAACCAGTAACACAAATAAAGCTATACAAGGTAATACAAGGTATTACATGTAGGGATTATATTTGGAGATAAAGATTTTGACATCATGAGTAAAACAGAATATAGACAGCATTCTTTTTTTTATATACTTATTTCTATTTTACGGGCATTAACAGTAGTCCAAGTCATTCTGTTGCTGTAGCTTGGACAGGAATCACATGGTGAATCCTTACATGTAATGAAGCATTATAATTAGAATACAGCCACATCAGTAGTGGCATTAGAAACTTGATATTCTGGCTTTCATTTGAATTACTGTAAGAAAATCTCATATTTCACCCTGTCTCTGATACAGCAGGTTCTTAAATAAGTGTCTAAAATTAGGAATGAAAGGGAGTAGAAGCTGCAAAGATTAAAGATTACAAAAGGAAGAAAAGCTTGTGGGAAATAGTTATTTGCTAAACTAACTGGTAATTCAATAGTGAAAAATGATTTTGTGCCTAAAAGTTTATCTTTTTCTCTCTAAATAAATCACTAGGTTTATCAGAAAACATTACTCCAAGTTGTAAAACTAGTTTAAATTACGGCTTTGAGACATCAACAATTCTGTTGGAGTCAGTAAAGCCATTTAAATGTTTACAATTGATCTAATCCCCTCTGCTCTAATCACCTTACCCAACTGCGGCCTGAATTGTATCAGACTGCAAAACAGAAAGTCAACAACAGTGATGTGGATACAACCTCTCTTCTTTGATACTGTTTTAAAAATGCATTAATTAATATCTTTATTTTACTATATAGTTCCCATGCTCTGGCTACTACTGAAGCAGGTTTATTACTCAGTAGGCACCAGACAATCCTTAATGTAGCAGTCTTCTTTAGCATGGCCTCACTTCTCCTAAAGACAGAAGATATTTCATGAATCAAGACAATGTTTTCTTTGCAGTGATGGAGCTTGACTCAGACACACTCCCTTGCAGAAGGCTTGTGCTCAGCTAACGCTACTGGCTCCTCACAAGTGCTGGGAGGGGTGGGGAGTGGAGGAAATAATTTTAAAGTTCTACATTTAAAAGTGGAATGCACCATTAAGCTGAGTCTGCTGCTGTAGAGAAGAACGAATTGACTGACTTATAAAACACACTGTGCTTAGTGCAGCATTGCAGACCTGCACATGGCTTGTAAGTTTAATAGGGACAGGGAGGAGAGCTATTTGTTTTGTTGTGTCAGACCATTTTGCAGGCTCCGAAAAGGAACTCATTTTGGAATAATGAAAGAACATGCATAGAAACTCAAACAATAGTTGCTGGATCTTAGAAGAAACCCACATATAATTTATTTCCTTCCTACTTCTGTAGACTGTTATGTATTATAGTATAATGTTATTAAACTGGTGTATTCGGAATAATAGGAGAGAAAATTAGATCATCATATTCAAGCTGACAGGCGGTTGTGCTGAAAACAGCCAGTGAGTGTGTCTTTCATTAATCCAAAATAAGCTGCCTTATGGTTCCAATTCTTTCTTCATTTTATTAAAATTATCACTTCATTGTGTTTACAAGAGCTTCCTTTTATCTATGTTCTCTTTAATGCTTTGTAACTAAGATACGAAATGAAAAATGTTTTAGGTTCACACTGGCAAGTTTGAGATGAAGTTTTCAGAACCAGATTTATTTGACATTGGTACAATTGCCTGCAGTTCTTGACCAGTATTTTTGGGATTTTGTTTGTCTATCTGTTTTCCCTTGTCTTTTATAGTGCAGTTGATCTAATGTAGAGATTCTGCACAAATCAGCTTATTGTTCCTAGATTATTCTGGCTATTACTGAAGCAGTTAAAGCCTAGACTAGGTTAAAGTTGTTCCATAATAAGGGTAAGAAAATGCAACAAACTTTTCTGCTTACTCTGTTGAGTGAAGCAGCTGACATTATACCAACTGTCTGTATTGAGCATAAATACGTAGGAGCAACAGTTTCTCCTCCTGTACTGTAAAGAGAAATATCATTTGGAAGCCCAGTAGGCAGGAAAAACACCAGACAAATGTACTAGGGAAAGCAGTTTGAACTGTAAGCATTATCTTGCAAAAGAATGATACTGAAATGGCCAACTTCTTAATATAAGAAAAAGAACACTATGTATTCTATGGAGCAGACGTATTTTTGGCATGCCAATACAGCTGCTCTGCAAACTCACTGTTATGAAATAAATACCAGTACGGGGTTCTTGCCAACAGCATTATATTAGAATAATGTTAGAAATGCATTGTTTTTCTTATTCCTATTGTTGTTGATAATAATAATAATATTGTTAGGAGAAAAAAAAGAAAAAAAAATCTTTTATATATTATTTATATCTTTTATATATCAAGGATAAAATCAAACAGCACAAAGGCACCTTCCTAAGTTTTGGTGCTAATATTCAGCTGCACTTGTACAATGAGAAGCAGGTTCCTTTAGGGAAATTGGAATTGTCTTATGCAAACCCTCAATTATAAAAGCTGCAAAACAAAGAATGTGGTCTACTGATAATGAGCACAGATTGTTTCATTCTTCTTTCCTCCTTCTCTTTGATTTTTTTTTTTTTTCCTTATAATAGCTGACCAAATAGTATTGTATCCAGCAGGAGAATGCAAACAATTACTGGAAATGAGAAAATCCTTTATCTTCATTGATTATTTTAATTAATCTTAATAGAGGGATGTAGGGAATTGTATGTTCTGTAGGTAAGATAAAAACTGGAGAGGTATCAAAAAGAAGTAAAATAATAGAAAAAACAGACTGGTGCAAATAAGTAAAAGAAAATTTTAAATCAGAGCTAAAACTTCCCACTGGAATTCTAAACATAATACAACATCAAATGGATGGCAAGTTCCTACATCATTCCAGAAGTGAACCAAATACTGTCTTCATTTTGGGCTTGTTGTTCCAAATGTAAACCAACCTTTCTGAAAGGCTGAATACATAAAAAGCATTTCATTCACAGTTGAAATCTATACCAAGGTTTCAATGTCATCCTTATATGGAAAAATGGTTGCAAAAAGATATTGTAAACTACAATTTGATACTGAGGTCATGCTGCTCACATGTACTACTTACAAGAAAGGAGTCTTTATGCTTACTTAGTAGCAAACATTTACTATTATTACTTGAGCAGGTTAAGATACAGCTTTAAAAATGTGATTTTGCTTTCAGTAAGGCCAGAGTGACATTTGTGATGTTAGTGAGCCTGTAATTCAACACTATTGCCACTGAGGCAATAAAAAGCAAGTGTTTTGGTGCCTTTTTTTTTTTTTTTTTTTTTTTCCAGTTAAGCAGATTTGCTCTTTAACACTGGAGGTTCAGTGGATGATTATGACATCAAAGTGTGACAGACAGTGATTATGTACTGCAGGGGAAAAAGACGGATAAAAGCAGATGTTTAATTCCCTTAGCTTAAAGAGGCATTATCCCTAGCTAGTAGGAAAAATAAGTGTTCCATCTTGTTTTCATTTACAGAAAAAGAGAAAAGCAGGTACTGATTTAACCAACTTCTCTATTTTCTTTTAAAATCTTAATTGTGGAGTTCTCACCCTTCCTTAATTATATATTCATTAATCATTTGAGTTTGTTTTTTTCTTTGACTTTAATGTAGGCAACTGGTTCCAAAGGACTCATCCATTACCTGTGCCTAGGCATGGCCTCTCTATTCCCTCCTTCCCCCCTTCCCTCCCTCAGAAAAGCTATTGAACTATGAAAACAATATTAAAAGTATCATAGTGGATATAGAGGTTGAGGAATCTAAATCTTTGTGTAATGATTAAATAATTTTAATAGATTCTGAACTTTTTCAGAAATTTGAAAATTATTTTCCAAATTTTTTATTTTATTTGCTCACATTCTTAAAAATGGAAAAGACAGAATTGAATACAAGGAACACAGAATTTGACAAAGCTCCACAGAAGTCCCTGGAAATCATTTATTTAGATAGGGTCTTTATTGCAGTTAAGGTAACAACTTAATCATTTTTTTTAAAATCTGTTTAATCTGAAATATTTGGATTTCATTTTAAGTTGCATAAAATATGCGGACCAACAAACTGCTGTCAAATCTTAAAAGGAAACATCAACAGTCAATACCACTGATTAAATTCAAAATGTTTTTGGCTTTAATCCAGAGCACTTTATTCCATTAAAGGTAGGGAAACTGATAGATGGGGGCTTGGGAAGAGGTTGTTTCTTTAGTGAGTCAGGAAAGAAAAGACATTAGAAGAATCCTCTCAATCTAGAGTCAGTGCATATCATTTGAGTGCCAGACTTCAAACACATGCTCTTAATTGAATATATATATTTTATAATTCTTCTTTGACCAAACAGAAGTGGTAATTATGAAAGCAAACCAACAAGACAAAAAAGATTACCTGCTTTTGAACGTTGCTAATCCTGAAATATTCCGCACTTCAAAAATACTACTCTTAGCTTGTTCTTTCATGCATAGTATAACAAATTAAATGGCTGATGAGGATCATTTCTTTCAAGCTTGTTACTAAATGCATTTTTTATGAAGAGAAAATGGTTCATAAGCAATTTGTTTGTGGGAAGCGGAGTAACAGATGACATGAGAGCAGAAGAACAGGAGTGTGGTGAGTCAGCTGAAATTGTATGGAGACAGTTGTCTCTTCCACTCAAGTTTGCATTCATGGGTTACAAAGGAACAACAGAGGGAAATTTTCCAGCAATATTATTAATGAGGAGCTGGGGAAAAATCCTACCTTCGCAGAAATCAATGGCAAACATCTACTGATTGCAAAGGAGCCTAGATTTCATGCATTTTTTTCCAACATAACAATTATATGTCCAGTTTAAGCTCTAGAATTAAAGCATTTTTGAAGTTACATTCTGATTCTAATTTAAAGCATTTTGTTAACTAAATACTTTCTCTTCAGCTTCTGGACAACACTACTGAATTGCAAAGAGTCTTTTCCTGTAGTTCTCATAGATCTGTAATTTTCCTTTTCCTCTTCTTTCAAATCATCTTCTTTCTCCTTCACTCTTTCTAGCTCCTGTCTTGTTTTAAACCAGTATCCTGCAGTGGACCGAAATAAGAAGAAAAGGAAAACGCTTCCAAATAAGCTGTTTCTATTCCATAATGCTTTACATTACAGCTTAGTATATCCTGAAATCAGACCATTGTTCTAAGCAGCTGGAAACTGTAGAACTATTTTTCTCATACAGAACAGTTATGAGAGCATTTGTTTTATGCCTTTTGTAGTGATTCAGAGTAAACATTCAGTTGAGTACGGCAGAGGTCCTGCAGAACCAAGCAGGCTCCAGCATAAGATTCATTCAATAACATGTCTTAACAGTGCTAGAAACATTCAACTGAATTACACTTTTTTTTAAACAGGGAGGATAGAAACAGTAAATGAAGAGACAGCTTTTAAACCTTAGAATGTATTGTTAAAAAAAAATAAAAAAGAAAAATCTCTCAGAACAGAGGGCCTCCAATGTGCTAACACAGAAGCACACCCTGAAGCCCTTCACTGCCTGTGATCTTCTCTAGGATGACTGTAAGGGTTTCCTACACAACTCTCACTGCCATATGGGAATCTGAAAAAAGAATTTGATCCCCTATATATAGATGGCTGGAGGGCATTTATAGAATAGTGTCTTAATGTGCATCTGATCTCCTCACAAATGCACTTTTGCAATCATTGTATACTTAGGAGGGGTTTTTTAGCTAATAATTTTAGACAAGTAAACATGTCAGTATCTTTCTCTAAAAGATCAAAATAGGAATAATAAATCCAAAATTATTCAGGTGGTAAGAGCGGAGATGCTATTTGTTCTTGCAATGAATTGTGAATGACACGCATACGTTAGGAAGATACCTCATAAAGATTAGCATTTCTTTCTGATACATTTTAATGTATGTCTTTATATTTGTAATTTATTTATTTTTTTTCTCCCCCTGTAGATAAGGCGAGTACTTTTGCTTATGTAAAGTATTAAGGCTGACATATGTTTCATTCTTGATTTTCTGGTCACTTTATAATTTCATAGCTTCTAAAAATGTTAAAAAATTTGTTAGACTTCATGGAATTCTGATTTGAAGAATAGAAAACAGGAAGCTGTTTTGAATGCTCCCATTTGATCCATCTTTGTGCTGGCAGCACAATGCCTTAAAATCCACCTGCTGGAAGTCGGGTGGTTTATGCAAAGGGATGTCATGGTAATTTGGAAACTGCTGAATACAGAGTGAAGCTTTTTCCTGCCCCCAAACCTACCACACCAGTTTTTCTAGCTCATTACATGCCAAAACTTTTGATTGATGTGCTCACTTCAGTCACGGGTAATTTTAACTCCTATATTAAGTAGCTGCTGCTTCCACTCCATTATATTTCCTTGTATGGGGTAAATCAGAGCTCAAGCTTGGCCTATACTGGTCTGACCTAAAAGCTGAGTAAGCCTTTGTTTAGTTTTGTGTAGGCAGCAAGCCAATATTTCAAAACAGCTTAAGCAATCACACTACCTTTTCTTAAGTGTCATGATCCCTTGAAATGGAGCTTTCTAGAGCTTCTACATGGCATTTTTAGAGGAGTTCATGAAGGTAAGAGAATTGTTAAAGGCTTTCTAGATATGATTATAAACCTTTTCATGTCGTTTCAGTGAAATATTAGATATAGCACAGAATAACCTGGGACTGCTTTGCATTATTACCGTAGGGGATGAAACACCTATTTTTGTACAGCTTAATTCTCTAATTGGGTTTGGGAACAAAAGGAGTCACTATGGGTGTTTCTGTTTGTCTGTCAGGTTCTCAGAAAATAATTCCCTGCCTATGTGGTCCTGTAGAATCCAGGCTCAATTTAAAGAGTTAAATTATTGCCTACAAAAGGGATTCATCCATCCTTTCTACAGCTCCTTAAAAGGCACAAAATCTAAACTGATTTTATAGGTACCCTGCATAGATAATAGGGGTAAATAGTAGTACTTCAAGACAAACAGTTCATTTCATCTTATAATTAGTGAATAAACACGTGAGGTTTTAGAGACTGTGAAGGGAAAGAGCTGATACATCTGTTTCTTAAATCTCATCACTGGATTTTGGTTTAGGGCTGTATGTCATGCAGTCATCTAATGAATTGAGAACAATACAGTTTTATTATTCAGTAAGTAGATTCTCCTTTTTTCTAGTTTCATCTCAGATAGCACCACTCAGTTTGAGATGTGGCTTGGTTTTTATGGAGGGAATGTCCATTTAGGTTTGTGAACCTCAAATTCTGAATTAGACATGTAATTCAAAGTTCAGTGTAAAGCCATTTAGTGGAAGATTAAGCATCTACTTCCTACCAATGCTTCACTAATGAAATTCAAATATGCATTTCCAATACAGCTGTGCTGATGATGTGGCTCACTGGCAAGGCAAATTTATTAAATGGTGCTAAATTCTAAGCAATAAAGACCCAAATGATAAACACGCATAGTCATACCAAGTTCCATTTTACGTTTTTCATAGTGCACAGAACTACACACCTAGAACTTTAAAGTAATCTGCTGATGGTTTATTCAGGCCCTATACAAATCCATACTGTTAAAATCACAGTATACAACAAATAAAGATTAGGCTTCATTCAATCAATTCAAGCATTATAAATGCTTATGCAGCCATCTTTGAGCTAATTGTGAAGATTCATTTTTTTCATCATCAGAAACAAATAGGTATTCATTGAAAGTAGCCCATGTCATCCTATACTAGCCACCTAGTACGAACCAGAAATTAATTCCTACAAGGAGTGACTGCCTCTGATTGGAAGAAAGATAGAACAAAATATGTAGCTTGAATGTACATCTCTATTCTACTAGTGTCAGGAGTTAGATAAGTTGAATGACTGCCAAAGATCCTTAAAAATCTGGTGTTGAACTACAAAAAATATGTATGGGATATGTCTTTTTAGAAGACTTTCTGGGATAGTTCATTTTCAGAACTTCAGAAAAGAGGTTGTGACAGTTTTTGTATCAGTTAAACATTCTAGTTTGCTACTCCTGTTAATTTAAAAAATATTTCTGTAGTCTCTTTCATCAATTCCAAAGTCACTTTGTGGAAAGATGAAACAGGCAAATGAAGAATCTACATGTTCCACTCAGCATGTTTGATTTCATCTTTTTGTAAAGAAATGGAAAATAAACTGAGTCTTGCATTACAATAGTCCTGTGAAAAAACACTACCTAAGCAGAAAAACAAATGAAGAGCCAGTTCAGGATTATTATACTCAATTTCATTTGCATTTAAAAATTACACCTCCAGTTTTATCTTGACTCCAAATTTTTTATGCCCACTGTAAGGAGCTCCATGGCTATCATTCGCATTACGAAAGTATGCATGTCACCTTTTATAAAGAATCAGATATAATATCTATTATTGATACTGGATGATCTTAAAGGTCTCTTCCAACTCAAACCATTCTATGATTCTAGGATTCTATGATCAACCCTTTTGAGTTTAATGCAGTAGTAGTAGAAATATTGACAAAACTATGTTCGGTGTATCAATATCTAAGTTATTACTTCCTCTAGATGCTGTGGTAAAAGATGTTTAGTGTGTTAACTCATCCAAAATGAGACTTTCTCATGCATTAGTAGTAGTAGTATTAATATGTAATTAAAATATTCTGACTGTACTAACATAGAAAATCTTCAATTTTAATGTACAGCTAGGCTAATGTCTCATGGAGAAAAAAAAGGAAAAAAAGTAACCGAAATTTTTTAATGAATAATTACATAATAACGTGGATTAATTAAAAGCACTTATACAAAGCTAGATAGGTGTCATAGAGGTTAAATTATCTACATTATAGTCAGTATATAGCACAAATAAAGAGATAAGCTCTAAAGGGAGATGCCAGAAGTCTGCCCAATAAAAGCTCAGATTAAAGGAAGTTATGAATAATAAAATCAGAGAACAACAGATCTAAAATAGTTCTCAGACTGCTACATAACTTATCCCCTGGCCAAGTCATAATCAACTTTGCTTGTATAATGTATACATTTCTACACTGTTCTGAAAGTTCTCTAGTGCTGGACACAGCCTCTAATACAGTTCAGAGATCTGTGGACATTACCTTACAAAGATTTTCTCTCCTCTTAGCCTGAAACCCTCTTGCTGCTGTTGAAATCCTCTGCTACCTGTCCTGACCACTGAGGATACAAGGTAGTTTCCCTCTTGTAGTAGCCTCCTGTGTGCTAAACAATTATGTGGACATGAGCAATTTCCACTGAACAGGACTTTGCACTCAAATCAAAAGGTAAAAGTTTATTCACAGACTACAATAATTTAATTTGTAAAGAAAAAGGTGAAAACAACATCATTATTTTAAATTCCTGCAGGCAGGAAGGGACTAACCATTTCATTTAAATCAGGCAAAATTATTTGAATATATTTTATTCATAAATAATATGAATTATAATATTTTAACATGAAGAAGTTTGGTGTCAAACTACCAGTACAATTCGCCTTGATGATTTCACAAGGGAGCTTTAAAAAACACTAGCATTGATTCTTAAAAATTCTTAGCAAAATTCACTCTGAAAACTCATGGTATAAAGTGAAGCATAGTTTTTGCACAGGAATCTAAATATGAAGACAATGGTAATTTTCCTTTGACCTAAATGTAATACCACTATGAGTAGCACAGTAACAAGGTGAGGTGATGTTATTTTAAAATCTAATTCAAATGTTGGGTTGTTTTTTTTTTTTTTCCCTTATAAAGAACTTTAAAGCCCCAACTAATCTATGTTTTGTTAAAGTCCATTTTTGTCTATTTCCACATCTTTACTTGGAAAGAGCCATAAAAATAAACTTTTACAAGTTCAATTTTGTTGTCTGGTTAAATCATTATGTACCCGTATCTTCATGATATTCCAATTTTAAAGTAAATATATCATATCTGTAGAAAAATACTTAATATGTCTAAAAGAAGAAAAAACCTACAAAGGAAAATAGTTTTTTCCTTTGTAAAATAATATATATTAGGATATACAAACTCCTTTTATTTCAATATGGCATAGAGGTTTTTAAAATAATATTTAATTTATTTGTTTAAACTGAGTTTATTTATTTACTTATTATTTAGCTGTATTTATACAGGTGAGATGTTGCTCTTATTTTGGGTTTAGTTCAATTTAATGTTAAGAAGCATCTGTATTACGAACATTTTACCATTATGGAAGCACCAATACAGTAGACCAGCAAATATTCCTAACGGAATCACTGTTAAAATTAACCTCGGTTGTCATGGTTTTATGTTTTTTGTTTTCATACAATAAATTCCCCGTCTCAAAGTAAATTAAAGAACATTTTTGCTGGTACTGAAGAATCTATAGCAGTTGTTTACACCAGCTTAGATGTATGAGTTTAAATTCACTCTCCATACGTTGGCTATTTGAAAAAAGTGTTTAAGATAGACATAATGTAAGTCAATTGGGAACACACTTGGATGAACAGGCATAAATTAATATTCAGTAAATCAGTCTGAAATTGAAATAAATGTGTTTAATGAGATAGTATTGGGTTAAAAAATTAAGTTTGATGTTAATCTGTTGTGATATTTTGCTTGCATATACAATATCTGTGTAGTTTGAATCTCAGTTTTCACCCCTTCTTAGTAATTCTGCCAGTTCTACCTTGAAATATATTTTATTCAAGCTCAGCTGTCAGCTTTCTTTCAAGTTTAGCCTTCACGTATGAGCAAATGTGTGTCAAGCAATTTAGGAATATGCCTGAAAGAAATATGATTTTCCCCCGTGAATCAGTCAATCCTCTCTTCTTCCTATACTACCTATACAATTCTTATAAATGATGCCTTCACAATTCTATTGGGAGGTTAAGTAAGTGAAATGTTAATGCAGTTCTCGTGTGAGAAAAAATGCGTGTAGATTGCTCTGCAATCGTAATGTTACAAGATCATTTCATATCCTTGAAATGTTGTTTGCCAGAGATACTATAATGTATATTTCTTTTAAGGGATTAAAAAAGAGAGAGAGAAAAAAAAGAGGACAGAAACATAAGTAGCATCAACGTCATTGTGTGAGAACCAGTTTAATTAATTCTCTGCAATTGGAACCTTGCAAAGGATTTACAAACAAAGCGGTGGGATTACGATTAACATGTTCCCTTGTCCCTAAGCAAGCTTCCCCTTTGATCTTTTCAGATGACAGGAGATGTGCCTTAGGAATTAGAATGTAATGCAGTCATCAGCTGTGACTGATGGAGGGGTATCAGGGCTGAGCAGGAGGAAACTCTTCAGGCAAGCATGCGCCACTGTTTTTCACTGCCCCTCCTCCTAGTTCTTTCCTCCAGGGAACCTTTTTGGCTAAGTTCGGCATGTCATTAGCAGTAGTACTACAAATGCGTGTTTCTTTTTCTTAGCTATGGTCTCTGCACTCAGTGTTAGGTGCCTCTTTCTTTTGACCTACTTTGGGTTGCAGCTCTGCCTTTAATAAGAACACAACACTCTTTTCACAGGTTGATTGTCAGTAATGTGTCTACAACATAGGAAAAAAAAAATGAAGAAAAAGGTGTTCCTTGTAAATTTCCTCCCTCAAATATGAGCTACCTTTGTGGTAAAACACACAAGATACAAAGATTTTTTTTAAGTAAAACAACTCAAATTGGAACTAACATAACTGCATTTTCACAAGCTAATTTGCTTTATTTTTTGTTTAAGAGTATTAGTACTGCTCTACAGAGTGATTCATCAATAATAACTCAGTACTAATTATGGTCAGAAAAATTGTTTGGAAACTCTTTAACTCTTTAACACTACTCAGCTCCTTAGGTCAGCTGGGCCTCAGAGTCATGATGTAGTTTTTGAAAAGTGTCTCAGCATACTTTTTTATTATGAAATAATTATCTTTTCTTAAAGAACTTCAGCAATTTTCCACTTGGGTTTAGGGAGCAGATTTAAATTCTTTTAGTTTGAGATAAGGAGGAAAATAAACTCTTCTGTTTTACATAAAGATATCTAAGTAATTTATATAATATTTATACAACTCCTACAAATGTAAAGTAGCTTTTCTTAAAGAAGTGTGGCTGAACAGGAAATGTAGCAAGAAACAGGAATCTGCTGAACCACTTAGAGCTTTTAGGAGTAGCACGTGATTGTGCCACAAAGGAGAACTCCCATGTAACAGAAGAGACTTTGTGGCATTAGTTCTTTCCGGGATTCAGCCTTTACTAACTAGTTTTTCATTAAAATCTACCAAGGTTCAAGGAGACTTCTCTCAGGTGGTGTAATACATACAGCAGCCTTTTGTAGGCTAAATATAATTAGGGTTAGCTGATTGCTAAGAGAATTGGAGAAAAAGCATCAGGAAAAAAATGCACAAAAAACAACAAAATTCATTTATATCTTAAGCTATTTTCGAAGTTGCTTTTGTGAATACAGATTAAAGTTTAAATAAATATTCACTACGGATGTATATACACTATAACTAGTTAATTAAGCCATTATGCAAAACAATGCAATAAGTAGTCATTAGAGAGACTCTCAATTGGTTAACCTCTACTTTTCTCTCAGTTTATTCTGTTGGTATTTGTATTATAGCTGACAACAACAAAAAAAAAAGTGTGAAAATTAGATCAGGAATCGTAGTTGCTTTCATAGCACACCTTGTAGGTGTTAAAAAAAGAGACATTTTAATTGACAAGAAATGAGCATCACTTGACTTCTCTGCTGCCTTTCAAACAAAGTTTTATTCAAGTTGGAGGTTTTCTTTCTATTTTTTAAAAATGTTTGACAAGTGAAAACATTCCTTATGGAAAACTGTTATAGCTGATCCAAATATTTTATATTATGGAATAAAATACACAGATTCCTCTCTTCTTTTGTGTGTGTGTATTCATGGTGTGTTTATTATTGAAGCTATTAATGTAAGTTAGAACAATTCATCTGATGATTCATTTGATGAAACACAATTTTTAGATAACAAAACAAAGGTTTTCTAAGAAAAATGAAGCTAACTGGGGATGGAGAATAAAGAGAATTTAAACTTGACAAGGAGCAAGTTCAAGTCAAAAATACATGAAAAAATAAAGAATATGTTTTTTTCTCTGCAAGAATTTTGAAAGCCCATGCTATCAAATTAAGAGCCAGTAAGAGTGGTGGGGTTTTTTTCTTTTTTTTTCTTTTTTTTTTTTTTTTTTTTTTTCCTTTAAGGTTGAATGAGAGCATTCCAAAGCTGCAGACCTTCAGAAGGCAAACAACTCATAACATAGATTCCCTGGTCTTCCAAACCCATGCTGTATGCTAATGGTACCTCTCTCGATCTGAGTAACCATATTGAGCTTTCAGACCTGAAAAGAAATATCTCATAGGAGGGGAATATCAGTAGTGAAATAAGATTCATGAAAGCAAAAGAACAAAAGATTGTTTTCCTGAGCACAAGAGAAATAAAAATAAAAATAAAAAAAATTGAAAATAAACAATCAAACAAAAGCATTCACATTTATTTACTTGCAACTTCAAACTACTTTTATCCCACAAATGATTTGATGTCTTTTCAAAGCCATGGTGCTTATGCTTTTGCAGTCTCCTTGCAGTTTTTCATTGAGATCTCAAGCTGATTTCTTTTTCTCTTCCACCTTTTTTTTTTTCTTTTTTTTTTTTTTTTTTTTTAATTTTAGCTCTGTCTATATCAAGAGAGATTCTTATCTCCCACTTATCTAGACCTGCTGTGAAGGCGTGTTGTTCCCAATTTTACTTGCATCTCATTCCGACACGAAGATGTTCTGATTGGGTTTCCAAGACTGCAGCCTAGGTGTGGTGTAGTTTGCCTATCCTGCATGCAGACTAAGTTGCTTTTTCTGGATTAGAAAGATTAATAAAGAAGAAGTAATCCCTTTTACTGGTGTTACAGCTTTCTCTCAAATCTGTTTTACGTTGGCTTTACCGATGAGTTTGTTCTCTTATCAGTGTAATTCTGCTGACGGTTTTCATTATTTCTGTTGCAGAAATAATGTCACTTACAAAAGCAAAGTAAGAAATCTGCATCAGAAAACTAAGGAGTTCCAAGGATGGGGTTATATATGTAAACAGTTAGCAATTTCATCTCCTCACAGTTTTATCTCAAGTGAGCTATTCTTCTTCCAGAGTATGTCAGGTATTATCAGGCAGTGGTTGACATGGCTGAGTAAGCTTCTACCGGGAGTTTGGATCCAGCTGCATCAGATGGAATGCAGCTGCTTTATCCAGATGATGAAAAATTTTAACTCATATCAGGGCAGATGCTGATCAGTGACTAATCAAAGAACCAAACAAATGGACCCGTTAATTAAGCATTTGATGGGAGCCATAGCTTTAAAAATTGTGCCACCCAAGCACTGGTACTTGCAGATTCTCCCTTGACAAAGCAAAGAAAGCCTTTTTGGAGGTTAGGGAATCATTTAATTAGTTTCACATAGAGACTTTGCATTCTGTCTAGGGCGGGAACCATCATTGTTTCAACAATCTGATAAGATGTCTTACTGATTTCTTCATGAAAAGGCAGCCAACACACCCATTAGTTATACACATTCTTGAGTGCCATCTACTGGCACTTTCCCTATTAGAATCATGTATCCACATTTGCACGTATGTGTATATATTTATATATGTGCACACACACACACATATATATGAATATGTATGAAAATATAAATAAATACAAATGTATATGTGCATATATATAGATGTATGTATATAACAGATTTATAATAATCAACTTACAGATGGAGAAAAAAAAATTCACGCATCCAGTTCCCATTTTGTCCTTAAGAAGAAAAATTCGGAACTGAGACCAGGACGCATACAGTTATTAAATATCTGCAGAAATAACACTCAGAAGGAGAAAATACTTTTCTCAGTGTATAACCATTGGCTGAGCTGAAAAGTAAAACTTTGTCCTGGAACCAGAAATCTATTGAGATGAATCAAGATCCTGACTTAAAATGCTTTCTTCCCTATTTTTTTTTATTATTATTATTTTTAAACAAATAAACATAATAATAATAATAATACCAAGGCAAACAAACAGACAAACAAAACCTCCAACTTTCTACATAAGGAGAATAACTTTCATGTGAAAGTTTTACAGGAAAGAATAAAAGAGCAAGCATTTGCAAATAACTGTGCTTAATTTCATGTATGAGTAGCTTGAACGAAGTCTTGTATAAAACTACACACTAAGAAAAATTACCTCTAATTTAAATTAATCTAATTTAATACTGGAAATATAGCAGTGTAGAGAATAAAATTAAGGTAAGTATATAGAGTTTATAGAAATTACTCAATCTGTGGCTTGATTACTCTGGTTAAAATTTAAAAGAAAAAAAGATTGATTTTTTTTTGTCCCAATTTCTATCCATTTACTTTTTCTGATCTCTGCTTTCTTTTTATTCTTTGCTTATTGATATGTTCCACTTCTTAATAACTAAAGACTACCTATTTTAACAACACTTTTAATAATAATCCTTTCTATTTATATATATGCATATATATGAAAACTAAAAATATATATTTTTGATGGTTTCGTTTTTATATTAAATCTCTACTGATTACAATTTTTATGAAATAATTGTTTTACAGACTTTGAATCGATTGGGTGTTTTAGTACCTGGCTAGTTCAACATTGCTTTTAGGAGTTTTATTTTTCTGTAAGAATCTGTCCTATCTTCAGAAATATATTATATTCTATATATTGCCAATAGATTTTAATTTAGCTCAAAATAGAACAAAAATATAAACAAAAGACACTCTAATTTTACTGTCATCCATTTTTTTCCTTTAATTCCTTTCCTGTAGTTTAAGTGCTCGTCTTGCTTTATGTAAAGAACTGAAAACTATGAACAAGCAGCTGGGAAGCAAAGTTACCAGTGGTTTTCTGTAAAGCTGTATTCACGTCAAACAGAAATGTACTCCACTTATCCTTCAAAATAGCTGGTACTAGTCATACTCAAGGTCAGTGGAAACACAGATATTGATTTTGATGAATTTTGGACTAAGATCAAAAGAAACAGGTACTTTCAATCGGCCATTTCCCTTTGGGAGAAAAGGAAGATTTTCACCCACTGATGAATTGTAAATAAAGAGCAATATCGTTGTTTAGACCTTTAGCCCTAACCTGACTTGATACAATCAGATACTTTGATGGAAGTAGTTTTTGGAGCACAACATGTTAAAAATATTCGTATTTAAAGCACAGTTTCATGCATTATGATTTTGAAAATGTGAATGCAGTGAAAGATTATTCAATAGGTAAATAAATTTTCATTCAATTATGCCATGGTATATTTAAACAGTTTGCCATTGCTCTACAGAACAGAGATAGTAAATGGGAGCTGTACAAATCCCTGTTGTCTCAGGTAGCACTTTTTATTGTAGCTTGTTGCAGTCTCTCATAGATTTTCTGAAAGTTTCAGCTTTCAGGTTGAAATTTTTCCTGTTTAATCTCTCTATGATATTTACTGATATTGTCATTATCTTTGTTACTTTTTACAGTCTTCTGTGTAAGGTGGTTTATGCAAGATATTTGGCCAGTTTTGAAAGCAGCCAAGATAAGAGAGGAAGAATGTGCTTCATTGAATTAAAGAATGTTTGTTTGTTAATTTTTTTTGAACAGTTTTAGTACTTCAAGCAATTACATTAAAAATTAATTTTGCAGGTACATATCTTTGAGGAGTCTTCCCAGAATAAAAAAGAATAAAAATCAAAAAATAAATAATATAAAATCATACTGTGTTGAGAAATATTGTCTGATCCTGTAATTAAAGAGTACAATAACAAACACAAGCAGAGACAAGACAATGTTAAAGTTTTTTGTTTCACAGAACAAACTCAATACTTGGCACAACTATTTAGGAAACACCATTATACATAAGGAATGGATTATTTGACAAGCAATAGAACTTATCCATGAAAAAATGGGGGGATGGGGGGGTGACAATTTCAGCAGCAAATATTTAAGTTATTAGTAGAATATGTTATTTAACTAAGATACTACAAAGAAAGTTCTAAACTAAATGCTGTAGCATTATCTATTTTTTATATCAGTTATATAAAATGGAATTAAAAATAAGGGGATAGTTTATATTTGTGGTCATTCTTAAAGCCTTCTCTCTGAGATTATATTAATAGATGGTTTCTGTAATATTCTCAAATGAAAAGATTTCCTTTACCTTCCTTTCTTCTTTTCTTTTTTCTTTTTTTTTTTTAAATTCCAATTCAATTCACATTTTGTCTTTGAAGTTTACTCTGTGCTTCTAATTACCTTTGATGGACTGGTAAAACTCCTTCCACAGAACAGCTCATATACTTAGGCTAATATGTCTTAAGTGAGAAATCTTCTGTTTGAAGCACTATTTTAAACTGGAAGGACGCATCATGTTGACATGCACTCAACAATAACATTATAATAACATTTCACAGCTTTTTTTTTTTAAGCTTTTTACTAAGCTGGTAACTGCCTTTTTTTTTTTTTTTTTTTTTTTTCTTCTTCTTCTTCTTTTTTCCTGCTTTTGGAAACAGTTGTCCATTTCTGTTCTTGTACTGTTTCTGCCAATGCTGTGATGTCTTTATTTAGGGAATTGTAAAGAATTAGTTGGAGTCTTCTGCAGTTTCAAAAAACTAGCCATCGAAGGGGAGGAGGATAAAACCTATTCAGAAGATGCATGACAGCTTTTCATCCGGGGATCATACAGAAGGGTACTTGTATCCATAAAAATCCTGAGTGTTGTTTGCTCCTCGCATTTCACAAGGCCCAATCATTCTTAAAAAGAAAAAAATACCGTTAAAACTGTGAAGTCAGCTGAATCCTACAATCATCATTTAACCAAACAGATATTATTTTCAATTATTAATATTCTACACAAATATTCTACACAGTATGGCATGCAGAGTTGGCTCCTTAAAGAAACAGATTGTTCTTCCATATCCTCCCATCTTTCAGGAAGCAATGTAAGTCTGAGTCAAATCAACTCTCGCAAGTTTTTTTTCATAAAGAGGCTATCTGAATTGCATTTGCCGACAGTAACTTTCTTTAAAAAACAGAATGCTGTTAAAAGGGGCAAAAAACACAGGAAGAAAAACATGATCATTATTAAATAAACTGTCATCCTATTTAACTGAATAGAGCAATTTAAATGTCACCATAATTAGCTGTTTGGAGTTTATTTTTTAAATTATAATTTGTTAATTAATGATTAATGTATGCCTTTAAGACATAGACCACTGCAGGAGGCACTGGCAAGGCCTTTTGCCTCAGCGGGGGTGCTAGGCAGTAATTAACACAGAATAAGCAACTGGGACAGATTCAGCTGGTTAGGATTTAACTTGGTACTTTCTGGAGTACAAAAACTATAACTTTGAAATAGAAATAGCTTACAGAAGTATCTTTCAACAGGTGGAGAAAGGGTAGGGTTGAAATACTCAAGGTTATTAGTCAACTGTTGTCCCTGAGGACTGAAATGAAGTGGTAACACTGGAAATACTTGAGTAATAGACACGTGAAGTGGGCCATCAATCAGATCAGCTCCTACTAAGTATACCATATAATGAAAAATCATCAATAATGTTATTTTATCAAAACAAATATTTCAAACATCGATAAAGCAAGTAAGGGTTGTACTTACAGGATGGCAGTAAGGGAGTTATAGCATCCTTGATTCCTATTTACTGCCAGGTGTCTTGGAGAGCTGATGTCTGGCTGAACTAACTTGGCCACTGAAAGTTTCAGTTTCTGTTTCTGTTTCAAATCAACTAATTACTTATGAATGAAGGTAAAGCCAATATGATCATATTAGAGCTTACTGAGATAAATTACTCAGTTATTATTGTTACCAAGTTGATTACTTTGTGCCATATGTTTCAATCTCCCGTATTAATGCTGTGAAATAATTAAGAAGCCTTATAGCTTCTTTAGACATCAGCCTGTAAGTTACAGAATATTATCTGAATTAGTGCTAACTATTTTACTTAGGTACTGGTGAAAGTTTATTTGGAAAGGTTAAATTACTCCCCGGGAGTACAGGGCACAGTCAATACCACTGGTTCCTATAACACCTCTAATTCACTAGAGATCTGAACAGGTTTTAAACAAATTCAACAATACCATCATCCCTACCTCCAATATTTATATGACATAGTTTTGCATTCCTCATTATTTCCATCAAATTCTTGACACCACAATGTGATTGAAAAAACTTTGTCTGTTGAATTTAATTATTAGAATAGAAAATATGGCTGCAGAAAATCAAAGAGAGCTACAGCCATAAATTTCATTTCTTCAATTCTTCATTTCATTTTTCTTCTTCATTCATTCTTCAATTTAATGAACATAGTAACCTAATTATTGTATTAAACCAGGTCTTGGAGAAATATTAAACTCAGTCAAAATCAGAAGTGTATTTGTTCCTCAAAATTTCAGTGTGGAGTTTCAGACGTAACTAGTACTTTGTGGGAACTACTTTGGCTCATGCTAACCACTGGAAATATATGGAAGAGTGCTGGTTGACTTCAGCCAAAGCTGCTCAAGAACCAATACTAAGAATTTGAGGCTATAGATGAATGCAAGTTTCTAAGAACGTACATATATGGCCTTTGCAAACAAGGTTTCTTCTACTGAATATTGGTTTTTGTGTGATTTTCAGGCCTGTGCTGCAACTGCTAGATTGCTCCTACACCATATCTAACAAGTCCCTCTCTTACCCATGTAGTTAAAGGTTGGAACTGGTCTCCTCAGGGTATTCTGTGGGTGACCTGACACATGCCTTCAGAAGACTGTGTATATATCACCTTTGGTTTCCATACAGATAGAATACAAGCAGAGTATAAAACCAGACATATATGGTATCTCACATTTTCTCTATTTGCTCGTTTAAAACTTGATTCTTTTTTATGATAGAAATAATAATTAATAATAAATTATTATACTTGTCTTTATGCTACAAGGAATTATTTCCATCACTTTGCTTATCCAAATTCAGTTTTCAGATAAATAAAATAATGTTTTTCTTCCACCCACTATAGAGGGTGAATTCATAGATAACAGTGAACTGGGGCTTTAGAAACTGACGTAAATTCATATGATTATGATTATGTGATGCTTTGGTGACCCACTTACTCAAAAACATACAATCTCCAGGTTCCATTACTGTCTTTGAAAGCTTACAGAAAATCCCACAGTGAAAACTTATGACAATGTAGCATGGTTTTAAGCAGTCTCTCATTATGATATCTCCCAGTGTGATGCAATGGCTAACATCTCATTCATGGAATATTTCTCAATACTTTAGTCTTTTAATGACATCTTCGTGCATTAGTGAATGTGTAACTTAATAAATCACCTTGAGTCCTATTTTAAATTTTTGCTCATTTATTTGTTTTTCTCTATTTGTGGCATAAATAGGCAACTGCTAAGAAATTCTCTTCTGAATGGTTTAATTTCTTTCTTTCACTCCTTCTCCAAGTCTTCCTTTTAAAGACAAGACTTTTCAAGAGTGGTCTGAAAATCTGTGACCATTTTTTTCCTAATAAACTTTCTTAAGGCTCTCAATTGTTCACACTGGAGGATTGCTTTTGCAAAATAGGAATACTTCCTTCTCACGTTACTTTGTGGGTTTGCACATATGCAGTTTAATATGCACAATGAATTCAAAATGGGGAAAACACTAAAAGGAGTTTTGAATGGGAAATCACACAATGCCTTCTATTTAAAGAGATATGAAGAGGCAAAAGGATAGAATAGTCCAGGATAGCAAGTCCAAATACACACTGCTGCTCAGAGTAGGAAAAGAAGGGCTAGAAAAAAGTAGAGATGTGAAAAGTCTATTGCAAGTGAAAGCCTTTGAAATGTTGTAATCTCAAATATTTCATCTAGGCCAACAAAATTTTTATTCCTGAGAAGCCCATTCAAGGGCAATGTCTGCTACACTGGGTCCATGGGAGCCTGTACAGGATTGCGAATATAGTACACTCAGCTACGGAAAGAGGTTGCTGGAGAGCAGCATAAAGGGACCAGTGCCACCTCTATCTATCTCATTCTTGCATATAACTTTGAGTTCAACTAATTCTGTACTTCTGTAGGGTTGAAATACGTATTTTAAATGCAAGTATTTTTACTGAATCAGTCAGATATTTATTTTCTGTCTAATGATAATATACCTAATAAGCCTCATAAAAGTACATTTTAGTCATAGAGGAAAAGAAAATTTAGATTTACATTTCATTTTTGTACACCTTTTGTGCATTTTTATGTCTTTAGTCCTCATTGCTGGTTTTGTAAGGATGAATCATATTTAATTTATACAGAGTTATGCTGCTCCTTTTGTAATTCTGTTAGTCCTCTGGAAACTATTGTTTCTGAGTTCATAAACTTGACTAAAAAAAGATGGACTTACTGATTGATATCAAGAGTATAAGGGATTTTTATAATTAATGCCAATTTTATTGAAGAGATCTTGAGCTTCAGGCTTTGGGGTTTAAGTTTTCTCTGATATCAAAGATCAGGATGACATCTAACTGTAACTGTAGATTTTTCTACAATCTCCTGCTGTGAAGTTCTTAGACCTTTTTTTTCTGAAACTCTTTGAGCTGGCCATGATAAGAGACAGGCTATCAGATCTGACAGATTTCATATTTGGTACATCATGGTAATTTCCTTTTTCCTGAGAATACTTAAAAATCTGTTTTAACTTTGAGGACATTTGACCAAGCAACAGATCTCCTTTCCAGTCACTTAGTTCTCTTAAATCCTGGGTAGTTTAAGCTCAAAACTTTGTTGGAAGGATTATTCTTTTAATTTTGGTTATACAATGAGTATTTCATGATCTGTATTCATTGTACAATCATAGAAAAATTTTAATCCTAAATAAGATTTTGAATAATAATTAAAACTACTGAAGTCTTAATTAAGGGTGTTCAGGGATTAGAACTGAGAATTAGGATGGCTGTTGGGCCCAGGGGTAAATTCAAGGACTTCAAACACCTTTTCAAAGAAAAAAAAAAAAAAGAAGAACGAAAGAAAGAAAGAATAAAAGAAAACACATCTCAAACAAACCAAAATGAAACATATTTTCAAAGTGATTAAGAAATATATTGGACCAGGGATTTTCTCCAGGAAGAAGTCTAAAAACACCACATAAAAACAAGAGAAAACAAGCTCCTCAGAGAGTTCAAAGTGTATCACGGGGGACACAATTTGATTAATTTCAGAGAGAATGTTTAATGCCAGGATTACTAAACGAAAACGTGTTTTGCTTTGTTTTTTAATAATGTTTAATAAATTAGTGGTGTAAGAAGAAAACTTTGAAAAGAAAAGATCAGGAAATGATGACTGAATTTTACTTCCCATCATGACTGTGACCTGTTTATAAAAAAGGATCTTATTTTCAAAGTGACATCATATTATTATGTATCTAATACTTTATTTTCAAGAAGTTTCGTTATAAAATATTTTGAAAAAATAAATGCCAACAAAGCAAAAACTATAATCTGAATCAATTGGGGGATATTTTGTGCAATATGTATACATGTGGGCTGCTCCAAAAGTATGACTTATATTATTATGTTGTCCCACAACATCAGAGGCAGATGTTGATGGTATGAAAGTAGAGGATGAACCTCCCTGTCAGTATTCCGTTTCAGAGAAGGCTCTGGAGTGACATCATCATGGCCTTCCAGTACTTGAGCTTAAAAAGTCCCAAGGAGAGGGACTTTTTACATGGTCTCATACTGATAGGACAAGGGGAAATGGTTTTAAACAAAAAAAGACGGGAGATTTAGATATTAGAAGTTAGGAGGAAAATTTTCACTCAGAGGGTGGAGAGGTTCTGGCACAG
>NW_024884142.1:31132705-31255839 GCF_019232065.1 Centrocercus urophasianus
AAATGATTGGATGATAGCAGCTGGAGGGTTGTGGTCCGAATGGAGACCAGTCATAAGTACCATCCCCTAGGAGCAGTGTGTGCTTGCAGCCTGGATGGCCAACAGTAAAACAGACTGCATCAAAAGATGGGTGGCCAGCAAGGCAAGGGAGGTGACTACCACTCTCTTGTCTGGTCCATCTAGAGTACTAAATCCAGGACTGGGACTGCCAACAAAAGAAAAGTGTGGAGCTGTTGGAGAAGGTCCCCATGAGGGCCATGAAGATTATCAGAGAGTTGGATCACATCTCTTACTAAGTAGCTGTGCTTTTTCAGTCTGGAGAAGGCTCTGGAATGACATCATTGCGGCCTTCCAGTACTTAAAAAGAGCTTATAAATACCAAGGAGAAGGACTTTTTACATGGTCTCATACTGATAGGACAAAAGGAAATGGTTTTAAACAAAAAAAAGACGGGAGATTTAGATATTAGATGTTAGGAGGAAAATTTTCACTCAGAGGGTGGAGAGGTTCTGGCACAGGCTGCCCAGAGAAGCTGTAGATGTCCAATCCCCAGAAGTTTTCAAGGTCAAGATGGATAGGAGCCTGGGCAGCCTGATGTAGTGACTGGCCACCCTGCCCACAGTAGAACAATTGGAGTGATGAAGGCTGCTCCAAAACTAACACCTACTATTTTATTGTGTTGGCCCACAACTTCAGATGTTCTGATGTTAATGGTATGGCAGTAGAGGTTGAACCTCCTCACCAACATTCCATTAAATTTTGCTGCTGCGTGCCCGACTGCAGCAGAGGGGCAGTCTGACACAGTGGTATCTGACATGGGAGTGTGTATGAAACAAAGGCGTGTCTTTGAATTCCTCCAAGCAGAAAACATTGCAGGCATAGACATTCACTGATGCTTGCTGAACATTTATGGAGAACAAGGAGTGAGTGTGAGCTCAGCAAGGTGGTGTGTGGTGTGTTTCAGTAGTGGCCAATGTGAGAGTGGGTCATTTCTGCTGGTGCAGATTTTTACAAGTGATGCATGCAGGCTCTTGTTCATCATAGTTGAAAATGTGTAGCTAATGGTGGCTATGTTGAAATGTATATATACTTATATATATATACTTTCCCTCTTATTTATTTATTTATTTATTTATTATTTATTTATTTATTTTCAGTAGTTTAGAACCTGCTCTATCAGGCAATGTTATTTTGCTCTTTTTATCTGTTGTCATTTTCATGGAAAAAATAGCAGTTACTTCTGGAGCTACCTACATAAATTCAGGAGTAGAAATAGAAGAATGTGTAGGAAAGTTCAGTTTTTGTTTCAGAATTGTTTTGAATACACAAAAAATCTTCTCTAGTAGAAAAAGAAACAAAGAAATTGCAAACAGAAGAAATTCTCAGAAGACAGAACATCTGGTGATATAAATCATGACTAATTCACTGTCTTCTGTGATATCTACATGTAGGGAACCAGTTTCAAGGTCATTGGTCAACTCTGGTAAATCTTGAAAGGAAAACTCCCAGTGCCTGGAAACAAAGTGAGAAATCTTTATTTATCCTCTTCCTATGATTAATAATTTCAAACTCTACAGTTTGAACAGTCACAATAGTAGCCATACTACTTTAGTTCCTGAAGACACCAAAAAGCAGTCACTTTCCCGATGTAGAGCTACCTTCTGATTAGCTGCTTCAAGCTTAAGTGTTCAAGACCATTACAACTTCCACTATTAAATCAGGAATAAATTTTTATCTGGGTTAAGTTAGTATTTTATCCTAAAATCCAGTGCCTTTCCAGTGATTTATAACTGTGGGAAAAATCATTAGTATTTCCCCAGTCATTTGTGTTACGCATCTTAGTATCCTCTACTGCCTAAGGGTTTAGTTATATCTGTAAGACATGCAGTTTAAAGAGCCCCGTGTGACTACAGTTTCTGAAGCATCAGTATTGTTGGGAAAGTATACACTTTCAAGATTACTTGAAAGTAGTGTGCTGCATGGCAGCAGAACAAGGGGGAATCGCCACAAATTGGAGCTTAGGAAGTTCCACACAAATGTGCATAAGAACCCACATTAAGGGTGATGGATCACTGGAACAGGCTGCCCAGACAGGTTGTGGAGTCTCCTTCTCTAGAGATGTTTGAGACCCTCCTGGACGCCACCTGTGCAGCCTGCTGCAGTGGGTCTGCTTTGCAGAGGGATTGGCTTCAGTGTTCTCTATAGATCCCTTCCAGTCACTACAATTCTGTGATTCTATGTATCTTACTGTTTTAACAAGACAAATACTGTGTTTAGATATCTCTTCTCCATTATATATACTTAGTCACAATATAAAATATTTAAATGTTTTACCTGAAGACAGGTACAGGAGGAGATTTACTGGCTGGTAATGGTATAAAATGCGATGACTCTACAGGTTCTCTAACATAAAATATTTAAAAAGTAATTATAGCACCTTGTTCATCAGTTCACTAATATGTTATATCTCACACACAGAAAAATGCTAATAATAATTTTTAAGCATTTATTGTAACTTACAGTTAGTACAGACTTTTCCTGTAACTGAAATAAAATAAAAAATAAAATGAAAGCCATAAAAACCTCATAGAATCATAGAATGGCTTGGGTTGGAAGAGACCTCAAATATCATCTATGTAACTCAATGGCCACATTCAATCTTAAGGAAAATGTGCTATCTGCATTTGAATGTGTACATACTTATTGTTGCATTGGATTTTCTATCAGTCATGACAAACATGAGTAACTCATAGCCAATAAACTACTAGATATTGTGAACTAGAAAATGTCATGTAAATAATAGGGAATATTTCCTCATTCTATACATCTAGATCACCAAAAGTAATTGCACTTTAGTTTAATTTTCAGATTTTAACTGCAAAATATTTTGACATTAATGCATTGAAGTTTTGGGTAATTTGGTAGGGAGGAATTCTGTCTTGAATTTGACAGCACAGTGTGTGTCAGTGCAGTAAAGCAGTGTATTTGACATGAGGCATTCTTTCCCTAGAATATTTCCAGATATTTGTCAGAATCTATTTCCTCAAAAGAAGTCAAACTGCTAAATTCATTTTGCCTTGTAACAAGAAACATCCACGCTGCAGCAGCAAAACTAAAGCTCCTGTATGGAAACAACAGCAGGAGATATTCAACACAATTTTATACTCTCATTATTACTGAACACAACTGTGAGTAGTGACAACTAACAGATTAGACTGCTTTAGCATTGAGGTTTCATTAGTTCATGAAGTCATGTAAATGGAAAAAAAAAAAAAAAAAAAAAAAGGTCTAAGTCTTTTTCTGGGAAAAATATCATTTTATTTCTGCTTTCCAAACAAAAATGAAGAAAATTAGAGAAAAGTACAGTGTAAATAGAGTGTGCAGGAAGGATATTGTTTTGAAATAGCTTAGTAACTTCAGTGAAAATCTTAATCATACCACTTGCTACGTTCTATCTTCATGAACACAATGGAACTTGAGCATTCTATTAGAAAATATACTGTTCTATTTTTTTAATTAACTTCTATAACCACAATCAGTTCTGCTACCATTAATAAGTGGGACAGAAACAATTCTCTATTTTGTCACTTTTCACATAATTTAGTTCTTGAATAATGAAAAATATCATGCCAATTATGATCACATTGCTTTATCGTATCAAGAATATATAGGTATTTTGTGATTTTCAGTTGGGAGAAGCTTGTAACTCTCAGTCTGTTTTGCTAGAAGTAGAATTATCTCTTGGCTTATTTGACAGACTTAAGAAATAGTCTTTGAATTTGTAAATCCAAAGAAATGTCCAAGTTTTACAGAAGAGCAAAGTATGAAGACACTGAGATAGGAGACACCTGTGGAGGGAAGTCAAGGTGGTTCAGAAATGAACAAAATATTCCAAAATGAGTTTGGGAGTACTGCAGTTGCCATGGTTAAAGTAGTACCATCATCTTCATGCAACAGACTGGCCCATAATACAGCCTGGCTTCAATATTGTAAAGCAAAGTCTGTGCTGCTGTAGGATCCAGCATAGCTCACATAGACTGTCTGAACTTGGACTTAGCTGCTGGCTGAATCGTAGGTGGAACTTGACAGCTTATATTTTCCTCCCTTCAGTTCACTCCATTAAAATGTCCAGCTGCTTTTTGGTAGAAGTAACACAATTATCTCATTGAAGCTACTCTCCCTTCTCCATACATACACACCCCTCATCCAATGCAGGCTCGCCACAACTTAAGTCTAAATAGCTGTGCACCATGGTAAAGAAAACAAAGTTATTCACATAATTAAGAGAAAAAAGGGCAGTATGAAGCATCTTAAAGTAGAAATAATTGAATATTTTTAAAAATATACATACTTAGGCTTAATTGGCCATATATGATTGTCTTCGCCCTTGATGTCTTCTTGTAGGAAAAACAAAAAGTAAAAAGAATGATGACATAAGATGTTTTGCTTTAGTGTGTTTGCATCTGAAACAAGAGATTGAATTTGTTTGTATTACCTGAGACTCATGATTAGACTTATATTGCTAATCAGACATCAGCAAATTTCAACCATCTTCAATAGACTGTCAGGCAGATAGCTACAAGGAAAAAGCCTTTGCACAGAAGAATGTCAAAACAGTGTTTAAGCTAAGACCTTATTATTTACTTGAGAGAGAGTTAGAAAACTGAAGACACTGTAAAAGATCATAGTCTAATGTAATCGGTAAGCCAAAGAAGCCTGAGCCTGTGCCATGGGGACTGCTGACTCATGAGGACATCTTTTGGCACTAGGTACCAAAATTCCACATATCTTCAGATAAACAAAACTTTTTACTGAGATGAGCTGTGAGTTAGTTTCCCCAGATTATCAGCACTCGTGAGCAAAAAGAGATATCAGCATTGCTCAACTCTTGGCACAGTTTGTCAGCATGGTTCCTGAAGTAGTTTTCCACAAAACAGCATGCTCTCATCAGGTAGCACTCAGACATGGTATAGAGATAATACATTACCAGAGCAGATCTAAGAAGTGTGGGTGAGTAAGGCCGTGCTTCCTTAAGATGATAAAGGAATGTAGTCAAATGCACATGAACAGGATTTATCTTTCATTCGCTGTACACTTCATTCACAGTGGAAGCAAATTTTCTCTTGTGGCAAGAAGGGTCCAACCTTGTTTCACTGACACAGTAATAATAGGCACATAGACAGGAGCTGTCCTAAGTTTTGAAGCCTTATTTATTAGTGAAATTCTGACATGCATACTTAGAAAGACCACAATCTATCTTCATTTTCCACCCATAGATATCTGATTGCAAAGTAAGAAATTTTATGAATACATGGTGTGGCAGAATCTTGATAATTTCAAAACACTTTTCAACATGCTGATTATCCTGTAAAACATGCCCCTTTTTTTACAGTTTTTCCAAACTAATCATTGCTTCTTCATGACTCACTGATTAAATGTATGCATATACATATATTTCTATATATATATTTCTAATAGTATTCATAATTTCTTGTATATGAGCTTACATTACTTAGATTTTCAGAGAACTAGGTCTTGATTTTAAAACTGGAAGACTGCTTTTGCTTTAATGTTATGGAATAGAAGGTAGCAGCTAATGTTTATATTATTGATTAATCAGACACTGAAGGGATTAAGCTCTAAGATTGTTTAGCACACAAAAATCCATACTTATTGCATTAAAACAGATTTTGAGACCTTGTTTATTGGCTGTATCCAGGGTCAGGCCTCTGGGATTTATTCAAGCTAAAATGTCTATATTATATGTGAACATAAACCAATCTGTTAAGAGGCACGTCTAATGTGGGTGACACAGAGGCAAATAATTGGAGTAAATTACAGGTCAGTAATTGAAAAAGACTATTTATGCAAACACTTGCAAATTTAGAAAACTGTCTAAATGTTAAATGTACTGTGTAAATAAAGATGAAGTTTGGACTACCACTCAATTTTGGATATTGTTTTCTTTGCTTATCGGATTTTCTGTTACGTATTCATTTTGTAATTTTCACAGATAAGAAATTTAATGGGCTTGTCTAAAACTTCTAAATGGGTACTCAAACAGAATAATGTGTCTTATTGCTCTTCAATGTGTAATGTACTGGCCAGTACAAGCAAACACTGTTTGCTATATGAAAAGGTGAGATCTACTCAACTGTTTGGGAAGATATGCATCTATGTATATTTAGCTGTGTAGATGGATGAGAGATTTTAGGGAGTGAGATGCCTTACAGACACACAAAAAAATGCATGAATATCTTACAAGAAGCTATTTGGTGAATTTCACCCATGCCATATCTACGAACATTTTGCAATCCGTATTTTTAGGTTTGTTTAATCTTTTTTTTGTAATCAGACATGACATTTGACCACTTAAAGTACTATGGTTCATGTAACATTCTATTTCACCTTCCTCCAAAAGAAATTATAGCAATTCCAAAGTCATGT
Source organism: Centrocercus urophasianus (assembly GCF_019232065.1). Lineage (NCBI taxonomy): Eukaryota > Metazoa > Chordata > Aves > Galliformes > Phasianidae > Centrocercus > Centrocercus urophasianus. Next base: position 31,139,153 of record NW_024884142.1, read on the forward strand.
ATAGAAATCGGATTTGGATTATTAAGAAACATTTAGATTTTTTTACCTGGTATTTATTAATTGCTTCAGCCTTGAAGTTCAATATCTACCTGCATTATTAAAAACGCTTGCATGGAAGTACATGATTCCACTAATAAATAGTATGTTATTTCCTCCTCAGAATGATTGATCCAATGAGAATTGTTTGGTTGTTCTTTTCTTGGTTCAAAACCAAGTTTCTTATTGAAACTTCAGTATCCTTAAACTTTGTATTTCCTATATAATTAAGTGGTAACTGGTTCACTTTTTTGAAATATTATTGTTTTTATTCTTCCTGTAACCAGTAAATGATTATACATAGAAGCAGTTGTACAGTCTTTGTGGCTTTCCATCCTTCATTTTATTTTAGAGGTGAACAACATTTTGTGTTGGAGGAAACATTTTTATCTTCTCCCAAATCAAATTTTAAACACAACAAACATCTTCTCAAGCCTTACTAACTGAAGACAGACCTTTTTCAATTTTTTTTTTCTGCTTAAGCATCTTGTCTTTGAAAATATATATTACTGTTGCCCAAATCTACATGCCTAGGTTGAAGTTTTGACATGCCGTAGGTGTTGTTTTTTACAATAATTTCAAAGCTGCCCACTGCTTGGTGCTGTTGCTCATACCCTCATGTTTTTCACCCACGAGGACTTCATAAAATGACCTATGCATACATCTCAAATAAGGAACTGAATTTATTCAGAGACACATCACCTCTCAATGACTATTCTCACTACTCTATTTTCATTTCTATGAATTATTACCCAAAAGAATCGTGACACAAACAAAGCCATGTTTTGTCATTATGCTCTCAAATTTCTTTAATCCAGCTGCACTTTATACTGAAAAGCTTTGTTCTGATTTCCTACTTCTAATGTGAGACTCCTGTTTTGTTTTTGTTTTTTTTTTTTTCATTAGGCTTAGTTGACAGAAGTTTAACTCCTTAAATTAATATACTTCTGAGGTTTTTAAAAATGAGTCCCTTGAGGTAATAAACATACTCAGAAATAAAATTACTTCTTTACTGCTTAGTTCAGTAAAGAACTCAAGACTCTTCTTGACTGACATAAGCTGAAGTGATAAAAAATAATAATCCCTTACACAATGTCAAAATATGTATCTGGATGCAGAGTGAAAAGTATGCTAGTGTTGAGTCCAGCTAGTATTCGAGGCTATGTAAAAAATATTTCCCTATGCATATAAGGCATGAGCAATTAATATGGATTGAAATTTGTTTAAATACAAGAACGTTTCATCTTTGAAAAGTCATGGCTGTCAGAAAATGTCCCTAGGGACTGAAAGAAGGGAAACATCACTCTCATTTACAAGAAAAGGAGGAAGGAGGACTTGGGGAACTACTGGCTGGTGAGCCTCACCTTTGTGCCTGGGAAGACCATGGAACAGATCCTTCTGGAAGATGTGATAAGGCACACGAAGGATGGGTGAGTGATCTGAGACAGACTGCTTCACCACAGGAAGGTAATACCTGATCAATTTGGTGGTCTCCTATGATAGAGTGATGGCAGTGGACCAAGGTAAGGCAACTGATATCATCTACCTGGATTTCTACTAGACCTTTAACGTGTTTCCCTACCACATCCTTATCTCTAAATTGAAAAGATATGGATGTGAAGGGTGGACTATTAGATGAGTAAGGAGTTAATTGGAAGATTGCAGCCATTGGGTTGTGATCAATGTCCCTATGTCCAGTGGGGGCTTGTAATGAGCAGTGTCCCCCAGGGGTCAGTCTGGGGACTGGCACTCTTCTAAATCTTCATCAATAACATAGATGATGGAATTGAGTACACCCTCAGCAAGTTTGCTGATGACACCAAGCTGAGTGGTGTGGTTGATATGGCAGAAGGAAGGGATGCATCCGGAGGGATCTTGATAAATTTGAAAGGTGGGCCCTTGTGAGACTAAAGAGGTTCAACAAAGCAAAGTGCAAAGTTTTGCACTTGAGTTGAGGTAATCCTAGCTATGTATAAAATCTGGGAGAACTCCTTGAAAGTAGTCCTGTTGCAAAGGACTCAGATCCTGACTGATGAGAAACTTAACATGAATCCGCAGTGTATGCTTGCAGCTCAGAAGGACAATGATATCCGGGGTTCCGTCAGAAAAAAAAGGTGGCCAAGAGGTTGAGGAACGTTATTGTCACCCTCCATTCTGCACTCATGAAGACCTATCTGGAGTACTGTATCCACATCTGGGACCCCAACACAGGAAAGGCAAGAAACTTTTGGAGAGGGTCCAGGGGAGGTTAATGATGATGATCCAAGGGCTGGAGCACTTTCATGAATATGGGCTAAAGTAACTGGGTTTGTTCAGCCTGGAAAAGTGAAGGCTGTGAGGAAACCTCATTGCAGCCTTCCAGTATCTAAAGGTAGTTTATAAACATGAGGAAAATCAACATTTTACATAGATAGATAGGGATAGGACAACTGGTTGGCAATTCTGCATGTGGCAGGGGTGCCTGGAACTTGATGGTCCTTGAGGTCCCTTCCAACTCAAGCCTTTCTGTGATTCCATGTTCAAATTAATCATCTCTTTGTGAGGGAAGGCACATAGACTTCTTAGGAGAAGTATTTATTGCCCTAGCATTACCTCTTTTCCTTTTATGGGTAGCCATGGAGCCCATAAAGTATTTACAGAAAAGCTCAAAGTAAAAATGTACTATTAACAATGGCCTCTAAGTGTAAGTGAATTTGGAAAAATAAACATTGCACTGTTCTTAACTGTCATGATTCATATACAGTGATGTTGAAAATCAAAACTTTACTGGGATATATGGTATATTTTTTTGTACTCTTAGGCATGTCCCACTGTGAGTTTTTGCTACATGTAGCTGACATGCGAAGTATTACCTTATCCTAGTATTTTAATTCTAGTAGAAATGTTGCTGAAGTCAATTTATTTTTGCCTTGTTTTCCTAGTAACACACTACTGCCAATTCAAATGCTAGTTAATATTACTTTGTGATTTTTTTTCCCACTTTTACATACCCAATCTTTTCAGTAATAAAATAAGCATTTAACATACAGAAGTGTAATGAAGTATTTTGAAAATAAAATAAAATAAAAAAGACACCATAAGATACCCATTAGAAGGAATATTATCAAATACATGTTGGGTTTAAGTTTTTCTTTCCTTTCTGGTCTACGAGGAACTAATTAGTGGGATCCTTTACATATTTAAAGTAAGAAAAAGATATCTTCCCCACCCTGAAATCCTGTATTTGTTTTCTTTCTCTTAAGAGGAAAACTTGCTATTAAAAAAAAAAGAAAAAAGTAATAATAGAGAAATTCAACTGGTAACATTTAATGTTTTGTATCTTTTGATGTCCTGCAGCTCAGAAACGTCATCCATTGCATCATCCTCTATATGCCTCTACATACCCTACTCTTCCATTACGTTCACACTGATGTGGTATGACTGAAACCCTTTCCTTCATCGTCTTTCCATTTAACTGGCTCAGGAAGATGCACCTGGGACCTGGGTCAGGCCTACCATAGGGCATGACTACTGCTCTCTAGAGAGGTACCTTCTCCATTAAGTAGAAAAGGAAAAGGCCTACATGAAAATAATCAGAAAAGATTTTATAGAAGTTCTGCCTTTATTTTATGACTACAATAGACTTTCCTCGATTTTAGTAATTTCCTTCTACGCCTTCCCCCTTATCCCCACTGCAAGCATAGTACAATCAAGACAATCAAGACAATCAAGAAGGACATACTACCTACCTGAGTAACCCGTATAGGATCTAGACATTTCTTCTACTTCCACTGTGCTGAGCTCAAACTATATTTTGGATGATGCTACCAAAACTAAATATTCCTGTGCAAATAATCAAAGTGGGATAAATTCCAGTAACCTTCCTCCTCAACAAACAAACAAACAAATCTTCCATTTTTTTCTCATTAGAAGTTTGGAGATTCAGAGAGTGACAAAAACCGGCACAGTTTATCTTCTAACAGATTATGAATGCCATGTGTGATGTTACTTGAGAAGATGGAAAGCATTTATACAAACTGTCAGAGATTGCTAAGCTAATTTGTGGCATGTGGCATGCATGTTGTTGAATTGAAAAAGTTTGTCATACACCTACTGTTTGGCTGTAGATTGTATGGGAATACAAATCTTGCTGACAGATCGCAGCTGCAGCTCAACTCTATGTGAAATGCTTTGATTTTTGAAAATTCACACTATGTGCCAGGGAAGAAAAAGGAGTGCTGCTGTCTTTATTTTGATGTCTTTCACTGAAGGTGAGCTACTCTGATTTTGCAGCAAATGAAGCATCTCAACTCTTTGAATGTAGACTCCAAATGGAGGTAAATATGACCTGCTATACACTGCTGTCACAGAAATGTGGGGTGGAAGTCTGCCACAGCTACAGATTGCCTAGAGAGGCACTGGTAAAGAATGTTGGAAGGATTTGCACACAGCACTGTTGGTGCTAAGGGTTGCAGGTGTGGTATACATGCCTTAGGAAATAAAACACTTGATACAGCTTGGCATGGCCTTAAACAACTATTGGAATGCAGTGTACATTTATTATATGCTCTTTCATAGGCTCTCTTGACCAGCATATTTCCAAAACATTGAATCATCCATCTCTGTAATATGAAATGTTCTCCTCTAAGCACAAGAAAAGTGGTGAAGAGTTATAAGCACTGGTGAAGATTTTATAAATACTTATAAAAACAGAATTTGAAAATAGTCTTGTTCATCTCAAATTGCAGGAGAATTCCATTTGTCAGCCATAAGTGAGATTATGTTCTACAGTGTTATAGACTTTCTTTATTTTATGTCTTTACATCAGTACTCCCAGGAAGAGTCCATAAATGGCTCCAGATGTTATCGAGTAAATTACTTTTATCCAGCAACCTTGTATGCTTTTCTTATACGATGCTATTTGGGTCAGATTTTCTGTCCAACAGTTACTTGGTGTTTTACTTTTTCATTTTACTTCCATTAAGCTGATAGTTAAGCAAATGCTTAGTGAATAGATCCAGAAATTAAAATATAATTTGCATTATTTTTAAATTAAGTGCATGAATTCTTTTTGAGAGCAAAACTATTTTTAATTTATTCCAAAATATTTTCATTTAGTGTATGCACAGATTTTTAGTGCAATAAGATCCATGTTTTTTGTAAGAGAAGTACACATTTTTCTGACTTTCCTATAAAGCTGAATGACTGGACTTGACTGTACTACAATGTCCTATTCCAAGCAAGTATGTGATGGAAACTGCAAATTGTTTTCTGTAATAGTAAACTCTTATTATTATCTTCTGTAATGAATTTCCTAACAAAGCCATCATATGCATTTAACTTGAAGTGATGCTTTCACTGTGGTCGGTACAGTGCTGGTTAGTCTCTTTTAAATTGATTCTACTAAGATAGGCTTCTGAGCCTATTCTAGTTAAATATCTGGCATTATCAGGTTAAATAATATGAATTGTTCTGAGAAAAAAAATATCACTTTCAAGGATCATTTAGAGAAATACCTACAAAGGCATTGATATTTCGGGCTTAAATTATTCCAGAATGAAGAATAAATTATAATACACTGGACAGTAAGAAACTATTTCATTTCAATTTTCAGAGATTCACTAAAATGACATTCTCATTCTGATTTTTTTTTTTTTTTTTAACTTGAAAACAAAAATATCTAGGAACATTCTAATGAAATTTTCAGACCTTGAAATTTTTTCCCATCATTTTCTAAACTTACTTTCAAAGTTCTGTTTCTTCATGTTCATGTGTTCTGTATGTGCAGCTTCTTTATCGTTTCTAAAATCTTTCAGAAAATACTTGGGTTTTGTATTGTTTTTTTTTTATTATTATTTTGTTTGTTTGTTTGTTTGTTTGTTTCCTGCAATTACCAGATTCGCTTTATTCCTGGGACTAGATATACACTTGACACATGGACTATCTGTCATTCCCAAATTCTGTGAAATATGAAATGAAGTGGTCATCAGCCCATCTTTCCAGTATGAACTGCAAAATAAAATATTTCCTGTTACTTGCAACTCTCTATAAAAATTAACCATAGTTTTGAATTATGGAACTCACTGTAGCCAGATAATATAGCTTGGAAGTGAGATATTTGCTTAAGTGGGAAAACAGTAAGTAGAATTACCCTAGAACAATTTGGATAAAATGTCATAGGAGATATATGGGCCCTGAAGTCCTACCCTAATATATATATATAGGTTTTTAAGGAGAGGAAGCAAATGTGGAAGCAAACTTACGTTGTGAACTTCCTTTAGTAAGGGTATTTGATTATACCAAGTCCTTGAATTGACGCACTTGTCTCTAAAAACTTCTGTAAGCTGATGAAGAACTTCACCTTTAAACTGTAAACCCAGTATACTGTATGAGTAGAAAGCAAAAAGAAATGCATAAGAGCATAAGACTCGGATTAAGTGCTAATTGAAAGTTAGCAATATTTTGAATAATAATCAATGAGAGAAAATTACTAGTAGTGCCTTAAAAAGACTTCTGGAATCCAGAACGGAGACAAATTTCAGGCATGCTTGGTGTTTGATGTTCCCTAATAGATGGCCCTGAACCGGTTTCAAGCATTTTCTTGATCTGATCTGCCTTCTCTATTTTCACTCTCAGTTGAAAAGATTAATTCAGCCCACTATAGCTGTGGTGAATCAAATATTTACTCCTGTGCTTTTGTTTTCCCCTGTATAAGAGTTAATCAATCTGTAAATCTTGTACTATATCTATCTCCTGCTGTTTTTTTTTTTTTTTTTTTTTTTAATGTAATTCAAGTTCATAAAGAAGGTATCCATGCTTCAGACAATTCAATTCATAATCATTTTCAAATTCAAAATTTTGAAGTACCATTGTGATTTTTAATGCAAATATTCATAAAAAAATGAATAACAACTAATTTGTCTAACATTTCACAGTTTCTGAGCTTGCACTGAGGATAAGTTCTAAAAGCCAGGAGAGCATGTTTTTGGATAGTTTCCAAAAATGCCAGGCACTGTATAATTTTCTCTTGTTTGAAAGTCCCGTTTCATTAATTGCTTTCTGGTGAGCTCTATATTTGCTTTCTAACTGGGATCTTCAAAATTAATTTTAATTTAACCTTACCTATTTCTTTTTCATCTCCAAACATTCAAATGCATTGCGTGAGGCATATGTAACAAAAAAAATCATCATATATTATATAATGAAACAAAGATAAAAAAGATATAAAAGAGGCTGTATGAGGGATAATTTAATATGTACAGTGAAACAGTTCCTGACCTGAGAATTCATACATTTCTTCAAGATATAAAGTCTGCTTGGAATATTTTCAAAATTAAAAAAAGACATTTGTCAGAGAAAAAAAAAAAAAAAAAAAAAAAAAAAGAAAGTATATGACAAGCCAAAAAATTGGGCAGATTGGTAAAACATTACTTTAACTATCAGGACCTGATTTAGCAATAGCTACAGATTTTAACCGAGTCAAAACTTGTTTTGATCAATGAGTTCTCATGGGCTGTGGTGAGACAACACCGATGTTAGAAGGGTATCGAAAGGACAATTCTGTGTGTTATAAAATGAAAATAGGCTGAGGATGGGAGCTATGAGGCTACAGCTTTAACAAACGTTTTTTCTCCTTTCCTTTCTTCCTATAGCAGTGCTGTAAATAGATATAAAAAAATATTCGAAGTCCAAACTTAACACTGACTGACTGGAAAGATAAGGACCCATGAAATTTGAACTCCTTCTTTTCCTGTTGTGTAGAGAGATACCCTTAGTGTCATATATATTTGTATATATGTGTGTGTGGAAAAGAGAGGACAAGTCAGTCTAGGAACTGAGAAGAACCATCCTTTACACTTGGTGCAAAGCTGAAGGGAGTATCTGTGACAAGCAACCTGAAAAGTATTTTGATAGTCAAGTCTGTTCTGACTGTTTCTTCTATCAGAGCAAGTGAGGAAAGTGCACTGATCTCTCTCTTGCTGATCTGGTTGTCCTCTGGGGCAGGAACATTACAAGTCGCTGTTTCAAATACAGGCTGTCATTTTAGATGATAGAACAAAGGGAATTGACTGAAAGTAAATAAAACTTGAATTCATACAGGTATAAAAAGACGTCTTCTTTTACAAGCAAGCAGTTATAAACATGACTCTAAATGATTTGTAAAGCAAAAATGATGTGATTTTTTGAGAATTGAGGTGCTTTCGACAGAAATAATAAATTAGGAGATTAGTCTCCAAGGGGTAGATAACCTTTCCAGATTCTAAGTATTTCTTCTGTTCTCATGTGTGAGTTTACAATCTGTTAGTCTCAAAATATATCTGCAAACCCACAGGCCCACCTTCCTGACAGCTGTTCGAACAACAGAGCGGAGGAACAGAGAAAAAATTCTACATCATCAGTCACCCAGCAATTCTGAAAATCTTGCTAAATTACTCATACAATCCAGAAATGCCACTCAGACTAAGGAGGGGGATTGGAGGCAGTGAGGGAAAGAAGTCCCTTAAAGTGCAACATTTGCAGCAAATGCTTGAAAACCAAAGGGGCCAATTAGTATAATAGGTTTGAAATCATTTCAGCACAGTCCTAAAGACAAAAGAAAAATTGTCCTTCAGAAATGGGGCTTTATTGTTTAGACGAGTATAGAGATGAACAATGAATTTTATCAGTTTTGGAGGCAACATTCCTTCTCCTTCATACTGGACCATACATTATTAATGAGCACGATTTTTGAGAGTGGAAAAACTGTTTGAAAAGAATTAACATAGTCTATTGGATGTGATTGACACTGTCATCCCTTTCATTTTGCTCTTGGCAAGAGGCATCCCTGTAGATTTATGTGCATCTGGACATTACTAATATTCTCCTTGTTATGCACTCTGGGCAGCTGTGATATGGAAATTTCTAGCAGTTTTTAAGGGGACAGTTTACTGTTGTTTTCTGTATAAACATACACACAGAAACATGATTTTCTTTTGGTCTAAGATTGTATCACTCAAAAAATATTTAATATCTCCCTGCTTAATAGCTCTGATCTATTTTCAACACACGCACTTTTAAAAGGAGTTTTATCAAGATCATATGGATTCTCCACGTATTTCCAGCTACTTCCTTTTAGACAGTTTAGTTTTCAAGACTCCTGTCCACTCATCCTCCTCTTGATTTAACTTCAAATTCTCCAACTCGTTTGCATTTTTAATTGGATTAGTGCTTCAAGAACTACAGCTAGTGTTTACCTCCTGTTTAGAACCACAAAAACTCTTCTGATTTGCCTTTGTAAGGACTTTTAACTACAATAAGACAAGTGAAATTAAGAACTGCTGAAACAAAATATCAAACAAAAAAACAAATGTGACAGAGGCTATAGTTCTTTTTGTTTGTGTTTGTTTTTCTCAAGGAAACATTATTTGTTTTTATATGCAGGTTTAGAATTATTTTGTTTTACAGTCCAGATAAGAAAGTACAATCATTTATGTATATATATTTGATTCATGTGTCTAGATATATGGTCAAATATTTTATTAGAGGGGGGTGCTTAATCACCATTTTGGCTATAATTTTCTCTCTTTTAAAGAGCACTCATCTCTGTCTTTTAAAAAGAATACTTTCACTTTCCAGATTTCTCATGAGAGAAATGAAAGGACTTAATGTGAAGGATCTGTTTGCAGTGTTGGAGTATGAAGGGAAAAGGTAACATAATAGAAGATAAAAGATAACTGATGGCTACATTATTTTTAAATATGCTTTCATATTTACAGATACTCTGTGCAGGGACACAATAGGGGAGCCATGAGTTTTGAACTCTGAAGTCCAGCCCATTCTGCTGCAGCCCTCATATTCACAAAGATCCTGTCTCACTAGTTTCCTTTACATTGAGCCTTATGAAATATATAAGTTTGTGTCCAGCGATTAGAGGCACATGCACAGCTGCTTTCTGCTAACAGTCAGCTGCTCTGCTCTTTGAGTGACATGTCCACCACCTTACCCAAAGGTCAGACCCATCTTCTCCATGGCAGGCCCATTGTTGGCCACTCCAGGCTGTGAGAGTTCAGCACGGAGGTCCCTCCTGCTTGGCAGCACAAGGAACTGCCACTGCTCCACTAGACAGTCTAATTATACCAATCAATCATGTAAAATAATTCTCACGGCTAGAAGTAGAAAGGTTATAACTCATAAAGGCATTTGCTAACTGAAAAGAGAAGGAAAAAAATGTGAAGTCAATACATAAAATAAATTTTTAAAAAATATATACTTTCAAACAAATATTCTTGAATCATAAGTCCATTCTAATTTTTTTCTTCTGGGCCAAAATCAAAGTGGCATTCATAAGATAGAGCATTATAAATCTTACAAATCAGTGATTAGTTGAAAGACTTACTACCTTGATTTTGGCACATTGAGTTTTAATGACTCATAGAAATGTGATTTAGTTATTTTAGTGGGTACTTCATACCAAGATAACAGTGGCAGCCTGCAAAACTACACAGAATAGTCAGCATAATTTCTTAAATATGAATTTTACAATTCTTATGTAACTTTATTTTTAATTCCACAAATCTTTTTTGTAGTATTTTAAAATTTTAGTTAGTAATCACGATTACAGAGCACTTTTTCTTTTTTTGTTGTCTTTTTTTATTTTCATGTGTGGTTATTTCCACAGGAATAAACAACTAAAGAAAAGTCCCTTCCACTGAGAATATTCGTACCAGTTCTCCTACATGTAACATAACATTTACTTCATATCCTTAGCATAGCCAGCAGTTGTTCTTATACTGCAAAGAGATGTACTGGAAAGAGAAAGCTCTGGAATCAGAGCTGCCCCAAACCCATTCCTTTCTACTTAAAATCCCAGGTTCAGAACTCAGATATGTGCCCTGATACTGCTGAAGACATGAAAATTCAAAGTCAGGATTTAATGCACATATACCAAACAACTTTGTGGAATGACCTGATTTTACTGTGAGTCTCAAAATGCAGTATATATGCATGACTGTACAAACAAATTATTAACCTTATATTTGCACAGACACTACAAAATAATCTAGCTTTATAAACTTAAAAACAAATCAGGGCAGTAGATAATTTTCTGATGAAAGAATACCATCTCTTTACAATTTTTTTTAACCTTAGCATGAAATAGTAGATTTTTATCTCAACATCATCTCTTTGCTACCATCCAAAGTCTATTTCATGAACTTGTGTCCAGTCTGAAGTTAAGGTGCCTAAAAAACAAAAATAAAAGACTTATCTGTGTTTTGTTCACATATGGGAAGTTATAAATAAATAAACAGACAAAGCAACTCCTTACAATCTTATGATATAGTGTGCTTGCACACATGATCTGTCACATCCACAACCCACGTAGGATAATGATCATCTGACTTGCTTTCTCTGTCATGATTCAACCTTACCTTTTCCTCATGGATAGGGTAAACTGTTAGCTTTAGTAAGCAAAGTCATTTGTTATAAGTTCCTAATATATAGTTTATTAATTTTCCTTTTCTTTGTTGGTATAAATCAAATAGTCTTGTCTTAGATATACATTGTGTGCTTTGATCCATTTTAGGAAATAGTTATTTTTTACCAATAATGAAGAACTGAACTCCTTCTCTACTGAAAGCAGGAAGAGGAAGAAAGTTATGCATTTGTAACACAGATTGTAACCTTATTGCTTAGTATTTTCCTTGTAAAATTCCCCTGAGTGAAATGTTTTTTGTCTAAATAGCAGAAATTCATTTAAGAGTGTATTTTTTGGTTCTGTTGTGTTTGAACAATAGCAGAGTATCTACACACAGAGGTACAGACAAGTATGGGGAATTTTTTAGATTACAACCATTCCCCGCTTCCTGTTGCTGGGATTTAGTGTACACAAGAACTTGCTGACAAAACATGCCATTCACTTCATAAATAAATGTAATACCAGTGAAGACCTGAACTGGTGAGTGTCTTAGCAACTGTCCAAGCCAAAAACATAAGTGGTGGACTGTCAGAAGCATTTAGTGAAAAGATCTTATATAATCTATCAACAGAAGAATTGCAGAATTAACTAAAGATTATTTTTGATACTATGCTTTACCTCTTCTACTGTTTTTCAATTTTGTCACAGTAGTGTTACTTAGAAAGCATCCTTAAATCCCTTGGGATTCAGCTATGCTTCTTGCAGTGGATTTCAATTTTTCATAATCTCCACAAATGTTCAGTAACTATAATTTCAGATGAAGCAAAGAGAAGACCCCCAAATCTGAGTAACCAGGCAAGCGTCAGAATTTTTTCCTACAGAGATATACATTTTTGTTTTTACTGACTTTTCTCCTGCCTGAGCCATGACAACTAACACCATATTTATCCCTAACAGATTCTCTGGATTTTGAAGAAGTTAATTAATGTCTGTTAATCTATTAGCTTTGATACTTAAGATCAGATTGTATGTAGTATAAATGATAGGTCCAAAGAATATTTAAAATTTACCTAACTAGATTCTCTTCTCTACCTTTAATTATTAAGCAGATTATGCTGTCTTAGCATTTTTTGTTTCTTGTGTTGACCAGGGAAGATGGTTAGACATCAGCTGTAGATCCTAAAAGTCCTACTGCATTTGAAGAAGCGTTTGCACATTATTTACTAACACTTGTTTTAAAGACATAAGGTTAATATTCATTCTTGTTAAGTATTGTATATACAATCAGTCAAAACTTAAAAGCACTGAGAACCTACCTACTATTTTTAAAAAGTACGTATTTTCTAAATTATTTCAATTGTTTACATACAAAGCTTTGGCAGCTATGTGAAAATTCTTTAATATTTAATTTATTGTACATCTATCCTTACTTTCCTGTAGGGAATCTGAACAATCTAAAGTAAATTTTGAGACTTTCATCATAAGGTTTTAGTCTGCTTCTCCTGAGAGCTTCCTGTGAAGGAGTAAACATTCATACCAGCAAAATATTCCTATGTTACTTACCTTATTTTGCTGCCCAGTTAGGTTTGTAGAGACATTTTTTTATGCTGTAACCAATATGCCATGGCAGACGATTTTGACTGAAGCAAAGCAAGAAAAGAATATTTCCCACAGGAATCTCTAGGGAGAGTAATGTTTGAATGTATGTACAGGGTGTAGAGTGACTACACTTATATATGCCTGAGGAAATTCAGGAATAGAGAATATTGTAGAATGTATTCCAAACACTGATAAATAGTTTTAAGAAAAAAAAAAAAACAAAAAAAACAAAAAAAACAAAAAAAAACAAAACAAACAAAACAAACAAAAAAAAGTGCCAAAAATTAAAATATCCAGGTTATGTAACATATTGAGATTTTTGTACTGCTAAGGTCTTTGTCCAGTCACATATTTACTTCTGTATTGTAAGTTTATCATGTCTTATCCCATTGCTGAACTACATAAGGGAAAAAGAAAGTTCAAACTACAGTTATTCTATGTTTAGATCAAACAGTGTCTCGCAGACTATATGACAAAATGAACATGAATTAGTGTGGCAATTACCAGCAACTCTGTCATATTTTCAATTGGAGAATTCTAGTATGTGTGACCAAAGAGTATGAAAATGATATGAAAGCAGTTTAGTAATGAATAAGAGACATATGGGTCATTAAGTTTGGATGGTTCCAGAGAGTGCACAAAACACGTAATGACATTCACAGACAAAAAAAAGTCTACAAAATACTTAGAAAATATAAGTCTTGCAGAAAAAACAGTACAAAACTTCCAGGTAGAAGTCAAAATCAAGTTTGTCTATGCGCCTTTCTGCTATTAAATAAAATACTCTTTAAGGAAATAAGCAGGTCATATTCTCCTTCTCAGGAAAAAAAGAAATAGGTCCTTACCCAAATTTGATAACCAAATGTAAACAAAACAGATCCTCTCCAGTCATATTTTATCCTATTTCTAGGTTTGTCACACTCTAGATGCTCTGAAGAACTCCCTCCTCTATACCATCTCCTCACAAAGTCAACCTGGTTCTAGAAAGCATCCAGTACAAGATTTAAACAATCCCAGTAACAGAATTATATAATAATTTAACATAAAATGTACAAGTTTATTTCTCTTTCTCATTTTTTGTTCTCTTTCCTAGTAAGCTGTCCACAAACATCCACTGTATTTGAACCATCTGAATGTTGCTGGTTTTGTGTGTGCATGTGTGCATTTATGCTTCTTCAAATTTAAATATTTTAATGATTTTTCTCACTTTATGGGTTGTCTTTGAAGCACATGCTTAATCTACTTCTATGACTATGGCTTGTCCAATTCTTTTTGAATGAAATATATAAATAGCTTATATATTATTGTAGTTTATATAGTTTTTATATATATTTATTATTATATTTTTATATCTTTATATATAGTTTATATTTACTATACTAATGCAAACAGATCTTGGAATTCTTTCCTTCAGTATTTGCCTGCTCTAACTAAGAATAGGCAATTTCACAATTCAATTAATTATACAGAAAAAAAAAAAAAAAAAAGCAATCTATGCTTGGGAACAACTGAATTTCTAAGGCAGAAAAATATGTAAGTAGAGCAGAAACTAATTTAGTGTGGTTTCATGAAATTCATCCCCCTCCCCCCCCTTTTTTTTCTGTAATATATCCACAAATCAATCTGGTAGGTAACATGTTTGAGGTTGTCCATTGACCCACTAAAATTAATGGGAGTTTTACTACTCACTTTAATGGGATTGTGATTGGGCCTAATTTGTATTCTGGAAGTTTGTCCTTCATGAAGACAAAGTGGAAGAAGTATGGAGGGATATGAAGAATTGATGTAATTCAACTTTTCTCAGGTTCCCAGAAAGAACTTGTCAACCTTATGACCGTATTTTTGCCGAGTCATGATGTATTCTTTCATTCTTTTTACTCCCATTTTCTTTCCTGTATCACTAAATACTTTCTTGCCCTCATTATCCTTTAGTTGTGATGGAATTCTCCTTTCTTACTCTCTGTATTACCAAAACAGAAAAGTTTAGGTGGCTATAATTCTAATTTTTAATCAGGTCACAATTCTAATAGTATAATAAATTCTTTTCACCATAAGGTAATGCAAGCAGATCAAATATTAACTAATCATCAAACTCAGTAAGTTGTTGATACGATGTTAAGATATTTTTAACTAGTCATCAGTATGGATAGCATGAATTCATTATGGGATCAAGACACTGTCACTGAAGATCTGCAAGTTGATATCCAGATGTATGCAAAAAAGTCTAGTTTTCCATTATAATCAGTGGAGATTTGTCAATGTAATTAATAGAGATTAGAGGGAAATTCATCTCGAGTGAGCATAAATACCTAAGGTGATATTTGTTTGCTTAAACATTGTTCTCTAGTGCTATGTAAAATGCTAGAGGGTATCCAAGATACGCTCATAAGAATGGCTGATACTGCAGTGCTATATTGTACCTTTCTGGAGCAGCAGCTGGAGACTAAACCAGATGCAACTGTAGGACAAGACATGTCAGAGCATGTAAAATAATATCTACATTTAACTTATTAACTCCCTAGGCTATATTACTTCCGTGGATCAATTCTCAACTGACATAAACAACACTTCTGATACCTGACACACCTATAGACAATTAGAGTTAAGGGTTTAAATTTCAGTCTGAATTGCATGTAAAATTGTTTAAGGCCCTAACCAAGGCAAGGAAGATTTTGTGTGAAGAAACAGTCCTCAAAACAACATAAAGTAGGAGTTTACATGTGTTGTGTTTACCACCAGTTTGTCCCCACGACTGTGATTTTTGGCATAAGTTACCAAAATTAGTTGATTTTCAATGGAATCAGGACTTGCACAGTTTTATTCATTGACTCTGAAACTATATACCTCCATACAGAACTGTTTTTAATATTATGTCCTGATAATAATATGTCCTGATTATGAGGGCAAGTCAAGGCAAAAACAAGTCAAGGCATGTGTGCTATTATGCTGATGATTCAGTCTTGCACACAAGCTTGTCACACAGCGCAGCATCTTAACATTTGCACTTTTTTAGAACAGTTATGTAGCCCAATGCCATTAACTTTGCTAGTCCATATCCTTAAAGATTACATAAAGATTACATTAAATGCTTTATAGCATGCATTTTATAAGCATGTGCTGTTAAAATGGAGTTCAGAACACAGAAGTGAAAGGCAGTGCTCAGTTTGCTCCAAATGGCATCTAAATGCAGTGAACCAAACTAGAAGTAATATCATATAATCATAGAATCCTTGAGTTGTAAGATCCTTATAAGTCATCTAATCCAATGCCCCTGCAGTGAACAGGGACACCTGCAACTAGATCAAGCTGCTGAGGGCCCCATCCAGCCCGACTTTGAATGAGGATGGGGTTTCCACTTCCTCTCTGAGCAACCTGTTGCACTGTTTCACCACCCTTACTGCAAAAAAATTTCATATCCAATTTAAATCTCCCCTCTTTTGGTTTGAAACCATTTCCCCTTGTCCTATCAGAAGAGATCCTGCTAAATAGTCTTTCTCCTTCCCTCTTACAGACCCCTTTAGATACTGGAAGGCCACTACCAGGAGCCTTCTTCAACCCGAACAGTCTCAGCTCTCTCAGCCTGTTCTCATAGGGAAAGTATTCCATCCCTCATATCATTTTTGTGGCTCTCCTCTGGATACACTCTAACAAGTCCACAACTCCCCTGTACTGAGCTTATTTCCTGCCCACCCTCCCTCATACTCCTTAATCTCTCCACCTCTTCCTTGAGCTCTACCAGGATACTGAGTAGATCATCCACCTGAGCAGCTGCATTTCTGGGCAGGCACTCAGTCTGGGTAGCCTCACGCTCTTTGTCAGGAGCTTTCAGCCTGGTGGAGACCACAGCTGGCTTTGTTGTTTGGAAGGCAGCAGATTAACGGTCACCCAAGCACATAGCAATAGCCCATTCTCCCTGCCTGCCCTGCCAAGGTGCATTGCTGCACCACAGTTGCTCTGCTGAGGTGGCTCCTTGCTTCAGTGTGTGATCACACCCAAACCATCCACCTGCGGAAAAAGGAAACGGTACATTTGGAATCAGTGGATTTGTTGAAAAGATACCTGCAGCATATTTTAAATCTCATGTTCCAGGTTTTGAAGACTGCTGTGACTTCTAAGTCATAAGCTGTGCAGTAATGAGAGGTGCGAATCTTTTTACAGCTTTAAGCTGTAAAAGCTTAAAGCTGTAGAAGCTTTAAATCATGCATTCTTATTGCTTCCAGTTGTACTGAAAGTGCTAGATACAGCCTTTGTGGGCAAACTGACTCATTTTCCTTCCAAATCTAAGGGTTCAAAATGTTCATTTTTTTTCACAGTTCAGAAAAAAATATTTGACTTAACTCATATTTGAGACAAAGTTAGATTTATCATTGATGTGCTTGTTATTTTAGCTAAACAGTGGCACAATTGTTCCATTTTACTGTTGTGACATTTTATTTGTGAAGTTTTTCCTTTCAATTATGTTAAAGTGCATTTTATTCTGTACTGTTCTTTTCTCTTAACTTACTTGGTTGATTTTTGCTTATAGTAATTCTGGTGTAAATCCAAAGTAATTCTCTGAATTCAGTGGAATTTTTCCAGGTGTATGTTGATGATTACAGGTAGGAACTGCAGGAAGGTTTTGTCCCCAAGGCTTTAAATTTTTTTTAATATTCTGAACTTTCCACTATCTTCCACTAGTCCTTCAGCAAGAGCTTCTTAAGCCCCAGGACAGCCCTCAAAAAACAGTCTAATGTGGTCCAGGCAAGAAGAATGCTTGACCTGTTCTATAATGGGAGCATGCTTCTTGCAGATAAGGAAGCATGAGTTATAAATTTCCTGCTGTGAGCTCATGATGCATTTCAGAGTTATATATTCACATACTCTAGCCAAAAAAATAAATAAAGTGCCTCCTTTATATAGCGAAGAAGGAAAGCAAACAATTGATCAAACAGTGTATTCTATTTAGTGGCATATTTAAATAAGCTGCTACAGAACAGAACATTACAAAAGTGTAAGCAGACATTCTCCTAAGATTTTTCTACTGTAGAACTATGCTGTAGGTGTTAATTGGTTCAGAATGCTTTAAATTGTGTCATTCATAAGAAAATTTACAAATTTATCAAACTACTTTTTATTATACAAATAAATATGGTAGGGAATGTGAGTGAAGTCATTGGAAGGTATGTGTCATTGTTAAGAAGGCAGGCCTTTAGCTCATATATACATATATATATACATATATTCAAATATCAAGATGTGTAAATAGCAAGCCAGTTCTCTCTTTCGAACATGTATTCCTTGCTCCCTGCATCTGTTTCACCAGAAAGATCTCAAAGTCACTACTTTCCTGAGGAAGAATTAAATAGAAATTTATTTAATTACTGTAAAAATATCACAATACATGGAAAAAGAATACAGTCAGAGCCTAAGAAATCACTGTTCTCAAAAGCAAATATTTTCGAAGTTTGTACTGTCCCAGAAAACATGCAAAGTACAGGAATCAAAACTAAGCAGAGAGGAATATCTAATTTACTTCATATCATAAAGAGCCTGCACCTGAAGTTTGTGAATTTTTCTGGTTACGCAGTTCTAGATAAGTAGCAATGATAAATCTAATAACTTGGAGTTATTAGAAAAGCATATGCATAGATTTGCTTAGAAAGTTTTAACAGATTAAGAACAGGGTTTTTGAGGAAGTTTATACCTCCTCCAAATTATTTTTATGGAACCTAATCCTAAATCCATTAAGTCAGTAAAGGTAGATCTCCAACTTTTGATGTTGCAAAAAACTGGAAACCAAAATACCACCTGGTATTTGTGCTGAAACGAAATGGCTCAATTGCATTTCAAGCTCTGTTGGAACCTAAAATTGCTCAACACTAGACTTTATGTTCTGCCAAAACAGGCCACAGGTATTTGTGGCTTCCTATGAGCATTCAAGAGACCAGAATGCCCCCAGCAAATACTACTGTGAAGGTCAAATGTTCTCTGCAGACACTACTATACGGAATCCTGAATGTCTCGCTGACATTCAGGGATTTATCTTCAGCTTTGAATGTCACAAAACAAACGACATGCACTGCTCAGACTGGAGCATGCCTCTTGCATCAGTTCATCTTAAATGTTTCTGGGAATTTGGCAGAGTTTGACATAATTTGCATGGAATCATTTATGATTCCCACAGAACACTTCTTTTATGAAGGAAATTTTATCACAGAGTATTGCCTTAATAAAAAAAAAACAGAGTTGATTTTAATCTTCTGCTTACCTTAGTTAAAAATAAATACATAAAGCCTTTTGCAGTACTGCTTAAATCTTGCTGCCTTTTGGATTGATGCACATGACGCTTCCAAAGCTAAGATTAAGTGCAAAATCCAAATAGACATAGTGACGTGGGAAGTGCATGGTGTTCATTGTCTAGAAACTATGGGTATGTCTGTACTAACAAAGAAAATACACTATAAAATTTATCTATTTTTCTTACTATTATTACTATTATCTACTACTTATCCCCGCTGGCAGCTGCCTTGGCATGGTATATTTTTATATGAATAAGTGGTCTTTTGTCCCAAACAATGGGGACTGCATCCTGTTTGCCTGTGAGTAGGAGTCCCTGGGCCAAGTGAACCACCAAAGTGCTTGGGCATTGTCTCAGAGAGTGCTGGCTGGTGAGTACAGTATTATTTCAAGGACCATGCTAAGAATTTAACAGTATGACTAAGCAGATATCAGTATACCAGTTTGTGCATTGTTCCTGTGTTTCCTGTCATCTCTCAGGAGAGTGTTCGTGATAGGAATAATGAAAACAGAAAACATGATAGTACAGATGTTGAGAAGAACTGAATGTAATTGACTTACAAGTAGAACAGGAGCTGTGGAAAAACTTGGAATATTAGTAGAGGGGAAAATATTTTTTCTTCATTAACCTTCAAGCCAAGCAACCACAAGACACCCCCCCCCCCCCCATATATGTGTAATTATTTTTAATATACTTGATATTCATAGCTGTCTTGTATCACATCTGTCTCTTAACCTTAGAAGCATGCCATCATATTTATCCTGCATATGGATGAATGTAAAATATGTTTTGATATAGTGGATTGTTTGCAGGTTTGTCATACTGTAAGGGGAAGAAACACATACATATATATTTATATATATATGGTGTAGATGGAATGTGATTCTTTTTGTGGCCACTTCAGTACTCTCAGCCTCTGACAAATAGTGAGGTCATTAAGCATTATACAAAACGTTACACAACGTATGGCACTTAAGATTATTACCATACACTTGACAACCACGCCTAATTGTGATATACAATACAAGTGCTCCAGTCCATCTGCAGAACAGAAAAATGCTCTCATCTTTTTACAAATGAAGCATGCATCTGTATGCACATACAGTGCAAAAAAGAAAAAAAAAAAAAGATATTTAGACAGAGGCAAAACAAAATATTGTTCTTTGATACAATATTCAAAAGGAAATGTGTGAAAATATATATGTCAATTATTGTTAAATCGGTCCTTTGTTGCTTTATGATAAGTTGAGTAAATGACGTGTATGGTCAGGTTTAATGCTTAATATATCTTACCTATGGGGGAAATGGAAACAAATCTTGAAGTCAAAATATTTAATCACAGAATTGTAGGGGTTGGAGAGACCTCTAGAGATCATCTTGTTTAACCCCTACTGGAGCAGGTTCCCAAGAGTAAGATGCACAGATTCCACAGTTTCTCCCATGTACCCAAAGGAAGTGTGTCTAAAGACTATCAGAAAAAGAAGTTTCCCTCGTGCTTTAGAGGAACTAATCTGTAACACAAGCATTCTAAAAATATTTCTTCTCATAATAAAAGAGTAGCAACTGAAACTGTAAGAGCTGTATTTCCCCAGCTGCAAGGTAGCGGCTGATGGTTTACATCTACCAGCCTGGTTCCTGCTATGTGCATTTCTTCCATTACATCTTCTTTGTAGACATCTCTCCATGGACAAAGATGTCTTCTAACCCATAAACAACACTGTTGTCTCTAAGCTGTCAGCTTGTAACATAATGAATAACCAAGAATGTTTTCAGATAGGCCATTCTAATAGGTGTTGACGTTGATCCCACTTCATTCAACATCTTCTTGTTTCCCTGGAAGTAGCTTGCATTTGCTTGGGCAAATTCTGTCATCACCACAGTTTCATTTGCAAATGCCATCTGTCCTGGCACTCTCTCAGGAAACAATCTTTCTTTTCTGACTCATGAGAGACATCCATGTTATTTGCACTCTTCCAGTAATACTTTCTTAAAGTGCTACATATCATGTAAAAGTCACCTCAATGCTGTGAATTAACAGCTGTGGTTAAGTTACCAACTCCATAATTCCCTCCTTTTCCACTGATGAAAATATTTTAAAGACAGTTTTAAAACCACAGAGCTTTGATGCAAAATTTCTGTCTTGCTCTGTGCCTATTAAGTCTCCTTTTTTCAATCCCTAATCAAGATTCATGCAGAAGGGGTGCTACCCTGGATCTGCATGTTTCTAATAACATGAGTAAAGCCTGAAGAAATAAATTAATCAGTGTACCCAAATAATAGTAACTGGCTAAAGCAATCCATCTGAATTTTGAGGGGAAAAAAAAGTGTTTCTTTTCCCAATAGTGTTGTTGTTTTTTGTTTGTTGTTTTTTGGTTTTTTTTTTTATTCTATAGAATATCCAGAATTGGAAGGGACCCACAAGGATCATTGACTCCCCTGAAAATCAGTCCAAATGTCAGCAAACACTTCCAGATACTTCTTGAACTCCTGAAGCTTGGTGCTGTGACCACTGTCCTGCAGAGCCTGTTCCAGTTCCTGATCACCTTCTGCTGAAGAGCCTTAGAATTTTTTTCCTGACCCTCCCCCTGTCACAGCTTCATGCTATTCCTTCTGTGTTTTAATTTTCTTTAGATCAAAATAATCTGTGATAAAAACGTATTCTTCAAACTGTTTAAAACCACTGTGAAGCATCTTCCAGAAGAGACAGATACTGATTTTTCTTTTCCAGGTACTGATTAGCAAATTCTAACTGTCCACAACAGAACAAACTTGCTTACCAATCTTACTGCTGATTATGAAAATTATACTAATTTTCTAATCCTCTGCTATTCCTAAATAACATCTACTTGTCCACATTTTTGCTCTTAAATATCAGGAACTTCTGCCTGAGTGAGGTGACTGAAAATACAGAAGAAAACTTTATCAGAGGAGAATACCAGAACTTTTAGACAGCTCTAAAGGAAACAAAATTACTTTGTATCGAAGTAAGAAAATGTCATAGGTTATTTTTTGATATCCAGATAACACATTTATTCACTTTTTTTTTGTAGTGCCTGCACTTGTAGTAGCAACCTTTGTAAACAAAGTATAGCTGTAAAGCTACACACGCAAGTAAGAAAATATGTTGAAAACATACTTACATGTACTATGACATAAACATATTGGACAAAATTATAGGACATTGGCTTGAATAGTTATGCTAGTGATTCCATGGCTGCTTTCTCAGTGAATTAAATTACTATATCTAATTTAATGATTTCTAGATTTAATCTTTTATCGTGCAATAGGAATGTACGCTTTGTTTGGGTCTGTGCTAATTCACTGATTAAATTTGTGCATACATACACTGACATGAATGGAAGAAGGAAAATGAACAACATGTATCTCAAAATTTGAACATTAGATTTCTATATAGGAAACATTCCTCAATCCCTACAGGAGAAGATAAACCATCCCAAACTATTACTATTAAGCAGGAATCTGACTGGCTTTTTATATGTATATAATTAGGAGAAGATATGAAAAACAGTAATGTTCCATGCATGTATACCAAAAGTCAAGGTTTTTAGTTTAAAAGGTTTTGTAGTTTGAAAAAAATACCGCTTTTCCTATCAGTACCCTCCCTAATAAAGAGCCCCTCTCCATCTTTCTTTTGGTGCTGAAAGGACACAACCAGGTCTTCCTAGAGCATTCTCTTCTCCAACCTCAAAGACCCCAGCTGATGAAGAGGCTGAGAGCATCATCGTTGGCCTCAGATTACACTTGTTCTCCTCCAACAGCAGACTCCAACACTGCGGAATCTTAGGGATGACATTAAAACACTGAGTATGCAATGAATAAACTACCATAACATAGCACTGCCTAAGAGTTCCAAAGGAAAAGAAGGATTTGGGGTACTGGTACTTAGTTTTACATCTTTTTATTTTTGTCTCTTTTGAGGAAATATGTGTGTTTACTCCACAGTACACTCATAACACTCAGGTAAAACTCACTATTCTTCCTTTAGATAGTATTTTAAATGTATGATAAACGTTTTTAAAATATTCTTCCATTTTTCTTTGATATTCATCCTTGATCAATTTTCACTTGAAAAGGTAATTGTAAAGTCCTGTGAGTCTCAAGAGCAATATTAATTAGATATTCAAACACTCATTTAGCCAAAAAGATTTGCTATGGAATGCTAATTATATGAAAGTCTCTCTTTGTGTCTAAAGACATTAATTCTCCTTATTGTAAAATATGGAAAATAAATTGAATCCCACTATGGGTTTGGATTTTGGTTATTTTGAATCTTCATCACTCAGCTTTGTGTTTAGCTTTGTTTTGCAGCTGTTAGTCACTATGTGAATCAGAGGTCAGCCTCAGGACAAGGTGGTCCACAGGGCTGCTGTGCTTGAAGTATAGCCGTTTTCTGAAAGATGTATCAGGAAAGTCAGGAAAATCTCTGTTGTAAAAATGAACTCTGGTTATAATCTTTAAGGGAAACAAATGAGAATTTCTACACGTAGTACACAGTCAAGTAGAGATTTCCTTGGAATACACCACAAAAATAATGTTAGTTATTCAGAAGAAAAATATTCTGAAACCAAAGAATGTCTGGCTGTCCACAGGCTGCTTGGTAATTTTTCTCATTTCAACTCTTTTCTGAAAGCTTTCTTTGTACCTCACGTAGAATAAAGTTACACTCCATGAGATAAAGAATCCTTTACATATTTATACAGTATTTTTCTTCTTTTTCTGCCATGGAAACAGATAGCCAAATTGTATCTGCTTTCTGTGGGAATACTTTAGAGATGAAGAGCTGCAGGGAATCTCTTTCTGCCCTGAAGTTCCTCCCTGCAGAACACAGGACTGGTTTGCCACGCTTCCAGCGGTCAAAGGCAGAGGATGAAGGATGCTGCTTGACAGCAAGGCAGTCATGGAAAAGGGCATGACCCGAAGTGGGGTGCAGTCCCTGGGATCCAACTCGCAATTGTGGAGCAGTAACAGAGTAAGCATGTCTGTGCTTATTGTGGAGATAAAGTCATTGACACTGCTCAGCGTACAGCCTGCACTACCCTTTGAAACTTTACTAAGTGTACTGAGCTGGTGTGCCCCAGAAATCCTGTAGAGAAGTTAGGTCCAGTATACCACAGAGCTGATGCAGCTCCAAGCACAGTGATTCTGGACCTCCTCCTGCGTTATTAAAACACTTATCCTAAACTGACAGAAGCTTCATTTTTAGTTTTTTGTGTGTGCATGAGTGTACTTATGCAGACCCGTATCTGCCTTTGATGACTGTTAATTTTCCATCTATATGCACACATACAGTAACAAGGCATGCAAAAATAGTGAATATTATTAAAATTTTCTTGTGTATGCTTTTTTATATGTATTGTTCCTGTGACAGCAATGATGAACTAAATATGGTGTTTTACTTGTCTTTTGAAACAATAACCCAAGCTAAGATTATAATCAAGGAGAATTTAAGGTAGTGATACTCCTCCAGTTAATGTATAGTTAGAAAGAATTTCAGATCATACTCCAAGAGTCAAAGATCACCAGTTTCACTGGTGCAGGATTATATTTCTGAAACATACAGTTACTCTGAAGATTTTTTATTATTTTGTTATGATCAATAAACTGTTATTATTTCTCTGTATATTGGACATAAATGTTACTGCTGATTTATGTGAAGTATTTCTACTGGTTTACTAATGTGTTCATGTCTCTCCTTTCCAGCATACCTCAATAATCTCAGAATTAAAAGCATCTTGTTTTCATATCAGTCCATGAGATTTTCTTCTGTCTCTTCATCACTATAGGGAGAAATGTTGTTACTATACCTCTTGTCATGCAACATTTTTAGTATTATCTGTATTCTAATCTTACTTTCATTTTCTCAGTGTAATTCCAATCAGCAAGATGAAGAAAAGCAAGAATGGAAGAAAAATTACATGTTTTGTCTTGCCATGTATGATATTCTAAGTTATACAGCAAGTAACCAATTAACATATTTTCTTTTCTTTTTTTCCTTTTTCTATAAAATACATTTACATTCCTTAAGCAGAACGAATTTGCAGTTCATTCCGAGTCCTCCATTTCTGTAATACTAAATTTTTTGCCCAAAATGTGTGAGGTGGAAGGCAGCAACAATCTTTTTTTTTTTTTTTTCGACCAAAATGTTGTGATTTGTCTCTTAACATTTTGTGACAATCTTGAGCAATTTAATCTAAATAGCCTCTGCTATTTTCACACATGAGTGCGTAACAATTGCCTCTGAGGTGCAAATGTGATGAACCACTGACCGTGTCATTCAGAGGGAAAATAAGTGACAAAAGCCATAATATATGCAGTGAACACAAGGCTAAATTGTTATCTACAGAAAACAAGTTATTGAACTTTTTTTTTTTTTTTTTTTTTTTTTTTTTTATGTAAACTTTATGTACACTGTGATCTTTTCTGTAAACTAGATAGCTATAAAGACGTAAAGGTAATTATTGGAAACCAATTGCAGTGAAGTGTAGAACAAAAGCCATTCCTTTTTATGATGATAATTGAACAGAGCGCTAGGCTTAGTAGGATAAAATGATTTCAAGCCTCTTAACACAGTGTTGATTAGGAGATTGAAAATGTCATGTCTTAATAAAGAGGAATGTTCAGTTTGAAAAACAGATTCTTTTCTACATTGTCTTAAACATAGGGAATTTTTCCTTTCGTCTTTCACAGAAGCCTTAGTGTTAAGCACCAGGTCCCACAATTACATGTTCCTTTCCGTGGGACTCTCATAACTGACCCAGAATGACTTTGTTAAAAATCAGTTCAGAAAGCCAGTTTCCATGCTGCTACATTGTTTCCTTCATAGATATTCTCAAACCTATCAGTAGCGGTGCCGCTTCTTCTCCCTTAGGTAATGTGGGGCTTCAGGAGCTTAATGACTCTAAGAGGTCAAAGCGATGTTTTCTGTGACTGAGTTTCATGTTTGGTCTCGAGCAAGGCACCTGAGATTTAATAAATAAAAAATAAATAAAATGAAGTGGAAACCTCAATTAAGCCCAGGGCATTAAACAAGATAACTGAAGTTCCCCAAAGTCATAGAGCATGCCAGGTCACAAGCATCAACAGGCTTCAAACTTCAACCACAGCATCATCTCTAAATTTTCTCTCTATCTCAGTTATGGATATATTGAGCTCAGAACAAAAAGAGCAAATCTTATGAAGGTAGCATATGATATTTACTCATTTTGATGCAGTATGTGTAACTGTGGCTACATGAAACATTTCTATATTTATAACTTCTTTGGAAGCTTATCCAGCAATTATGGGCTTCTAGTCACTGATGCACAGAACAAATAAGTATGTTACTTACTTTTTATCTGCTATATTGCTTTGTTTCTTACCTTATTTTTCTTCCTCCCCTCTTTACACCCCTCCCCTCCCTGAATTAGGTTGCCTACCAGCAGTGATTTGAAAAGCTGGCTACAGATTCTTCTTTGTGTATACATTCTCCATAAGATTTCTGAACCAGATTCCATTTCATCCCTATTTAAAAACTACTTCCATGTGAGAATGTGAGACGTGGAACACCTGTGTCATACAGGACAGTTTCACAAAGATATTGGCTGCTTATAATGATACATACCTACATAGCATTCAATAGTCACAGTTAAAATTAGAGCATTCGCTTCAACCACAAAGGACACGGCCTTCTGCCTGTTCTCACAGCTAGAAGTTCCTTTTACTATTTATTTGTTTGGTTTTTTTTTAATGTTTCTGTCATGGAGAGATAATATAATTTACAAAGTATGACAGTCGTTGCCTGTAAAAGTTTAAAAGGAGCATAAAAGGGGCAATTCCCTCCTCCCAACAAATGCAAGGCAAAACACGCAGCAGAAAAGTTGCCTTTTCAGTGAAAAAGGAAAGGACAGGTAGCTGAATAATTGTGTCTCCATATGTATAATGTAAACCTTGCACAAAAAGACACAACTTTCAGAGGTGTGACTTGTTCTTTTCGTTTTGCTTTGTTTTGGTTTGGTTTGATTTTGGGACGTCTGTGTATGGTTTCTGTTTTGTTGTTCTGTGAGAAATTTTCTTAAGGCTTCATTAAAGCTTTTGTTTAAAAATGGGAAAAGGAGCATGGAAACTTCTAACAAGTGATTGTATGGTATGCTTTGTATGAGAGATATGGAAAACAGGATGAATTTTCAGAGATCATGGGAGCTCTAGCAGGTGAGTAGCCAAGTAAATGAGTTTGAGGTTATAAATCTATGGATATTGAACCACAGC
The DNA here is from genome assembly GCF_019232065.1 of Centrocercus urophasianus. Lineage (NCBI taxonomy): Eukaryota > Metazoa > Chordata > Aves > Galliformes > Phasianidae > Centrocercus > Centrocercus urophasianus. Next base: position 31,166,704 of record NW_024884142.1, read on the forward strand.
AGTAACCTACTACACACACAGAAATCACGGACATCAAGAATATACTTCTAAAAAGTGCTGTTTTGAACAATATCTATTAGAAATACTTTTTTTATTCTTGCTTTGTTAGTAATAGCAATCTGATCTGCATTATGAACAGGACTAGTCAGTGCTTACTCACAGCAGTTATTTTTTTCATGGTTTGCAAAAATATTGTAAAAAATAATGGGTCTCTAGGCTTTGGCTGGCATCTCTTTAACATTGACTAAATAATAATCTTAATAAACTGATACACAAAACCACATCACATAAAAGACAAGTAGAAAAAAAGTCTTGTATATTATCAGAATATTGCATAGAAAAAGCAAAATTATTTATTTGGAATACAGTTTAAGAGTTTGCAAATGTCTTTATTTAATCAGGCAAACCGGACATGAAATCTATTATAATACAGGAATCATCCAGGAAGAAAATTTATTAACTTTACCACTAAGAAATACTTATTGTGAAAGATATCTGTACAATAAAACTGTGTAAACTCTGCAGTGTTTTATATTTTCTCTTGACAAGCATCTGCTCAGGAAAAAAAAAAAAAAAAAAAAAAAAAAAAAAAAAAAAAAAAAAAAAAAGCCTGGCAAGCTCTGTTCTACTCATCTTAAACACACCTTTCTTGTAAAGTAGGTCTGCACTTGAACGAGGTAGATAAAGATGCAAGTTACTAGTGTTCCTTCAGGAGACTTTGAGAGAATATTATTTTGGTGGAGTGGGTTTACTCAGAGCAAAAGTTTAAGTTTTGCATACTCCCACCTATCTACTGTTGAATCAGATTCTATTATGCTCCAGAACAGAATTGGATATAGAAAAAAACAATAGAATCATGCACATTTGGATCAGATTTATTCTGTCCTAATGATATCCAGATCAACTTTCTGAAGTAGCAAGTTAACTGTCAGACTTTCAGGCTTACTGTGGATGCTGGACAGTGCATGGATTCAGTTATATGTCACTTTGGAGGTCAGATTTTACACGCTCTCCTCCATATCTGCAGCAGCTTTGTCAATGCCTCCAAGATGTTCCTTCCTTTTTAAGCCAGATGAACAAAATATTGGCTAGTAGGATCATTAAATACTCTTTGAATAATTTTTAGCCCTCCATATTTTGGTACTAAAATTAGGAAGCCACTCTTTCTAGAAGCGTTGTAAGGTCAAGTGAAAAAAGATTCTCCAGAGGTGGAAAGATGTCTCCATTTCTAGCTGTTCTTCATAAGAATTCATTTATTTTTTAGAGAAAGGCATGGAAAACAGCCTTATAACTCAACTATCCAGGCGCCTACTAAGTCCAGATATCATCTATCATCTCACCATTCTCTCATAGAGGGATAATTTCTCATGTTCATTACATTACTATCGATGTTGAGTTTGACCTATATATAAAAAATCTGTTCTAGACAATATTGCTTAAAAAATAAAAAATCAATAGTAAGGCAATATATAAAAATACGTAAGTGTAACAGTTCTTATGGAAATTTCATAGGTATCATCACCACAGAAGGGAACAATAATTATTCAGGACTATTAAACGTGAGCACTATTTTATAACAAAAACATAACTAAGAAATAAACATACAGCTTTCAGCTCTATATTCTCATTCAGTTTTTTAATGAAAATCTTGGAACCAACTACATTTTGCTACTTAAATTCTGTGCATGAGTGCACTGCGACCAGGAAACATCAAATGAATGGATTTATTATGGCACCAGTGTTCAAACGATTAGGAAAGAAAGGGCTTCTCAGATTTCATTTGGAAACATCCCTTCTCCTTCCTCTGCTTCTCTATTTAGGAAGCAGCAGCGTAACACTGCCACCCGCTGCCCTGCTTCACATAGGTAACACCGTAAGGGTTGATCAATATTCAGGAGTAATCACATTTTTCCAGGTACATTTCTGACATCTTTATTAAGTTCCGAAAGATCCTCAGGTTCAGTTGGGCAAGCTTTGCTTACTTTCTTTTCAATTGAATGGAGTATGATTTCTGCCTGATGCAGTAAACTGGCTGGGAGCATTACAGTAGCTTTGCATGTCAGGTTTTGCTAACCCACTTTTACCTGTCACCATCATCCTCCTCTGCTAAATACAGTAGCAGTGTGCAGAAGAGGAACTCATCCTCTCACCTGTCTCCAAATAACAGTCTTTCTAAAGAGCACCCTCCTTAGCTAGTGTATTTAGACAAAGGAAGTAGGTGAGATCTAGAGCTATAATGCATGACACAATGAGCCTCAGTGAAACTAAACTACCAACTGTTCCAGTTTTTTATTCTACATTTCTAAATCATTGTATTTGCATGTATTATGTTTATTTGAAGGAAACTTCTGCACTTCTCCTACCAAAAGGACATTGCATTATCTTCACCTATGCAGGAATCATTAAGATTCTACTGAATAGGCTAATAAATACTGCTTAGTTTTAGATAGACAATTAGAAAAAAAGACTAGAATATTAAGCTCCAAACAATATGTTTATTTCTGGTTTTATTTGCCAGGTTTGTGTTGTTTTTTTTTGTTTGTTTGTTTTTTTGTTTTTGTTTGTTTTTTTTTTTTAATCATACATAGAATTCTGTTGAAAACTGCACCCTGATTTGAAACACAGTCTCAAAGAACCAATTGGAAATATTGTTGATTATATTCACCCCTGAACCCCCTCCCTTTCTGAAAACCTTCAATCACTACTGGCATTCAAAGTATGCGAGGCACATGGCATAAGGTTCTGGAGTGTCAGGATATTAGAAATTACTGCAAGGTCTTCTCATTTGAGCCTGCACCACCATTCCACTTCTGAACCTCTTGATATTTATAAATAATAAAGAGGAAAATTACTAGTTTTGCTCTTGAACACTCAGCAAATTACTAAGAACTGCTTTCACTTATGTAAAATTAATTCACAGGCTTGGTGTCTGGCATTACTTTGCTATAAGAAATTGCATTGTATCTCACATGCACTGAATATGAGTCTTAAGGAAAAAAAAAATCAATAAAAGAAATTAAATATAGCCAGCCTCCCTCAAACAATAAAAATCAATGCTATGTTATCAGATGCCTAAGAAGCAGGTTTGTTTTCAACATTAATCTGAATAGTAGTTTCATGGTAATTGATTTTTTTGTACTTAAGCTGTCAAAGAATATAACAAGCAATGATTACTTGTTATTTTCCAAATTCATAAAATAATTGATTCTATGGGGATTGAGAGTTTTTTACCCCTTTCTTTCTCTGGCACTGAATTAGTTTTGTCACTGAAACAATTGATAATCTGTCTTCTAGGAATGACAAAATGGGAAAATAAATATTCACTATATTTTAAATGTAATTGCTATACAACCAACCATATTTTCATTATTTTGATTGTTAAACAGCATTTCAGCTGTTACATGTGGCTGAATTAAATCTTGCTTTCAATATTAAACATTCCATTTTCAGCAGACAGAATGTGATTCATTCCTTAAAAATGAAAAAAAAAAAAAAAAAAATTAAAAAAAATTTAAATAAAGACAAAACAGATAATATAGGATTCAACTATTTAAACAGACAATTGTCTGTCTTGCAAGTAAACACAGAATATCCAGAACATCCACTATATATATAAAAAAATAATCTCTATAGTTATTCAGAAGCACTGGGAATTTTAGTATCACATGAATCATTAATTCAGGATTATTTTTGTTCCTTATTTTATTTGCTTAAGGATGGATAAAATAAGCCAAGAAAAAAAAATAGAAAAAGAAGGATATCTGTAGAAAATGGAACATCTCAATCAATTGTATCATATACTTAGAAGAAGAATATTTTCTGGAGAGTAAATACAAAAGAAAGTATTTTTTATGTGTTTTGAATTTAGCAATCTACATGTTAAACTCTGTCCAGTTCCTGTAGACAAATGAGAGCAGCAAGAATCATACTTCCAAGCAATTTCTAACTATGTGAGATGTTTATTAACACAAACTTGCTTTCAGTAAACAGCGGTAGCAGCTGGAGTGTCAGCCGAGTTCGAGCTGAGGCAAAATTAACATAACAGAGAGGCACACACCCCTTCAAAGGCGTCTTTATTGGCAACACTGTGTTTGGTATCTGATCACATTTATCAGGAGTGGTGTGGCTGTAGACAAGCTAGCAGTGATATGTTATTAATACTGGTATGCAGATCTGACCCAGAAGAAAAAGGGCAGACAAAAAATTCATTGGAAAGCACTGTATTTTGCTTGTACTTATTTGTGGAATGAAGTACCACAGACTACTTCTTATTGTTGAGGAGAGATTGCAGTTTGATGCAGAAGATACATAGGAGGGTTTCAATTCCATCACTCTACCCAACTCTGATAGCACTCTTCAGTATGCTTAAATCACTGATTGTCCATGTTGCTTCGGATGCCTCAAGAATAATTTTCAACACTTACCATGCAAAATTATTCTGTATTCTGATACCAAACATTTCATTCATTCGCATCGTCTCTTCATACATGCATAGCTAGGCTTTCTATTTTTTTAATTTCAGAAGCAATTATTATTCCTTTTCCTTTTCTAATAATTACAGACATTAGCAGCAGCTTTTTCCCTGTTTCAGTTAATATAGAAGAATTTTTATGGTGATTTTTCTCATTTGCATGTGTGAGTCATTTTGTATTTTTTAATAGATGTTTGATTGCATCTACTTCAAACATTTTCATACAATTACAATCCTCCTCATTGCTGCTGAATACAGAACTTCTTTTCCAACTACTATATTTTAATTTGTTCTATTCCATGACATCTTTCTACCTTTTTTTTTTGTTTGTTTGTTTTGTTATGTTGAATTCTCAAAATGAATCATTAATTACCCTTCTGGCAAAAAGATGCCAAAAAAATGCAGTCAACATGACGTTAGGAAGATTATAAATGCTTGTCAATAATATAACCAAATGAACAATGCATCTTAGAGGTAACAAAATATATCATTATGTTAATATATAGAATTCTCACTTTATTAAAAAACTCAGTGACCTTCCTCACCCATAAACATTTTGTTCCCCTCCCTGATGTGCAGGTCATTATATTTTGATAGCAGAAGTTAGGATACCAGACTTTTCTTTGAACGGATTACATTTTGTCAGTTCAGTGCCATTTCTTGATGCTATTTTTTGTGTACTGTTCATGTAAAACTTACAGTACCGTAGTCAGATTTCTTAGAATTCTACAGAGCAAACATTTCTTTCATGATGGCATGATACAATAAAATATATTGGAAGTGAAGAGTATGTTTCAAACAAAACAAAACAAAACAAAACAAAACAAAACAAAACAAACAAAAAAAAGAAGTGATAAAATGAGGAATCACTCCTTAGATTAAAAATGCTGGTTGTCACTTGCAAATGTGTAGCCTTCTGCAGTGAAACTATTCAGAAATAGTTTCAAATATATACAGAAAACCTGAATGGTCTTGTAGAAGATTAACCATTTATTAGTCAATATCATCAGCATTGTAAAGTTCAGCTTCTCAGAAGAAAGGAATAAAGAGAAAAGCGTTTTCGGAGATTTTACTACATTTATTTTTCATACTGTTTTCTGTTACTGTGATGTCTAAGAATCCAAAAACATACTCGACTCCCATTGTGATAGGCACTCTATACATGCACCAGTATGACTAGTCCTTATCCTGAAGAACACCCACAGTGAAGGTGCGCTTCAACATCACCTTCCTAAGGCACCATACCTACAGCAAACGTGAAGCATAGTTTCCTTTCAATTCTTCCAGATTCTTATCAGATTGAAACATGGAAATTAAAAAAAAAAATTACTTTAGTTGAAGAGTACTGAAACTTTCATAAAACTCAAATATCATCTTTGCTTTAATTTTCCATTGCATAGAAGCTCTCAATGTCCACCAGTAATGCTTTCCCAATACAGCGATATCACCTAGCAAATATACTGGATATTTTCTTTAAATAGTTGCAAGTTGCAACTCTGTTAGGTTAGGTGACAAGGTTAAGTGTCTAGTTTTGCACTCTTTTCATTTCTAGTGGACTCTGATGTTTTCCTTAATGACAGGATTAAATACAATTCCCAGCTACGAACAGCTGCTCTTCGTTCCCTATAGGCTAGTCTGTACATCGTGTGCTTATCGCAAACAAAGAGGAAATAACTTTCTCAGTCTTTGTGAGTATCTTAAAATGCACACACTTTGGGGAAATCATATTTTCTTGAAGGAAATGAGGCATGACCAATCACACAAAACGTGAGAAAATCCCTTGATAGGTGACCTTTGCCACATGTAAAAGAAGCAGTTCAGTCACTGAGGTTTCATGGATTTCATGCATGAAAATCAGATTTTCTGGCCACCAGTGCTGTTCAGTAAATAAATAATCCATCATTGTGTCAAACAGTAGAAACATGAAGATACTGACACTGCTGACTGAATAAAGGTTCTCAGTTAGCAACTTAAGTAAACTCTATATATTGCCTTCAGGAGCTGTGAGTATCTATTGTGGTTAGCTTTCATTGCTTGAACTTAGGTTATTCATGTTTAGGAAAAATGTGAATGAATTGATTATATCAATTATTTGACTATATATACAAAGATGCACTTTACATGGGTTGCTCTGAAAGTAATGCCTCCTCTTTATTTTTTATTTTTCTCCTATTTTTTCTTATACTAAGAAACGATTTTTTTCATGTTTTTTTCTGTTCCTACTCCTGAATTTACATTTTGCTTCTAAAGTAGTGCCTCTTATTTATTTTCATGCAAACTACAACAGATACAAAGAGAGCAATAACACTATTTGAATTCTCAGCTACGGAAGAACTACTTCTCAACATAGTCACCACAAACAGCAGTGCATTTTCACTATCAGTGAACAAGAGCCTGCATGCCACACTCAAAACAGTCTGCACCAGTGGAAGTGGCACATTATCACTACTGCCACTGCTGAAACGCACCACCCACTGCCTCTCTATGCTCACAGCCACTGATTAGTCTCCATAAATGTTCAGCAAGCACTGATGAATATCAGTGGGTGTCAGGTTTTTGGTGTGTTTTTTTTTTGTTGGTTTGTTTGTTTGTTTGTTTGTTTTTGCATGGAGGAATTCAATTCCGTATCTTTGCATCATCTGCACTTCCCAATCAGATGCCACTTTGTCAGCCTGCACCTCTGCTGCCATCTGTCACATGGCAACAAAATTTTATGGAATATTGGAAAGAAGATTCAGTCTCTACTTCCATACCAACAACTCCACTTCTGACATCATTGGGCAACATCAAAAAATAGGAAACATTACTTTTGAAGAAGCATTCATATAAAAAATAGTTAAAATAGTATTATCATACAATATGCTATGGAAATGCTTTTCAGAATCTTCCATAGAACACAAAATTGTACATAATACAATTTTAGAACAATGCTTTAAACTCCTTTGAGGTATGTTAGAATCACATACTCATTTACCTATATATTATCTCAGTTCTTGATGCAAATTTACATTATGTGGAGAATTGGTGAAGTATCATTTTCTAATTTCTTATTCATTATCTTGATCGGATTTTTTTTATTTTCTGGTCAAATATATATGTGAAAAATGTTCTTTCATCCTATCTCTAAAACAACAAACCTTATTTTTTTTATTATTGCTTTTATTTTTTACAAGAATGAAGAACTGGGTACTCAACATGAAATGCCTTCAAAAAGAATTTTGAAAGTTCTTGCATACTTGTCTTTTCCACAGACTAAATGTTATCTAAATCAGCTTTGATTTTGCTTATGTAAAAAGTGTTTAATCAGTCAACGTATTTGTCTCATGCCTAAAACTATGATCCCTTAGTTTACTGGGTACAGTTTTAACTGACATTATTAAATATATATATATATTATGATAATGGAAAATGATTAGCTTCTTAGAGCGTACCACTGTAGTAAATAGTTCAGAATTTTTCATACAAATTCTGTTTTTTTGGAACAGAGAAGTGTCATGACTTACAGTTCTAAGACACAACTGATTTTCATCTCTCTGAAATTTTCACTGCTGATAACAAATGAAATAGCAAACGTTATTCTCTTTCGGACAATACAAACATATTTCCTTTAATATTTCTGTCCTTTTGGTCCTATGAAAAAAAATTATTTATCAAACTAACAAGCTTATTTATTGACTTCACAGCTCCTTTATATCTACCAAATACAACTGCTGGTAGGTTACTAGAGTCACTTATTCATTCCCATATGAAGTATGCACTCAGTACGCATTATCAAAAGAATCAGATTTACAGTTTGATTAAAATGTATTAATAATATAATGATATCTAGATGTAAAAATAAGGTAAAATATTACTGTTGGTAATTTTTCTTGTATTTTTGAAGAGCAAATTATTAATTATCAATTAATTATTAATTTTTGAAATACAAATTTTACATCTTGCTTAAAATATGTGAATTCAGCACTTGAATACTAAAAGATTTGTTAGGCTTCTCTTGAATTCCCATCAGATTGGTTAGAAACATACTGCTGCCTTCCAGCTCAGGATCAAATTTAAAAACATTCTGACTGAAGAAATGTCAATTAATTTGCTTACATGATTTTCTGTCTAAAACTTCAGAAAATTCTTCACCATTCAAATATTCAACTATTCCAATTTTTTTTTACTGTTTAGAAGACTGCTTCAAGACAAACATTAAAAGAAATAATTTTATGCACTGTCATATGCATACATCACACAAATCTTATTGTGATTTCTCCATGCTGTGTAAGCATCAACACAACTGTACTTCTAACACAAAAGTGCTTCTATGTCAACTGGAATATCTTAGACATTGCTCATACATACATACACACACACACACACACACACACACACATATATATATATACATAAATTTCATTCTATTTTTTTTTTTTTAACTTGATCAGATTAAGACTAGCTCCTCCGTGATTTTAGAAAAAATATAAGTAGAATTCTTAGATAAAAACTGTCTCTGTGGGGGAAAAAAATGTATCTCTTTGTAGGAAAAAGAGATAGAAAAGTTCAAATACAAAGATTTAGCAAAACCCACATGATGTTAATCTCCTTGTGGAAGGGCCTTTAGTCTTCCTCTCAACAGCTTTCTTCCCCCACTGAAAAGGAAATTCCAGGTGGTCTGTGCTGGTCATGTTAAATAAATCAAGACTTTCCACATGATTGAGGACTTGTGTTTGATCCAAAAGTTCTCTGAGAGTAATTTCTGTTTGCAGAAAGGACAATAATATTGTCCTAGCATCACGTTAAGATGCTTCTCTCCGAGTCCATGAGTGTTTCCAGTTCTGTCCTCACCCAGTTCTGGGAGCATTCTTCAATTACAGAAGTGACTGGCTGGTTTCAAAGATTTGACTCAGGCTTCGTTAGCTATTTCTACAGATTTAAAGGAAAAATCTGAGCTTCTTTATCTCTCTTTTGTACAGGAATTCTTCTAATATTTCTTCTTTATTAGATGGTTTCTTGAGGTAGCCTCTTGATTTTTATTGTGACTAAAAGCCATGGGCATACATTCTTTGAAGGTAAACACTGTGACAAGTATAATAGGAATAAAGAATGCATGGAAGTAAAATGAAGGAAACAATAAGAATCAATTCTTGCTCAAAGACAGGATCTTGACTTCAAAAGGTATACATATGACATACATATGACATAATGCGGTACTAGAACAAAATAATAAGGAAAGACTGATTACCCTTCTCATATTTTCATCCATCAGTAAGGTTTTCAATATTTTCTCTGTTCAGATGTGAGGTTCACTCTGTTTTATTTACCAGGGAACAGAGAAAAATCTCAGGCTCTTTAAAGATACAAAAGAGAAAAAATACAGTGGTTTCCTATGCAGCAACCATAATTCCTCAAAATATTTCACTTAAAATTTCATCTAGGATATGAACACAGTTTTGTATTTATCAAATTATTTTTTGTTGGACAAAAACATTTCAGTGATTATGTGTGTGAAAATTAGGGGTAGAATTCATTTGACGTAGGTTTTGATGTCTAATAATCTGTTTGAAATATAGGCCAGTAATTTTAGACTACTTTTATCAATCCAAGAAAAAAACAGACTTTTAGGAAAAATGAATCTCTCATAATTTAGACAAGTATTTTAGGAAGAGTATTTGCCTCCTGGATATATAACATTTTTGTTGTTGTTTGTGAAGAAAACCCAGTGTGAATATTTTACCGCGAGATAGCTCATTTAAATGTATAGATTAGGTGGATGTAAATACCACCAGAATTTAACAGAGGCTAAAAATAGCCCACCCAAGACCAAATCACATGTTGCATCTATGCAGCAATTTTCTTTTTTTTCTCATAGAGTTCATTAAATGACAGAAGATAATTTGGGATTTGCTTTTCATGCATGAGTGGTTCATTTAGCTTTCCATTCAGAAACACTAGACAAGATTTTATCATGAAAAGTTACTCCTTTATTGTTAGCAAGTATCTTAATTTGTGCATGGAATGAAATACATTGAATTGTCATTCGATGCAGACTGTCACTATTTTTGTAGTGTTATTGAAACAATATTCAGAAGAAAAGGATACTGTATTATCAAAAAATGTTGAACATCATATGTGTACACCCAACTGAGTTGAGGCTGCAGTCCCATCCGATATCTTTATCTTCCTGATAAAAAATGCTAATCTTCTATTTAGAGTCATCCTATACAGCCTTTATAACCCAGAGAAAGAGACACATTATTCCCCAAAGAATCATGGAATCACAGAATGGCCTGGATTGAAAAGGACCACAATATCATCGAGTTTCAACCTCCCTGCTGTGTGCAGGGTCACCCATCACCAGACCAGGCTGCCCAGAGCCACATCCAGCCTGGCCTTGAATGTATCCAGTGACAGGGCATCCGCCTCCTCCTTTGGCAACCTGTCCCAGTGCATCACCACTGGTCAGGTGAAAAACTTTCTCCTAATACCAAACCTAAAACTTTCAGTTTAAAACCATTCCTCCTTGTCATATCACAGTCCACCCTCTTAAACAGCCGTTCCCCCTCTTGTTTATAAGCTCCCTCCAAGTACTGGATGGCCACAATGAGGTCTTCCCAGTGCCTTCTCTTCTCCAAGCTAAACAAGCCCAGTTCCCTCAACCTTTCCTTGTAGGAGAGGTGCTCCAGCCCTCTGATCATCTTAGCAACCCTCCTCTGAACCTGCTCCAAGAGCTCCATGTCCTTCGTGTACTGGGGGCCCCAGGCCTGGACGCAGTACTCCAGATGGGGCCTCACAAGAGCCGAGTAGAGGGGGACAATCACTTCCCTCTCACAGAACCACAGAATTGCCAGGGTTGGAAGGGATCTCAAAGATCATGAATCCCCCTGCGACATGCAGGGAAATAATTTTGAGGTGGTCTCGGACTTGCTGTGACCTTACAGTGGGGGGGTGGGGGAATTTACCATCCCGGTCCTCACCTAGAGGTTTGGGATGCAGGGCTTAGGGACATCAGAAATACCGGAATCCTGACCGCCAGTGAAGACCAAGGCAAAAAACTCATTCTCCGTACCTCAGCCTTCTCTTTGTCCGTTGAATCCAGTTTTCCTTTTACATTTACCAAAGGAGGTACACTCACTTTGGCATGTCTCTTCTGGACAATGTACCTGTAGAAAATCTTCCTACTGTTTTTCACATCCCTCGCCAAGTTCAGTTCCGCCTGCGCCTTGGCTTTCCTGATCCTATGTCTGCAAGTCTGGATGGCATCCCTGTATACTTCCCATGTGACACGGCCTTGTTTCCAGAGCTTGTATGCACCTCTTTGCCCTCAGCATGCCCAGCAGGTCCTTGCCGAGCCATGCCGGTTTCCTACATACCTCCTCTGCCTGCTTTCTTACTTAGAGGGACAGAGAGCTCTTGTGCTCTCAGGAAGGCATCCTTGAAGAGTAGCCAGCTCTCCTCAACATCTTTATTTCTTAAGACAGCATCCCAGGGGATCTTGGCCAACAGTCCATCGAACAGCTTAAAGTTTACTGTCCCTGCTGGCCACCCCTTTTTTAATGCAGCCCAGAACACAATTGACCTTTCAGGCTGCAAGCACACGCTGCTGGCTCATATCCAGCTTTTCGTCCACCAGGACCCCAAGTCCTTCACCACAGGGCTGCTCTCAAGGAGATCTTCCCCCAGTTTTTATAAATACCTGAGATTGCCCAGCCCCAAGTGCAGCACCCTGCACTTGGCCTTATTGAACCTCATTAGGTTCTCAGAAGTAAGTAATCTCTTATTTTGGTGAACTGATGCTTTCTTTAGAGATGATCAGGCATGAAAAGAGAACTAGAGCAATTAAATCCTTAATTTAGGCAATTTAAAATTTTCCTGAGATTAAATTAAATGAATCCAGGTTGCAGTCCATGGTCAGACTTTAGACAAAGCTAAGAGTGAAGAGAAACCAGATGTTTACACCCACTTCTAGAGCCCTATCTTAGCTGTCTCCGCAAGATTCCTGTAACTATTTTACTTGAAATAGAGTTGTGTCTGTGTTGTCCCCACTACTCCTTTCATCTGATTCATAGGATCTGTGCCTTGCTCTGCAAGTACTCAGAGCCCAGGATCTCACTGTGAATCAGTGACACTTGTCACTCTACCACTCCTTTTCACTTCCTTCAAAGGACTGGAAGCTTTTGGAGAGAGCATCAGCTTTATGCATCCTTCATCTCTGCTGAATCTTCACTTAGCAGCTGTGAAGAAGGTTGCGATAAGACAGGTCAATGGGGATGGGTGCTAAGAGACTGCTGTTGACAGAAGTATGGCTAGGTCTAAAACTGTTAGTTTTTCCTCCCCATTCCTACATCTCCTCCTGACAAGTGTGGTTAAGCAACACCCACCCATCCCTAGCAGAAAGACTGAATCCATTCTCCCCACTTATTTCTTTGGGTATTCTTTGTGTATAAAACCATCTAACTTTTTTTTTTTTTTTTTTTAAACAATTACTTGTGTCTATTTCATTTAGAAACAAACAAACAAACAAACAACAACAACAATGTGACTTTTTACCTGATTTTAAAGAGTAACATGCATTCTTATTCTGTTAACCCTTTTCTTTAGAAATGAAACAACACATCAGCTTTCAGTTGGTTTCATTTCTAAGAGAATATTTTTATTTTGACTGTTAGTAACAGGAAAAAAAAATATTTTTCTGACAAATAAATGCTGAAAATACTTCATAAGGAAAAGAAAAGGAAAGGTGAATAAAAAGATAAGGAATTGAACTACTTACTTTTATTTTAAAGAATTAATTTAAACACACGTCAGTCACTGCATGAATCTTTCACAGAGAATTCCTTTTAAAATACATTTCTCCAATTTTTTTGTAATTTCAGCTTTGAACCCAAAAATGACTAAGGCATAATTTTGGGATTTACAGCTAACATTTTGAAATTTTACAATTTTTTTTATTTTTTTATTTTTTTTTTAATAATGAAGCAAACAAATAACAAACAAACAGCGTGTATGATTCCTCAGAGCAATGAGCTATCTATTTTGGTGAGTTCTGATAAAATGATATGTACAAGGAAACGTGGCATTATATTTCTTTGCAGTATTTTTTCCGTTTGTTAGGAAGGCGAGAAATCAGGACTATTGTTATGAATTACTGCTATAAAGAGATGTCTTGCCTTCACCAATTATTACCAGAAACTGATGCAAAAAGCAGAAGGAAAACACTGATGAACTTTTAATGTCACTTTCAATGAGGATTATTGGTTTCAAGATTCAAATTTAGACTGCTTTATGTAGGAATCAGTTTGGTCTATCTTTGTAATGGATAAAGAAATATGCAGAAGTAAACAATGGGGAAAAAGAATTACTAAGAAAATCTTCAATGTAAAAGAATCAGGTAGGTTTTACTTTAGGGTTTGTTTGGGTTTTTGGGGGGTGAGGGGACAAGAGGGGGAGCATTTCATTTGGAACTAATAAAGTTTTGCTTGAAGCACTTTGAAACATTAATACAAGATCTTTAAAAAAAGAAAGAGTGAGAAAGAAAGCATTAATGTATTAAAATTCCAATATTTCTTAGGAACCCAGAAATATAGATGGAACATTGCCAAGATATGACATTTTGTGAGCATTTCTATTTCAATTGAAGTGTATAAATGTGTCCCTCCCAGGAATGTTAGTACATGAACAATTAGTCACATAATCAAGTTAGATCCTTTGGAGCAATTCAGAAAGCAAACAGTACTGCACTATACTAATGAAGTCCTCATTTAAAGGGTAACTTTAAGAATTTCCTGTAGTTTGACTGTATGAGAAAGCTGAAGAAGCCTTTGATGAAGGCTATTTGAGTAGTAAATCCCATGTGCAAATTGCTATGTGAAAAGAAGTTAGATAAGCCCTGAAGAAACTCTAGGTTTAAAAGTCTGTTCAGTGATGAGCCTCAGTGAATCTGGGATTTTAGTGAAAACAGGTCCATACTTATATATATATATATATACACTTATATACACTTATATATGCACATATATATATACATATATATATATATATATATAAAAGTATGGACCTGTTTTCATTAAACTCATTTCATTAAACATGCATATATACATATATATATATTTAGGTCTATATGGCAATCTTACTCAACCTGTCACATATACAGTCTGATATCACCATTCAGAAATCACAAACTAAATCCTCTGTCAACTTGCAGCAGTGGAACACTGAAGTCTCTCTACTTCCATGGAAAGAGAACACATGGAATTAATAAATAGGTCACATTTAAGAACAACAGTTTCACAAGTATTAATGTTTCAGATGTTTTCAGAAAGCATAAAAATTTCAAAATAAATCAGTACGTTTTAGAAAGGTCTTAGTGCTGCTCCACAAAAATATACAATAACTGATTTCAAATCAATATCTCCTGTTTTAATCAAGAAAATCTCGAGAATGAAAACAGAAAAAAAAAAAAATCATATTTGCAGTCTTGCACTGAGCTAATTCTGAAGAAAAAGTAATATGAGAGAAAAATAGCTTCACCTTGATGCAGGAGTTGTAAGTTACTTCTAATGTGTTGAGGAAGTTCTAAAGTTACAAGAAGATAAAGACATCCATCAGTAGGTGATCAGAGCTGCTATTTTTTATTTTTTAATTTTTTTTTTATTCTTTTATAGGTCACTCATTATATTTTGTATGTTATCGATATGGACATAAAGTTACATGCCGTGTACGTAGGGGTTTAATTTTTTTTTCTCATTGAAAAAGCTGTTTAAAACTTAATTGACACAAACAGCAACAAATTCTTTCATGATAGCCATTATCAAGTCACAAGATCATGTCTTTAAAAAGTGGTGTCTCTGTTTCTCACAGCAGATCGGAAAATACAAAAATGGTCACTTCATAATGTAGGTGGGCTTTTTAATGAAGAGATTGGATTTGGTCTTTGTTTGTTTGTTGTTGTTGGTTTTGTTTCCCAAAGTTCTTAATAATGACTTAATAATGCATCAGGACAAGGAAACAATTCCACAAGCAAGAAAAGACACAAACACATAGCTCTGGTACTCTTGAGAGTTAAGGGCAGTGGGTGATAAGCAGCAAGGAAACACTTTGAAATGAATCCAATGTCAAATCATTGACAACTCTAAATGAAAAGATGATGATGATGATGATGATGATGATGATGATGATTATTTAATCTGCAATGCTTTACAAAGCTTCAAATGCTCACAAATCTACTAAGCCAGACCATTTAAAGAATCTAAATAAGCATGTACAATTTTAAGTTTTCTGACTTTGAATATTAGCTTTGAAGTCATGCCAAAAACTGACTGCAGCAGAGCTGCTTTAGAACTGAATTCCTGACACTGGAATTAGTGTTGGGTGCATGGCATGCCTAATAATAATCTTGACTAAGCTTGCTGTAGACAGCTATCATACATGGTGCCTCTGAGTCAATAATTATACTAAGATAAGATGTGGAGCATCTTGACATTTTTGTTTTTACACTGTGGTGTTTTGGACACTGTCCATTCTGCAAAGACAGCTTGCCTAATGGCACGTGGCATTTTTCCACAGGATAGAAAGATTGCTTGCACATTCTTCTAGTTTGTGCCTGATGAAAATGTATAGCAGAAGGTCAAGAAAAATATTAAAAACTGTAATGCTCCTTCAGCAACCTCACACATAGTCTACAATTAAGTGTATAATTCCAAGCTTGTTACAAATTTGTTATAGCAACACTGTTTTATTTATACGAATACATATAAATATGTATTTTTATCACAGAATTTAAAAAGTAAACTAGAATGCTACTTTGTCTATATAAAAGCACACAGCTAGTATGTTATTCTCTTTTTATCTTTGCTGCATTGAAGATGTGTTTCTGTTACTAAAAGCTTTTGAACTAATATAGCTTGTCAGAAGTAAAAAGAAAATTGTGGCATAGATTGCTTTTCTTTCTAAAAAGCGTGTATGTTTATCACTGTCTTCCTCACAAAAGACTGGAAAGGTAAACAACAGCATTTTCATTGGATATAATGATGCAGAATTGAGCTTTACACTCCCAAAAATGAAATATGTTTTTCACTCAAACATTAGTCACTCTGAAAGAGTAGATAATTCACTTGAAATATTGAACTCCTAAGATGCATTCTTCTTTCTGCCTAGATGATTTCATTTAACTTTTATGACATGATTAGTCATTCTATCATGATGCAGCAGAATGCACATCAGGCGTTCCAGATGAGAGTTCCCATGTAGCTACAGATGTTGGCAGAGGTTTCAAAGTACCTTTTGACTGAAATATGGAAGCAGTGTACACAAAAAAGGCAAAAATCAAGAAGTGATGTATGTGTGAACTTATGAATGCTATATATGCATTTTTTTTACATCTAAATGACATTCTGGTCTTATCTTTAGGAAGAATATGTAGGGGGAAAAAAAAAAAAAAAGCAAAAAGAAAACCAACCACAGTAACTACCATGTAAACATTAAAATTGCCACAAAACCTCATATGTTGGAGAACTTTTGTAACCATATTCATTTCCTATTCAATGACTGTCAATTTACCACTGTTTTATACTCATGAAGTTGTTGGCTTTTACAAATAATGAGAAAAACTTTAGTCACAAGAAGTTCCTAAAGAAATGGCAAAACAAAATATAAGTATCAGTTGAACAAAAGAAAGCTGAACATACATAAATTAGAAATGACTTGGTGCTTAGAAACCAGGTGAAATTTGGATCTTTTCAAACAAACATAATAACCACTGGCTAAACTATACATTTTTGAGTGTTTAAATCATTATGTATGCAAAATTCAAAGTGTTTATTGCCTATTTGTATTTGTAATTAGTACTAAAATATGATGAGAATTCTTAAAATTCTACTTGAGTTATATTTGTCACAATTTAGTTTCATTTATTGAGCACTTCTGAAATTATTTTTTATAGCTGTTTGCTTTGAAATACATTTTTTATTTTATTTTACTTTAATGCTCTAATGTTTGCTAGTAGAAAATATTACATGATTTACTCAAAATATTTACATTTTTATTGCTAACCCATTCATGAGTCAGTTCTTATAGAGGACATACATGCATTACAAAATATTATGCCTACCTCAAAAAATGAAGGAAATACAGGAATCGGAATATTTTTGTAAGATATTCAGCATCTGAAACTATCCTCCAGTTTGCTAAAGCAATTCGATTAAATTGTGTCAATTATATGATACTTTTGTGTGATATTTCCTAGAGAAAAACAGTCTGCAATCTATAACAAAAATATGATTTCAGTAATTTCCTAAAAGCAATATAGCATACAGAAATATAATGATTATGAATTTAATATAAAATTAATGTTTTTAGAATAAGCCAGTATTTAAAGTTTAAAATTAAAGTACAGCCAGGCATTCCTTTTTGTTTGTTTGTTTGATTTGTTTGATTATTTAATTTCAGTGTCGTCATGGCATATCAAAGCAAAATATTTAAGTGCATTAATTAAAATTATTTCTATTTTCAGTAGTACACTTGAGGAAGAAAAGAAACAGAACTATATTTATTAAAATATTTTTCTCCAATTATGAATAGTAACATATATATATACATTCTAAAAGTCATTCTAAGACCATTTCACTTAATCTGTTTTACATTCTTCATGTATTTTGCTTTCTTCCTATACTATTTAGTATTTCCAAACAAGACACTGGTCAATGGAGACATAACCAGCCAAAGGATACAGGCCAGATAATCTATCAAAGGTGTGAAGTTGTCTTTTATTATGCTACTAAGCGTCAATCTATATTAAGTATATGTTTTAAAATAGCATCTTGAAAACATGGGAGATTAGTATAATTCTAGAAATATGAATTGTATATAACTGAATAAGTAAGTAGCCACTATTTAAGCAAAAGCATTTTTTTCCTTTAAAATTGTTATATTGTAAAACAGAAGGAGATATTATCTTCAGTTAAAAAAATAAATCTCACAGATCTTTGCTAGTATACATTTTAACAGTAAACAGAATGGGTCTTTCCTTGTTAAGTAAGTTTATAGAAGTGTTACCACCATTTGTCTCAAAACAATTGCTCGTGAGATGAAAAATCCGTTTTCACTGGTCATACCTCTCACCAATTTCATTGAAATCAACAGATTACTGTGGATTTATATCAGTGTGAGGTAAAACTCAGGCTCCAAGACATTGTTTGAATTCTGACAAACAAAAACCAATTTGCTTCATCCAGGCCCAGTTACAAACAGACTAATTCATTCTTCTGAATCATACATCAATATGCCAAATGTCAGCCACTTCATGCACTGCCATTTAGAGTCTGGCATGCCCTATTCGAAAATTGGCCTACAGAGTGGAACAAATGCACTGAGAATGCAGCCAGTTTCTTTCTTGGTGAGAGTAATATAATGAATTCATGTCATCTTCCTACAAGTAATATAAGAGAAAGGGCAGACAAATATGAAGTTATGATGTATAAGAAATCTTAATCCAAAATCCTCTTTGAACTTGTTCTATAGACCTCACCTTCTTCCACAGACTGGGGGCTTACCATCATGAGGTAGGTGGAGAAATAACTCTTTCATTAATTACAGATAAATTTTCTATTTAATCTTTTTTTCTTAACATGAAAATGTAGATTTTTTTCTGAAAAACTCATGGATTTTTCAATGAAATGAAATGGGAAACTTCTGAATATTATTTTATATACTAAATTGTGAATATTTACACATACACCATTAAATGAAAGTTTGCAAAAAAAAAGCTTAACTAAAGAAAATATAGTCCTTAAGGTTTGGCTTGTTTTATAGACCGTCAAGTGAGATGAGTAGCAGATGAAGCTAGTAAGCCACTCTCCATTATATTTGAGAATAGGATAGTCCAGTGAATCTTCCACTAACTGGAAAAGGAAAAAATAACCCTCATTTTTAAAAAGGGGGAAAAAAAGAAGACTCGGGGAAATACAGGACAGACAGTCTCAAATCTCTGCTCAGTATTATCATGGAGAAGATTTTCCTGGAAATGGTGCCAAGGCATGAAAAACAAGGAGGTGATGAGTGACAGCTAACATGGCTTTGCAAAGTGCAAATCATACCTAACAAATTTGGTGGCCCTCTAGAACAGAGTTACAGCATTGATGAAGGAAGAGAAACTGAAGTCATATCTCTGGATTTATGCAGAACATTTGACACTGAGTCAAACAACATTTTTTTTCTCTAAATTGGAGTGACATAGACTTGACAGATGGGCAAATCCTCCCAAACAGCTTATCCAGAGTAGATAAAGAATTACCTGAAAGTTCACACAACTGCAATCAAGAGCTCAATGTCCGGGTGGAAATCTGTGGTGAGTTGTATCCCTTAGGGTTTGGTAATCTCATATATATATAATCTCAACATAATCTCATTACGTTCAACAATGCCAAGAGCACCTGAATCAAGGTAGTCCTTAGCACATTTACAGGCAAGGCAAAAAGTGAATTAAGAGCAGCCCTGAAGAGAAGGACTTGGAAATGCTCACTTATGAGAAACACAACATGAGACAACAATGTGCACTTGCAGCCCAGAAAAGCAACCATACCCTGGTCTATATCAAAAGAAGTGTAGCCAGAATCTGAGGGAAGTGATTCTCCCCCTCTACTCCACTCTCAGGAGAACCCAGCAGAGCATAGACCTGACGGAAGAAGTCAGAGGAGTGCCATGAGGATGATCAGAGGACTGGAGAACCTCTCCTTGAAGACAGGCTGAGGGAGCTGGGGTTGCTCAGTCAGAGAAGAGAATGTTTTGGGCAGACCTACTATGCTTAAAGGGAGTCTACAGCAAAAAAAGATGAGAGATTCTATCAGAGAGTGTAGTAGCATGAAAAGGGTAAAGGCTTTAAACTGAAATAGGGTAGATTGAGATTAGGTAAAGGAATTATTTATTTATTATGAGAGTGGTGAGCACTGGAACAGGTTGCCCAGAGAAGATGTGGATCCCTAGAAATGTTCAAGATCTGGTTGGATGGGGTTTTGAGCAACATTGTCTTGTGAAGTTTGTACCAGCCCATGGCAGAAGAGGGGAATATAAGGTCTCTTCCAACCCAAATTATTTGTTTTTCTATAATTCTACAGGATTTTTCTTCCCTTCCATACATAATTTCAAGTTCTGTTTACATAGTAGCATTTGCTAACATTTTAGTTGTGTGCAGGGCGTGATTTCAGCATTTGAACTACAAAGCTCAATGTCCTGGGACAACAGTTTTACATGCTAGGAGAGAAAAAAAAAAAAAAAAAAAAAAAAAAGGAAGATAGGAAAAAACAGTGCTATAGTTTATTCTTCTGACTTAACTATGTTGCATGTAGGAAATCTCCTTAAATTATATAGAATCTAGTAATATGGTGCACTGCTTTCTATAAACTACAGTAATAAGATCAAAAATCAACAATTTGTACTAAGAAAAAAACTGGGCACTTTTAAAAAGGAGTAATTACTTGCACCATATACATATGTTTAAACAAAACCTCTATCTAATCTAAGACAGTTATACTTTTTTCCATGGTCTATTGTCTAGTATACCTTGGAATGGAAATTACTGAACAAATGTTAAATATTTACTTAGTTTTAAAGCACTATAACAGACAGAAACCATGTATCTTCATAAAAGCATAGATCTCAAAAACAAAACATGTATTCAGTAAAAGTCCTCCAAATTACTTGTCTAATTTTAAAGGCTTGGCTTTTTTGTCTTTATTATCACAAATTGGTAACACAGTGATAGGAGAAAAAGAGAAGATAAGCTCTACATTTTCTCTCTTTTAAACTTCCAACTAGATAGATTAGCTGAATCTCTAGTTTCTTATTACTTTTCAGAGACTTTGAAATGCCTGAAAGTAAATCAGACATCAAGCACTAACCTTTACCTTCCCAGAGATACAGACCTATGAAAAATTCAGTTTTGTTTGGTACCCAAGAGCCAACTGTACTAGAAATTACTCCCATCTCTCTATTATTAGTAAAAGCCATGGCTGAGCAGACAGACAAAAGATTTCTATCAAAGCCAACAAAAAGTAGCTAATCTGCTTTCAAGTTTTGGACTAAATCCCTCTGGGATCCTGTAGCTCTTGAAAGTTTTTTTTTTTTTTTTTTTTTTTGGCTTTTTTGTTTTGTTTTGTTTTGTTTTGTTTTTTTTTAAAGTATGTTTAAAACTAGAAAATGTAAGCATCATATCCTGTGAAGTGCAGAGCACTTTTCAGTTTTCTTTTAAAGTGCTTGTTTAATTGATTTTTTGTTGTTGTTGCAAATGGAGATTTCTCTCTCGACAACAGCTGCTGAGGTTTTTGTAGAGTCTGGTAAGCATCAATGCTCTAAATAAGCCTGAGTCTCAAGAGAAGGAAGCAAGGAATCAGAAAGAGCATTCTGTCTCTTTTGTCACTATTCTGTTAGCAGCCTTGAGTTAATGTATGCCTGCCTCTCAGGCAAAAAAAAAAACCTCAACAACTTGTCCTTGTTTGAAACGATAATACACCACTGGCTCAATTTCATGAAAATCAGTCTGCTCAGCTGTGGAAACAGACATGCTTTTTCTGTTGTGCGATATACGCAATGAGTTATCACCATACGCCCAGTACTTGGATGATGGGATTTTAAATGTCAGGAAATAAATGAAAATATCAGCAGTTTGGCAACAGGAAGATTTCTGTTTAATATGAACCTGACTTTCTGAGAGTCTTTTTGTGAGCCTCTCCCTAAAAGCTAATAAGTAAAGATTAATTTTAAATTGAAAAATGACAGTAGATTTGTGTTGGCGTATGTGTGGTGCATCTTACTGAGGAAGAACCAGAAAACTGTGAGTGATTTGTTATAAATCCAGTGAGATGGATGCCTGAGGCAAGATTAAGTCTGTTTCACATATTAAATTGAGTAATTCTTAATGGGAAATATGAATTTTTTAAAATATTTTCCACTTGCTAAATATTCACTGATACTACATATTTTATAAATGTCTGTTTTTGAAATTCTGTCATTTGAACTGGATTGTTTTGCTCTCTTATATTTACTCATTCACTCTGAGTACTGATTCCCTCTTTCATAATTAAATTGAGTTTATCCCGGAGTTTCTACTGAAATCCAACAGCTACTCACTTGCAGCATAGTCCCTTTGTAATTATCTTAAAGTAAAGCACCTGAGAAACATTTTTTTTTAAAATAAAAATATACATTCAGATCATATCTCTGTTTTCTTTGTGAAATCTGAGAAAAATCAGAACAATTATGAAAGTTTGTACACTTTTATGATAGCACTGATAGGGAAAGAAGTAAAAAAATGAAAAAACGACATTTATTAATTATTTTTAAGCAAGATTTTAGATAAAATAGAGGGCAATAGTTAGAAGTCTGGGTAAAATATAGCCATGAGTTGAGGTGAAAGGTATTGCAAGGACTTGTGTATACAAAGGTATTTCCCTAAAGAACTTTGCTTTTCTCCTGTTTCTGTTACAGCCAAGAGGAAAATTGAAAAATATCTGTCACCTTCAATGGAAAAAGGAGAATGTGTAGGAATACCCTTAATGAAATCTCTGTCTTTCCATCTCTGGCTCTGGGAATGAAAAAGATAAAAACTACTAAGACTTCAGTTCCCCTGACAAATCATTTCTTTGCCTGTTTTTTTTTTTTTTTTTTTTTTTGTTTTTGTTTTGTTTTGTTTTGTTTTGTTTTGTTTTGTTTTTTGTGTGTGTGTATGTGTGTGTTTGTGTGTGTGCGTTTTTTTTGTGTTTGCTTGCCTGTTTGTTTGTTTGCTTGTTTGTTGTTTGGTCTAGCAGCCCTAACTGTCATTCTATGTGCATGTGCGTATATACATATGTCTGTATATGTGAATAAATGCATTCAAATACTCACTTAACAAACAGCCTTATAAACCACCAGTGCTTAAACTGAATTCATCTCAGAGATTTCTGTGTTAATTGTTTCCTCTGAGGTTGAAGCAAGTCCATTATAATACTCCTTTCACAGCAGTGAAGAAAAAAGCAGTGAAGGTCAGTTTTGATAGATTCTTAGAGTGTTTTGAAAAAGATTAATGCTTGGCACTGAACTCCATACGAAAGATTTCCTTTCAAACAGCATCTTAGGTTCACTGATTCAATGTAAAACACGAGATTGCATCATAAAGGTCACAGTTAACACTGTACTTGGCTGCCAAGTACCTGAATGTAAACCGAAAAAACATTTTTTCCACAGGACAGAAATTTAAGACTATCCTCCAGAGTAGCAAGAAGTGTTATTTATCTACACATTACGCAGACACTAACAAGAATTGGATTCTTGGAAGTGCTCTTTGCATTTGCTATAATATTGATAAGGAATTGCCTTATTTTATCCAGAAGATATAGTAAAAAGTGTGATTTAGCTAGAGTTCAACAAAGACTGAGTGTTTGGCTCCAAGGTAGCAGGGACACCTCTCTCCATCTCGGATAAAGGAGCCTCAACATTTTACTAAAGGTAGACTCTACAAACACATCAGTTCAAATGGTATTAGGGGGACTTTTCAATCAAAGCTTTCTGGTTCATGATCTTTACTCTGTTTTATAAACAGCCAAAGTCCAAATTCCTCCACTGCTACGCTGTGTTTGCATCCCTGTGTGAGCTTCATCTCATGTAATTAGATATTTGAAAGTGAGACATTGAAATCTGAACTAATCTGTCTAGCTTCTCTTTGTAGGCATTGGTAAGGGGCTGGTGGCTTCTGCTGATTAGAACAGACACCTATTCTAGGATATTTCTCTGGACGTGTCTATTTCTCTACGGATAATAAAGTTAGCCTTGGGTGAATACTTCATTCTTAGAAATAAAGCTTTTAGTTTTTTGAATCAGGGCAGATGAATACTTCCCCAAGTCTCAAACCATAATGATAAAGTGCCCTAGTAGAGTGAGCCTTCATTAAAGCTGTTTCACTTTGAATAAAATACTGCAAGTTTCACTTTGGGGAAAAAAAAGACGAAAGATTTCTTTACTAGCTGATTAAGTCATAGACAGCTGGAGTGTCAGACCAGTGCTTGCTCTAATGAATATGTATTTCAGGAAGAATAACATAAGCAAGAGACAATGACAAAGAATCGCTGCACAGTGTCTAAGAGCCCAGCATGCTTAAGGATATGGGAGGCCACAAATCAAATTCCTTATAGAAGGGACAATATTCTAACTACTAAAATTCACAGTAAAGAATAGTTATTTTTCCTCTTTATGCACAGGGTTGGCCCAAGTGGTGAGAGTGGTAGCAGAAGCCTCAATTTTTTCCAACCCTGTTGATGACAAAATCTTAGTTAGTCATCAGCTATTAATGCACTGTCAAGAATACAAAGCTTCTGGCAATACTCAGGCCAGAAATTAAAATGCTTGCCCTTGAAAGATTTGTGCTGCAAGAAACTTTAGGAGAAGCTTTTGAAAATGTAATCATAGAATCATAGAATCATAGAATCACCAATACTGACCAATATACCAAATATGACAAATACTGAAAGAAAAATATGTGGTAAAGCAGCAGGATACCAAACATTCCAAGGAACACCTTGACTTGCTGCATTTCAGCAACACTCTTTTATTTGCATGAACCGCAACCAAAGATTCAGCCCAATGAGAACAATGGAAATAAATTTTTCCTTTAGTCATTTCTGTTTGTTATGAAGAACTTTACTAATTAGTGTCAATTTTTATTGCAAACTAAATAATGATTTCCTGTAGTAACTCAGGAAATCTGAGTTCTTCCCCAGCTTCTGCACTGCACTTGGAGCTGCAAGATCCAAGGATCACATTGCCTAATTGTAGTCTTTAAGCAAGAGCCCAGTCAAAGTGTTTTGAACAGACATTCTCTGTGGTCAGCGGAGAGAGAAAAATTCCTCAGTAAAAAGATTCATCTAGCTGGCAGCCCACTTCATCTCTAGGCTGGAGATGACATGTCTTCACATTAACGCTTTTATGGTTTGTGTATTGTTGGGAAAAATATTTGAAATGGGATTTCACCATTTGGTTTCTTTGTGCTTTATTTTTTGCCCTGGAAATTGTAACTAAACAACTGTGTTAATAACTTTTTGTCCCTCCATTCCTTATGTTTCTTGCACAATAATAACTTCGATTTATTGGCAATACATAGTTGTTCCACTGTATCATCTAATGTTGGCAACCTTCTTATCTTTCACTATGTATTTTGTTCACCTCAGAGGCTGTATCTAGAGAGTGTGCTTGACTGACTTCCCATTTCTGCAAAGTTAAAATATAGATAATCTGCTGAGGAGATCACCTTCCTAGGAAGCTATTAAAATCCAAGAGGCAGTTATTGTACTAAAAAAATCCATAATAAAAATGGATTAATGTCAAAACACAGACTTTGTGCATGTCTACAATAATGAGATCTGGAAAAAAAAAATTATGAATCTGTGTCTAAATGGCTTTTCCACTTACTGTTGCAGAAAGCATAAATTATACACTTTGTAACCATCTGTAATGTTAGTACAAGCAGCTGCTCCCAATTTACTGTATGGTGCTGTTGTACATATCATTTGGTTTGGATTTTTTTGTGGTTTGATTGTTTGTTTTGGTTTGCTTTATTTATTTTTTGCTTTAATTGAACTTCAAAAATTTACACGCTTAAAGTTATCAAGGATGACTTTACACTAACAGCATTTCTGTAGTAGTGATTTCTTTTTTACCATTTTCCATTGATGTTTATTTAATATATTAAGTAAATAAAAGTGGGTTTTGAGAATGCATAATGTACATACGTATATCTACATTCTGGCATAAGCTAACAGTTTTCTTTCCAGATATTTCTTGAAATTCCTAATTACTTCTATTAGTCAGGTTTCACATCATTTAGGTATCTTATCTGCTTAGGACTATTTCCTAATTATGGAAAACAGAAAGATGAGATAAATAAAAACACTAAAAAGCAAATGTAAACCTGCTTATGAGATAATACTTGAAGAGATGTTGATAAGGAAGAAATAAATAATTACAGTCATTTCAATTGTAAGCTTCCTCTATGTCTAAAGAGACTGATCTTTATAAGGATTTTTTTCAGGAATCAAACATACCTGAAACATAAAGTGACATTCAGTCACCTTATCCTTCTCTTGATCAAGCACTGTAGAATTAGGCTCTTTTTTTCTGACATAAGTATCATGGATAAATATTCAATTTTCCTGGAACACAGCAAGAATATAAGAATCATAGAATCTTAAAATCATAGAATGGTTTGGGTCAGAAGAGACACTTAAGATCATCTAGTTCTAACTCCTGTTATAGGCACTATTGGCAGGGACAACTTTTTCTAGGTGGATCACAGCTGCTCCAGTCTGTAAAATACTAGATCTCCACATTCTTTCATTTTGTAATCACCATGAAATGTTTTGCAAAAGCAAGTCCTAATGGATGAGAGAGATGAAGGATCTATCTCACTAAATTTTTTTAAAATTCATAATTTAAATCATTGGAACCTTTGTGTAGCATAGTAATTTCTTCCTTTTTGCTTTAATTTCTGGAGGTAACTTTCTTCTGGCAATCTATTTTATTGCAGTGCTGTTGGATTTTTTATCCTCTTATCATTTCTCTTTCTCTTAGTCCTTTCTTTTTTCACCCTTTCTTTCTCATCTTCACTATTAGGTTTTATTTTTGTTTTGGCCTCTATCATAGTACAAGCTCAAGTTTTACATTTTATCTGTAGGTAGATTTATAGGCTTAGACATGCTGTGATGTCTGCTTTTATCAGCTAACTCGTACAAACTTTCAAAAATGGATCCTCCAGAGCCTCATGAAAGTTAATACTTTATTAATTCAATATATGCAATCATCATTCTCAGAAAGTTAGGAAGGAGTTTTTTGTTTACTTACTTTCCTAGTAAACATCCTAGTAAACATATCTTCCTGAGGGGGGGGAAAAAAAAAAAAAAAAAAAAAAGAATCACTTTCAGCTGTTCTGAAAGTTTTGAGATAGTTCTGAAAAACTTTTTTGTTATCTCTAGCATTTCTGAGGCAACAAAAAATCTTGAAAGGTGGATGAATTAACAAAGTATTAAGCCAAAGCAGATGTAACTGTTAACTGTTGTTATTATAACAAAATAAAGATAGCAATTCTGAATGTATATGTGTGTGTATTTGTGCATACAAGGTGTGTAATTTTATCCTTAAGAAAAATGGTACTTGATCTTTCTTTTGCCCTTTCTAGAATCTCAGTAATTTCAAATGTCATTGGTTTTCAGGAGAAATCAAAATGTTTCCAGTTGTCATTGCATGCTTAGCTTAATTTCTGCAGATCATATTACAGCCTCTGAAGTATGCATTATCAGAAAATGAGAGGGAAAAAGAAGAATAAGAAAAATGGCAAACATAGTATCTGAATTAGGTATTTCAATCTTAAATTTGTAGGTGCTTTGTATTTGCTTGAAAATAATAGTTATTTGTTTTGATGGGCTGGAAAGGGATTTTGAGTGTCTCAAAAGATAACACAGCCATATATTACTTTTCCAACTGGTGCAAAACAAGTCAAATCAGGAAGTTCTTTTTTAAAGTTATGAGTGTTAGCATGTTACACCTGACTATGTAAATACATATGAAAACAGTAAGTACTTGCATCAAAGCTAAGACTCAAAAATTCTTGCTGTTACTGTTTCTACCCTGACATCTCCATGATACTCAACTGCTCTCTATCTGTAAAATAGAGACAGTGATATTTAGAGAGAAAATCTGCAGTGAGAACTCTTCATCTTCTGAACTCACCCTAAGAGGGATGTCTAAGCCAGTAACGATTATGACTTTGTGAATTTATTTCTGGAATTGGCACCACAGTAGTGAAAAATAAAACTTGCCCATTGTCCTTAAAATTCCTATAAATGTCCCTGTTGCAAGAGGTATTAGCAACTGAGCCCCAGCTATGCTTTGACTCTGTTTATTGCTCTCCAAAATCCACTTGCAACTGGTTATAGATTTCATTTCCTGTCTGAAATTTCTGCACTGGGTAGAGGGTGATACTGTGTTGTTCTCATGATCCTTGACTGGAGTGTGGAATTTGGATGGGCTTTTGGCTTTTCCCTGGTGTAGGTGTACACACATGCAATCCAGTTCCTCACTTCTTTTAAGTTTATTTAATCACTTCCATTGTGGGTAAAACAAAAGTAGCAAAGGTATATCCTACTTTGCTGATATTCAAGTAGTTGGGAATGACCCTATGGGAGACAAGGCAACGTCAATTTGCAGATTAGGAAGTGTTTCATGGTGACAGGGGGTAAGAAAGTTTTTATTACTGCTTTTCTTTTCAGGATACTGGGTTGTGTGTGCTTTGTTTTTTGTTGTTTTTTTGTTTGTTTGTTTGTTTTATTTTGTTTTGTTTTGTTTTGTTTTGTTTTGTTTTTTGAGCCTTTGCTTTTCTACAGCCCTACGAACTGCCTAGCACTGCTGCCATTTTGAGTTCTTTCTCATACACCAAGGGAGAAAAGCCTCTCTCCAAGAGACATCTTTATTATTCCTTTTTGTAGATTTCATTGGAGCTAATCCAAAGGAAAAAAGCAACAACAAAAAACAACGAAAAGAAGCACCTTATCTATGTGAACAATCTCTATTATTCCACTTACTAAAATGGAGAAATTTGGAGTTTTTCTAAAAAAATGAGTGGAAATGGAGTTTTTCTAAAAACAAAAAACAAAACAAAACAAAAACCTAAAAATTATAAAAATAAAATATTAACATTTTAAAGTACTGTCTCCTATAAATATTGCAAAGAATCAAGGAAAAAATAAAACAAATGAGATATACATATAAATTTGCAAATTATTCAGGAAGAAAATGACAGTATTATCGATGACTGAGATAATTATCAGGGGATGAAATGAAAGATGACAAAATGGAATAAGCTAAAACAGAGACAGTGTCCTGGTGCATTGCTTAGCTAAGCAGAGCCCCTTTTCACAGCAACAGTGAGCATTAGCAGGGCATTCTAATTTTTTTTTTTTTTAATAATTCTAAATAATATGACAGTTATCAGGAATTAATATTGTAAGTGTTATTTGCTTCAGTCTTCTACTACCCTTTTCAAAAACTATTATTTTCAGGTAACTAAAAATGCGAAGTACTATGACAAAGCACAAGATTGTATTACTTTGTAATAAATAAATACATAGTAAATAAGAGTATGCTAACACTGTTGCCACACAAGTTCTACTGCTGCTCTATAATGGCTTCATTGAACTGAACCTGAACTAATAAATTTTAGTAGAGAATACTTGAAGGTTCAAAATTCAATGCATTTGTGTTTAATTTAAATTCTGTGTAGTTGATTTTTTTTTCCCAAAAAAGTAATTGTTCAGCCTCTTCATTCTACGCTTTTTTTTTTTTTTTTTTTTTTTTTTTAATAAGTTATTCTGAAAAAAAAGCTTCCATCTTGGTCCCAGTTCCCATTTAGCCACTAATTACATCCTGAAAATCTATTTTCTGCTGCATGACTTCCTAAATCATTGCATGCACAAAAATGCTTAAACTGGATCCTCCTAGTATTTAATTAGTTCCTTGAAGCCCTTGTTCAAACTAAATTACTGAGATTTTCAACCTGTGCCAGGAGAAAATCTTTCTGATCACAGGAGCATGATCCTTTAGGTTCAGATCACGACCAAAAACAAAACAAAACAACAAAAAAGCGCGATAGATTACATAGCAGGACAGATCTTGGTTACAGTTACTAGAGCATTCTCCTATCTCTCATCCAAAAAGTAAAACATTCAAAAGTGATGGGGCAGCTCTGAAAAAAGACTCGAGGAGACTGATTTGTGTGAGACCATCATGAAGACAGTCTTATACATAAAATATTTGAGA
Source organism: Centrocercus urophasianus (assembly GCF_019232065.1). Taxonomy (NCBI): domain Eukaryota; kingdom Metazoa; phylum Chordata; class Aves; order Galliformes; family Phasianidae; genus Centrocercus; species Centrocercus urophasianus. The sequence continues at coordinate 31,196,984 of NW_024884142.1, forward strand.
TCATAGTAACTCTTTCTTCTTCTCACACAAAAAAGTCTGTTCGCAAGGATGTTCTTGAAGGATGTTGGAAAACTAATATATCTCTTTATCTGCATTCCACAACACATGGGAGATTTAAATTCTCTACAGCCCTAGTGAGTACCCAGCAAACTATTAGCTATTCTCTCTCTCTTCAGAAAATCACTAGCTGAAATAGTGTCTTGCTTAGTTTCTAAAATTATCTTTTTTAGACATCTAAATCTACTCTGGACATAGATGAAGATTACATTAAGCATGAGTAACTACTTATTGGTAAATTTATTTAATGATCTGAACTCCTACATCATGACTTCAAAGAAAATAACCCTTCCACTCCACCAAAGATTCTTGCTTAAACCTAAGGAACTGAAAGGACAGCTTAGGGATTCATGTAGGAAGGATACACAAGGCAATGTGAACACCACTGAATGTTTCATTTACGCTGAGCAAAATTCATTCTCACCCCAAATCCTGCACCTGGGCATTGTGGGGGCAACAGAAATTTGCTTGGCACTGGTTTTAATAGCTCTGTAGCTGAAAGTATTTTCAATGCAGAGGAGTCTTTTGTAAATGCCCTAGAAGAAAACATTATTCATTATCTCTTACAAATATGTAACGGCACTGCCAGATAACACACCTCTTTGTTTCTATTCAGATGAGCAGAGTTCACTGAAGAAAGATGTGTGATATGGCTTGACAGATAAGTACACCACTCCATTTAAGTAGCTTATTTTTACTTCGTTGTTAAACAATTGCTGAGACAGATATCCAGCACCTACAGTAATAACACTACAGTCATGAGACTCCTTGTGAGAAAAGTGGAGTCCTGATTTCCTGGAACTGCAAAATAGCTCAGTCAAAACTATATTAAATCAATTTTGCTTTTGCAAATCCAGCCTATTTGGTATGTGTCAAAACAAGGTAAGTATCAAAAGTATTTTACTTCCAAACAAAATTCTTCTTGTTAAAAAAAAAAAAAAAAAAAAAAAAAGTTTTAAGACAGGGCAAAATCTACTTGCTTTTCAAGGAGTTATTCAAATACATAACAGCAGAAAACAACAACAAAAGTCCAGAAACTATAAAATAGCTACAGTATTTACAGTATGATATTTCTTTAGTTCATTGTGCAAGAGCAATTTAATAGGAGTTATAACTTCTCCTTTGAATGGTTGGGTCTTGTAGAAATATGCCAGCTGCTGAGGCTGGCAGAGTTTTCAAAATCCCTACTTTCAATTCAGAAATAATTTGGTTTTGGAATAATCAAGAGTATGACAGTTTGTCTACAAATATGTCACTATCTGTTTACTTCACTGTGTATGAATTGGATTAGTTTGTTAGTCAGGGGGAAGGAGCTGAATCAGACATTGCAGATTCCCTGCAGCCTGGAAAGGATTCCTTCTGCTATCAGGGAAATCAGGGAGCAAAAATCTGAATACCATGCACTTGACTTGTTTATTGATAAAACAGACTAGTTGATAAATAAAACAGGCTTCTAAGGGGACAGAGGTTAGCTCCATGCATCAGGTTACCCATATTTCGGCACAGTAGTTTGTGTAGGTGTCAGAGAAACCTCAGTAGTTTACCAATTACTGGAAAACTCCCAGAGTTAAATGTTTGACTGAATGAAGTTTGGATGATTTTTAGGTCTGTTTTTCCCTCTGCAAACAGCTGACGCTTGCATTAAGCTAAGATCAAATGAAAAACATATTCAGCATTTCAGAGATACCCAGAAGCAAAATAACACTATCAGGAGTTAAGCTTTCTTATGCTTCCTTTGTATACGTCAACTTATATTACCCTGTGCGATGTATCATCCTTCCCGGTGTACTTATTATTATAATGAGAGAGGACTGTTAATATGGAAAGGCACAAGGCTATTCCTTTCATATGCAAAATAAATTGCATGGAACCACACCTCTGACCTGAACTTTTGAACTTGGAAGGTGTAAAACTTGCTTTTTATACAGTCTTGAGAGTTTATTTTTTTTTCCTCTGACAAATGAAAAATGTAACTACTTGCAATCTGAACAGCCAAACTAAAGCTGTGATAACATCAACACTGAATATATATATGATCTCTTCCTAAAACTGATTTTCCTATTTCTTATAATACAATGGTGCAGTACAGAAGTGGCAAACTCAAAAGAAATATCTCCTAATATCCTATAAAAGTAAATCCTACTGGGAAAAAAAAAAAAAAAAAAAAAAAAAGTTTCTTTTTCTCTCTAAATCTCTCTAGAGGACCAAACCCTTTTATTTATCTACCTCTGACTTCTGGATATTCTTTTTTATTTGTGTCTCCATTTATCCATGTATTTATTTCATTTTATATTTATGTAATATGAGAAAAGGAAAAAAAAGAAGTCAGAGGCAGGGGAATGAACTTAACATATGGAATGAGTAGAGTGGTTGCACTTGCTATCCCAGAGGTTTCACCTCAGCGATGTGAAGCAGTCATGGCAAGGTCACCTTCCTCTCAGCTGGTTTGTGACAGCCTTTGGAACAAAACATGTTTTACCCTAGTACAAAATGAAAACTAAATATATTTAAATAAAATATTAAGGCAAAAGTATGGCAGGATGTGGCAGGAAAATCTTTTTGGCAAGCAGATAAAAAAAGATAAAATAGCAAAGTCTTCCAGAAGAGAAAAAATGAATGAGGGAGGGGAAGGAAAAAAAATGAGAAGAACTCAAACTTCTCCTATCAGGTCACTCAGAAGAAAAGCCCCACAACTTGTAAATAATCTCCTTCACAAATATTTCCACTCTTTTTTGTAGGCCTTTGACCTTCTATCTCTTAGCTAAAATTCAACTGTTGGGGTTATGAGTTGGAGTTATGAAACCTACGTATAGATAATTCTGTTGTTGTACATCGATGACAAGACTCAGCTCCCCTGAGTGTATAGTTCTACCCCCTGCAATCAGGAAATCATGCAGTTCAAAAGAAAAGCAGGTAGTATATTTAAATTTATTTTGAAATAGAAGAATCTTACCAAACACAGGTGAAGTATGTTATGTGAATGTGCCATTCAACAGTTTATAAATGTAAAATTGCAAAAGAAAAGAAGAGCACCCTCACTGTCTTAACATTTCCAGTATATGTGATATATCATATTAAGCCTAATTGTACGCTATATGACTTTATCATTAGTAAAATAGTGTTCATGTTCAGTTTCAACTTTCCATTGGTTTAGAGAAAGAATTCCAAATTTGCATTTAATTTAAATTGAGCAAAGTGTGGTATAAGCTTCTATTAAAAGGCCATCTATTTTTGTTAATTCAATTTTAACAGCAACAGTAAATATTTTCAGTTGATGCACTTTCTTCTGCAAGATTAGTCTATTTTTCTGTTTTTTATCTCCAGTGTCAGACATCCCTCATTAGAGAATTCTATCATTTTCTCTGACTGGAGGAACACTATGAATCTGAGCATACCTTTAAAAAAATAATTTTTTTAAAAAATGAATAGCTATTTAGAAAATATAAACATAGAAAACTAGCATGCTCTCAAAGTTAATTCAGCAAATAAATTATTTCAAGAAATCAATGAATTCACAAAGTTCTTTCCTCCAAAGACCACAAGCCAAACCAAAACAAAGCCACGCACACAAACACACATAAGCGCACACTTTCTTTCTTCATATACACTCCTTTAAAGCTTACTAAACTCACTTCAGTACACTTTTTTGAAACAAAAGTAATCTTCCAGGCTACAATTATGTAATGCAATTTAATCTTAAGGATTATAAATATGTAAAACACAAATCATGACAAGCAATTTTCATGGCATATAAAACCACCTAGTGGTCACAGAGTGCAAACTTCAGCTGAAGCCTGGATACATTACATTTTCCTATAAAATTGACAACTTTGCTGCAAAATTATTCTCTTTTACTCTTGCCTTACAGTTTTATAGCTCTAACTTCTTCCAGTTGCGCTCACATTGTTTTTCTAATACTTTTGAAATCATTTGTAGTTGTAATTGTTTCTCTGTTTTCCTTTTACTGTAACCATAACCACTAATTTGGAACAACAGCTAGTCTTCTGTTATAATAGCAGCTTTAAAATCCAAGCAATTTCCTCGAGAACAATTTCCACTGGACACCTTTCTCTTTTGAGATGCATTGTAATCATTTAAATAAGGAACTGAAGCATTTAATTAGTATGTGCTTGCTTCCTCCTAGCAGGACATCAGGCTTGTAAGTAAATGGATAAACTCTCTTGTAATGCAAGCCAGGAAACATCTTAACAGTTGTGACATTCTCAGGTGTCCAGTTAAGAGAAACACAGGGGTCCATTCCAACCTTTATCTTTCACTTAAATCATTATTGTTTTGGAACACTATGTGGTTTTCCACAGCAAACTTAGCAAGGGATTATGTTCTTCATTTCTGGTTGAAAGAAGAAGGAAATTAGCAGAAATGTAAACAGAAGACATTGATGGGAAACTGCAGGCTAGGGGACTTGCCCCCTATTTATTACTAGTTAAGCATTTGCGAAAGAAAATAAATACTGCAGAATGCTGTCCTGCACATTCTGTCTCTCTGATTGACATACCCTTATAATTTGTATGTTTTGATATTTGCTGGATGAAGAAATGTATCAGGAGTTTTAAATAATTGATTTTTAATTGCCTCGGATTTTGCTCCTTAACTGGTAGCTACTGTTGTTATTTTATTTTGATGCTTACAAATCTGAATTAAAAATATCTCTTGAAATTCAGCATAAATCCATGTTGCCAGAGGATTGCCTAATGCACTGCTATTAAATAAATATATTAATCTTTTCTTCAAAGTTAGAAGGATAGAGGAAATTGAACAAAGCATATAAATAACTGATTTCAGTTTAGCTCAGATGGTGAAAGTACTCTAGTTACTATGGCTGTTAAAAGGGACTGATAAATGCTCTCCAATCTACTTCAGTACTCTTTTTCTCACTCCTATGGTAAAGTTGTGTATGGGTAATTATTGCTGTGTTTGTTACAGATTAACTGAAACAGAGAAAACTGCATAAATTCAAGTTATAGCAGTAGAAAATAGATTTTCACTCAGTGACCTCCTAAGATACTTATGACGTCACTGTAAAGGCCACAGCAACTTATTGATTTTAATGGCTAATACTGAAAGATACTCATCTAACTCCTACACATTTCAGTAGGGCTTAATTACATGTGTCACTCCAAAAGTATTGCCTCCTATTTCTTTTCATGAAATCTACAAAAGGTACAAAGAGCACAATAACATTGATACACCAAATTCTCAGCTAGAAAACACTATTTTCAACACAGTTACCACAATTAGATACGCATTTTCATCAGCAATGATCAAAAGCCTGCATGCTGTGCTTGTAAAAATTTGCACTACTGGAGGTGATCCACTGTCAAGCTCATTACTTCTAAAACGTACCACCCACCACCTAACTGTGAACACACACAGTGCTTGGTCTCCATCAACATTCAGCAAACACTGATGTCAATGGGTACAATTTTTTTCCACATGGAGGAATTCATTTGCACACGTTTGTTTCATACTCGTTTCCACGTCAGATGCAATTCTGGCAGACTGCCCCTCTACTGCCACCTGTAGCACAGCAGCAAAATGTAATGGAATATTAGTAGGAAGTATTAACCTCTACTGCCATATTGCTAATACTCACCTCTAATGTCATGGGTCAACACAATAAAGTAGAAGGCATAACTTTTGGATCAGCCCTCGTATGTAGATATATATTTCCAAATTTGGAAATGTACATTATCTTTAATGATATATGAAAGGGTTTAACTAAGTTCATTTGTACTCATGGGGAACTATATCCAACGAAGAGACAGATTTTCTGCAGATTTTACTACTTTACGTTAACAAACAAAGCAAAATAAAACAAAGCAAAACCAACAAAAAAATATATTTCTATGAGTTTGTGGTTAGGTGTATAACTGAATGGAAGGCTTCTTTTGGAAGACAACAATGCTACATTCATGAAACAACACTTTTATTTTTGCTTGCAGAATTATACAAGAAGGATGTGGAGTTGTTGTAGCAGATCCACAGGAAAGCCTCGAATATGTCTAGAGGGCTGGAGCATCTCCCCAACAAGGGCAGGCTGAGAGAGCTGGGGTTCCTCAGCCAGGAAAAGAAAAGGTTCTGAGGAGTCCTTACAGCAGCCTTCCAGTGCCTGAAGGGAATCTACAGGAAAGGTGGGAAGTGACTTTTTATATTGGCATGTAGTGATAGGATGAGGGTAAATGGCTCTAAACTGGAAGAGGACAGATTTAGACTAGACATTAGGAAGAAATTTTTTACTGTGAGAGAGATGAGGCACAGAAACTGGTTGCCCAAAGAAGATGTGGATGCCCCCTCCCTGGTGGCATTCAAGTCCAGGTTGGATGGGGCTGTGAGCAACCTAATCTAGAGGGAGGTGTCCCTGCCTATAGCAGGGGGTTGGACCTAAATGATCTTAAGGGACCCTCCCAGCCCAAACCATTCTATGATTCTATCATTTATTTAGTAGGTAATAATTTAAAAGCAAAAATGGATTTTGCCTTTTTTGAGTTTCGAATAAAGACATCCAAGCTTTTCTGACACTGTATTTCCTTCAGAGAATGCTTAAAAAAATGTTTTCAGACACAAATGTAGTGGTTGTAGCAAATTATAAATGTCTAAGTTGTATCTGTGTAAAAAGAATAGTATTTTTCTAATCTGCTGACATTTTTGAGGAAAAGAAGAAAATTATGACTATCCATTTAAATGCTTGTGATATCTGGATAATTTTGCATTACCCCTAGTGAGGATAATGAACTATTTTTCAACAAAATAGAATTCATGTTTCTAAATGTGACATGCATTATCCAGTAGAAGAAAATATTTAAATATCTCATTTACTGGCTTGTGAACACAATTCTCAAAGATAACCTATACTTGATACTTTAAAAAACAACACAAACATTCCTTCCAAATGAAACAGAGTAAACTTGTCGTCCTGCCCAATTATTTGTTTGACTTTTTTTATTGAAATTTTCTTTGAGAGAGATGGATTTATCAGTTTTTTGGTTTTTTTTTAATTATTATTTTTATTTTTATTCTGTGTGTTTGTGTAGGGATGGGCTATTGTTTATTTATTTGTATTGGTCTTTTTTATTATTTTTCCGTTTTCATTTTTCCTTATTTGGGCTTTGGTTAATAAAAAGAGTTATGTAGAATTAGGAGTAGCATAGAATGCAAATCCTGCCCCTCTTCACAGAAGTTGTACATGTATGTTAAAGTAACCTCTCAGTCAGCCTCTAAACCTCTTATCATACTACAGTGTTATGATCATGCTGTATAGAAATCTGGATAGGAATAATCATGTTTGTATGTACTCTGTACGAGCTCTATTTTACCCCAAGTTAGTTGGTAGATGTAGAAAAAAACTCAAGTTGTTAATTTTCTGTCTTCTTTTTGCTACTTTTTTCTTCTCTCAATAAAATAAAAATGTCTCCATATGAAGATAATTTTAATTTAAATTTTTAAAGAGCTTCATTTCATTTTTTTTTCTGCCTACACAACCTTTTTATTATTATTTTTATTAGTTTAAAGATGTATTTTGTTTTCAGTTTTCTAACTGTTAAGATTTAATTTAAATATTTTCAGTGGACTTTGATGTTGCCTAGTTCTCTTACTTTTAGTCTAGTCTCATCTGGAGGAAAATACATCCTTCCGTTCTTCAGGCAAGGAGAGCTTTAAATCTTTAGGGCTGATGGAATTCCAAGACAGAAGTGTCTCTGCTATTGCAATGGTGGTCTTTATGACCCACATAACATAATGTGGTGGAAATGTCACACTGTAGCTTGCTACTGTTTGCAAAATAGGTAGCAGGAAGCAAAGACTGTCACTGCAGATAAATGTACTGCTGTAATATTATGTTACATGCCTCCAAAACATCTGCCTACATCCTACACAGGCTAGATGAAGATAAATGAAGCATACAGATATACAGCTAGGTAGACACATCAGTGTCCCTGTTTGGGGTTGGTTATTTCTTTTCAGCTGCTCTGTCCTGCTCTAAGTGGGGAAAGCCTCTGTGAAACACTCTTTAGATTCAAACTGGTCTTCAGGCATTTGGCCATCTTGGGTTCAATATAAACCTGAATGGCAGTTTCAACCTATCCTTTTTCTATTTCTGAGATCTTTTTGAATTATCCTTGTTGCGTAGAAGGTTTGAAACATTTGAGGGATTGGTTTATCTTGCCCTTAGTAAAAGTGAGATCAGGAGGTAGGTGTGTGTGTGTGTGTGGGGGGGGGGGGGGAGGGATAGGAAAGGAATTTTAATATCCTGTCAAATAGACACTAATGATAACATCATCTTCTTCTAACCAGGTCCACCTGGAAGCATTGCTTTGTCCTGCCAGGTTATTTTCAGTTCAGAGAGTCTATCACAAGTACCAATGAAACTCTTCTGGATACTGCCAAGCTTGTTTGAGCCCTCCCCTTCTGTGCAGAGGGATCAATCCACCTCAGTAGAGTTTCAGTTCAGCCTCATAGCAAATTCATCAGAAAAGTTTGCATAGAAATCTCTTGTTCAACTTTAATTAGGATTAACCAGTCAGGGGTCATCTTCTATTCTGGTTAATACCACTTGTATCACCTGAAAATAAATGGATTATAAGATTAAGCCTAGTTTCTTAATCTTTTAAAAACATTAAACGTGTAGATGATATTAAACTGTAGTTAAAAATGCATTATGAAAGAAAATCTTTTCACACTGTTTTTTTTTTTTTTTTTTTTTTTTTTTTAAATAGAGCTTAGTCTCAAGATTTTACCTCTTTATATCCCTGAAACACAACACATACACAGGACGCCACATATACCCTGTGGAGTATGATAAAAGAATCTCAGTATCAATTTCTCACTGCTTAGGTTTCTCCAAAAAAAAAAAAAAAAAAAGAAAAACTATCATTTTATATTGAATACGGTAGACATCGGAAAACAATTTTTTAAAGATCTGATAATCTCTGAGAAGCCATTCTGATAGTACTGAAGGAAAAATGGGTTCAACAGTTTTTCATACGCATTTAGAGGACACAGTGCATTTTTAAACAGTCGCTGAATTTACATTTGAAAATGAGATGATGTAAATATAGCAAGTAAATGAAAACTATACAGTGATTTACCATGCAATAAAGCATTTAACTCTCAGTCACTGATAAAGGAAGGGAAGATGAACAGAAGTGTTTGCAGATTTGTAAGCAAGAATAATAAAGAATATGTATATGTGCATACAAAACTTTATTTGTACATACAGGTATTATATATATATGAAAAAAAATGTGTTATTCCATCCACAAGTGAATTTGCCAACATAGTTCAGTGTATCTTTCCTGCATGTCCATAACATTATCTAAACATCAAAATTATAACAGTCTACAAATTCATTTATTGTCATGATTAAAAGCAACAGTGGGGGAAAAATAAAATGCTACTTAGCTAAGGAACAGCACAGAGATTTCAGTGGAGATCTTGGCTGTAGTAGATGCTATTTAATATATTACAAACTGCTCATCTTTTCCAATTTCTGCTCCCAACATGGCATATGCGTAGTTTTTGTACTGAATCATCTACCATTTTGTATTATTTTTTTTTTAATTCCATTCTCTTCACTTTTAGGTTATATCCCTTTCTCTTTAAAAAAATAAAATTATATGCATAAATGTAAGTAATAATTGATCTTTTACTAATATGGAACTCAGCTGAAAATAACTAAAAACCTTTTCTGCTGCATAGTACTTGTCCCGTGTATCAACACTTTAATGATTTTCTGAGTCTTTCTAAATATATGATTGTTAATACACATATTTAATATCAATTTGACCTAATATTTAATACAAGGAAAAAAAAAATCCCCCAGTACACCCAGTATTGTAGTGATAAAATATTTTATGCAGAGATCAGATTTTCCCTGCATAAAGATACTTGGCACAGGTCAATATTTATGGTAGTTTAGGACCATATCCAAATACAGAACTAAGCCCCAAATAAATGGAGAGGTGAAGGCAAATTATGTGATCCTGGACATATTACCTGTTCTGGGAGTGCCTGCTGTGTTGAATATTGTTAATGGGACAGTAAAAGCCCTTTTAATCTCCCTGGTAAATGTGCCATTTATCACAGTCGTTGTGGTTGTCATTCACTGGAACAATGGCTTGAATAGATGGATGTATTTCACTGCTCCTTACTAGAATGGCTTTTTTCTTTCCTCTTTGATGAGCAAGGGCCTAGATGTAAAGGGAGGCTAAACGAGGGTGCACTGCTCTGAGCTTCTGCTTCCAAATTAAAATGCATAGAATTGGTTTCAGATTTTGGTACCTAACTACTGAGATTTTCAGTTTTTAGAGGTGAAAAAAATGTTCTTTCTGAATTTTAACTGCGTATTTACTAGTTTTATGCTTCTCTCATTTCTCATATTGACATCAGTAATAGCACTTTTCCATTCTCTTTCTTTCTCTCTCTTTCCCACTTCTCCTCTCCTTTCCTCTCCCCTCCCCTCTTATAGAAAACTTTGCTAGTTGATGTTTTAATTCACTTGTCGGAAAAAAAGTTGCCACACCTTGACAGATGTTCACCTTAAACTGTCTTGATCTACAGAATGAATTTAATGATGGTGTTGGTTTTTCTTTAAAATATTTTTAATTTGTACTAGAGTGAAATGTGTTTTGTTCAAATGAGGCCTTCTTGCTTCAGCTGCAGGAGGTGTTGTGCTCACGGGCTCTTGTCCTGATGGGGGATTTTAACCACAGTGGCATGGCTTGTGGCAGACAATCCCGGAGATTCCAGGAGGGTGTTCCCAATCTGAGGAAAGGTAATAGGGAGTTGGCTTTCTCAGACACAGAAAAAGCTGAGGTACTCAGTGAGTGCCTTGGCTCAGTCTTTACAAGTGGTCAGGCTTCCCATGTCTGCCAGGACCATGAGCCTCTAGGGGAGGGTGTGGGGAGTGGTTTCTGTCCCACTGTAACAGTGGAACAAGTCTGAGTCCTCCTCGTGAAACTGAACACGTATAAACCCATGGAGCCAAATTATTTCCATCCTAGGGTTCTGAAAGAGATGGCTGGTGTGGTTGCCAAGATATTCTCCATCATATTTGAATAATCATGGCTGTCTGGTGAAGTCCCCAGTGACTGGAAAAATGAAAACATTACTCCTATTTTTAAGAAAGGAATAAAAGAAGACCTGGTTGTAAGAGATTATTCTTTTACATCATCGTCTCAAAGCTTGCTGGAGACAGCGATGGACAAGTCCAAGCAAGTCCTGGGCAAGGGTTGAGAAATCCTTTGTCTGAGGAGCACAGATGGACAAGGCCAGGGGCAAAAGAAAGAGATAAACTGCAGATTAATGGCCAGGAGGCAGCCTTTTGTGTGAGCTTATTTTGAGGAAGATGGCCATCTTAGGAGGCACTGCACATGACTCTTATCTAAGCGCCCAGGTATGCCACACTGGCAGAAGAAGAAGGATAAAAAGGGGACATACAACCATGAAGTCGCGGTTTTCTGGCAACAAATTCCTCATTAAGAAGGGAAGGTTTCTGACATGAGAAGCCTCTCTCCCTCCTGGACTCGCTCTGCACTTTACCAGCATGCTGAAGGACAAAGGTGTTTGCCATCAGATTCCTCACAGCGGAATTCCTGCAGGCTGATAGACTTTCCTGGGCCTGCTACCTGAGTCCTGCTGTTTCTTCCCCAACTGGCTTTGCAACTTCTTCCTGCTACCTGCTTGCTGCTCAAGGCCAGCCATGCTACTGCTGCACTCCCCCTGCTTCTTTTGCCTCGGACTTTCGGAACAGCGTGCAACTGGACTGCTGCTGGAACCTGGTGGTGACTACCCCTGCTTCATGCAATTCTTGCTTATTTCCTATCTTTTCTATTGCCCTGCTTCCCTTCCCCGTCACCCTAATTCATAATAGTTGCCTTCCTTCCCTTCCCCATCTCCCTGATTAGGATTTATAATAAACTGGTCGGACCAACATTTGAACCATTGTTCCGTGATCTCACGCCCGGTATACAGATAATAAAAGAAACCTCTTCTCCCTCCTATAAATTGGAGTGAGACACTGGGGAGTTACAGGCCAGTGAGCCTCACCTCTGTGCCTGGGTAGATCAAGGAGAAGATCCTCCTAGAAGCTGTGTTAAGGCACATATGAGACAAAGAGGTGATTTGAGACAACCAGCAGGGCTTCACCATGGTGGCCTTCTATGATGCAATGACAGCTTCAGTGGACAGGGGAAGGGCTATGAATGTCATCTACCTGGACTTCTGCAAAGCCTTTGACATTGTCCATCACCACATCCTTCTCTCTGAATTGGAAAGGTATGGATTTGAAGGATGGACTGTTTGATGGATGGGGGGGATGAAGAATTGGCTGTCTGGGCGCCGCCAAAGGGTTGTGATCAATGGTTCTCTGTCAAGGTGGAGACTGGTCACAAGTGGTGACTCAGGGATCAGTCTTGGGACCAATGTTCTTCAACATCTTCATCAATGACATAGACGATGGCATCGAGTGCACCTTCAGCAAGTTTGGAGATGACACCAAGCTGCGCAGTGCAGCCAATACACTGGAATGAAGGGAAGCCATCGAGAGGGACCTGGACAGACTGGAGAAGTGGGCCCACGAAAACCTAATGAGGTTCAATAAGGCCAAGTGCAGGGTGCTGCACTTGGGTCAGGGCAATCTCAGGTATTTATACAAACTGGAGGAAGATCTTCTTGAGAGCAGCCCTGCAGAGAAGGACTTGGTGGTCCTGTAGATGGGAAGCTGGGCATGAGCCAGCAGTGTGTGCTTGCAGCTCAGGAGACCAACTGTGTCCTGGGCTACATTAAGAAAGGAGTGGCCAGCAGGGAGAGGGAAGTGATTGTCCCTCTCTATTCGGCTCCAGGCCTGGGGCCCCCAGTACAGGAAGGATGTGGAGCTCTTAGAGTGGGTCCAGAGGAGGGCCGCTAAGATGATCAGAGGGCTGGAGCACCTCTCCAGTGAGGAAAGGTTGATGGAACTGGGCTTTTTTAGCTTGGAGAAGAGACGGCTCCGAGGAGAACTGATTGTGACCTTCCAGTACTTAAACAAGAGGGGGAACAGTCCACAAAGGTGGACTGTGATATGACAAGGAAGAACGGTTTTAAACTGAGACAGGGGAGGTTTAGGTTAGGTATTAGGAGGAAGTTTTTCACCCAGAGGGTGGTGACACACTGGAAGAGGTTGCCCAAGGAGGTTGTGGATGCCCCATCCCTGGAGGCATTCAAGGCCAGGCTGGATGTGGCTTTGAGCAGCCTGGTCTAGTGGTTGGAACCCTGCCTATGGTGTGGGTGAATTTCCCTAGAAATTCACTTGGAATGTTAAATGCAAATTTTTGTTGTGACTTTTAGAACTTGCCAAAATTTGAGTATTCAAAGCATATTTTTATTTGTTTCTTTGTTTATTTTTTGCAAGCTGTGAACTTGAAAATGGAGAGATAATTTCCATACTGAAGGACCTTACAATGACAGTTTCCTTAAGTAGCTAGCAAGTCAAAAGTTTTTTTTTATTTGTAGGATGATTGCCATTCTGGAGATAAGCCTTAATATTTCAGCATATTCAACACCAATAAATTGAAATTTTTTTATAGTTTTGAAAATGCTTTGGTGGATGAGGATGAAATAATTGAAAACTTTTGTTACACAGCCTTTACAGCCAAATGAAGACTTTTCTGTAGTATATTCTATTGCATTATGCAATATATGAGGCAAGCAATTAACTTCAAGCAAATATTCATTTTCACTTTTCATTAATTCTGCAGTGAGAGAAATGTCCTCCAAAATTAATCTTTGGGGTACTGGCTGCAAATGAGAATATGTTGTCAAAGTTCAATCCATTTGATTGTAGTGTACTTTTTTATTTCTGCTAATATCAGTTTTGTTGATGTTCTGAAGATAATCAAAATGACAATGAAATATGTTCCTTTCAAGTATATAGCAAGGAGCAGTGATCATAAACATTTTTTTATTCATGCTAGATATAGGGAAACATGTTGTTTTCAACAAATAATTAAATGTTTTGTTTTTAAATTATAAAAGTTAATAAATTATTCTCAATACAGAAAGATTTTCTCCATCAAAAATCTGTGGATGAATCTTGGAAAATAACAGATATATATATATATATATTTTGTCAAAAATTATGTTTTAGAATATTTATAGAGCAATTCTGATGCTTCTGAATATTTTGTATGTCTAATTATTACTAGCAAACATAAAGTATTTTTTATTTAGAGGCTATGATAGAATTATTGTTATCCTTGGTTCTTGTTGAATGCTCTGTAATATCTAATGTTTTCAATCATTAAGTCTCACTTGGGAAAGCCAGTACTAACAGAATGATTTTTGAACATTCTTAGCTTTTTGTCTGTCTTCAAAGCCTTCTAGAAGTAAATTCTACAAAATCTAAAAGAGTTTTATTCTTAGGGTCTTTGGGAAGTATATTTTGATTTTACGTTAGTTTCTCTGTTTCCTCTATTATCTTGTAAAACTTTTCTTTTTGAAGCTTTTATCTTGATTACAGTTGGTAATATGAAATTATTTGATTGCCTGTTTTGATTTTGATCAAAATTTGAAATATTTGATTGCCTATATTGCCTATTTGATTCATAGAACATTCACAGAAAATGTTAGGTAAAAAAAAAGAACCACAAAAAAACAATGACACATTGGTTTTTCTAGCTAGTATAGATGCCAACAAGGCTCTAAGCTGCTTTCTTATGAACTGTATTCCATTGCTTATCAACTAGAAGTTTTCACAGTAAATCTTGGTTGCCTGGAGCCTAGACAGATTTCTCTGAAATCTGTGACAGGAATCCCAAAACTCTGGGGCTTTCATGCTAATTTTTAGCATGAAATCCAGAGGACTTCTTTCTTGGGAAGTTCCCAAAAAACTATATACAGTGTTTGTCAAAGCAACCATGTTTTTGATTTTGGATTATTTTGGTTTAACTGACAGTAATGTTGTAGCAGCACTGTTGCAATAACATGTTGAAATTAGTGATTTTAATATATTTGAACCAGCTCATTGAAAACTACAGACAGTGGAGTCTATGTATTTCATGTAAAAAACTAGAAATAAACCATAAGATGAAAAATAAAAATGCAAAATATGTCACTCTTCTGTTTAATCATAAAAAATATAAATGTTAAATTAGAAAAAAAAAAAGAAAAAAAAAAAAGCACAGGAAAAAAAATAAGAGTTAAATCTTCACCAAATAAGTCCACACAAGCACCGGCATAGGAGGTAGCAAGCAACCCTCAAGAAGAGAAAAGAAACTATGAACATCAGGCAATGTAAGGAGAATGCTTGACAAACAACACAAAGTATGCTTTCCAGAAGTGCAAAAGCATGTTTTTTCATTAAAAACAATGAAAATATAGTCATTAATTTTGATAGTATGAACACGACAGTGCAGTTGAGTTTGTTCTGTCTGTTTTAAATATACATTTTTCTTTTCCTTATTTTTCTTCCTTTTCTTGGTTGCCTTTTATATGTCTTTGCCTCGTTTTCATTTTCTGTGTTTATCATTACTTCATCTAGACAAATCCTGCGATATTTGTACAAAAGTCGACACAAAGTGATACATAACTCTCAAGCATCACTTGAAAAACACTGAATAATTCTTAAATGTCCTCTACTAATCTTGTTTCCCATACTATCTCAGTGTTACTTGCCAAGTGACAGTAAAGAGAAGAAAGCGAGATGATAGGATCATGCAGAATCCCAGCAGAAGGATTCTGCTGGCATCATGTATTCAATATCACTGTTCACTGGTCACTACAGTGTACATTTCTCCAGTTGATTTCAGAAGGTATAAGCATATAATTATGTTTCCTGAACTGAAGAGACTTAGAAAAATGCAAATATTTACAACACTCTTAAGGTTATTGCATTACAGCCAAAAATAATAAAAGAATCCAGAAAGCCAGCAGTATCCTGTGCTGCATCAAAAGAAGCGTGGTCAGCAGGTTGAGGGAGGTGATCCTGCTCCTCTATTCTGTAGTGGCGAGACCTCTCAGAATAATGTGTAATTATTACATTAATGGAGTAATGTGTCCAGATGTGGAGTCCTTAGTGCAGCAGAGATGTTGACCTGTTAGAGCTCATACAGAATAAGACCACAAAAATGATCCAAAGGATGGAATGCCTCCTCTACAAGAAGAGATGGAAGGAGCTGGGGCTGTTCAGCCTGGAGAAAACTGATGGGAGACTGGATAGCAGCCTTTCAATATCAAAAGGGAAGCTATAACAAGTAAGTGGACAGAATCTTCAGAAGGATCTGATGTGATAGGACAAGGGGAAATGGTTTCAAACGAAAAGACAGGAGATTTAGATTTAGATTGGTTTAGAAAAAAAGTCTTTTATGATAAGAGTAATGATGCACTGTAACAGGTTGCCTGGAAAGGTGGTAGGTGCTCCATTCCAGGAACCAAGGTCATACTGGACAGAGCTCTGAGCAACCTGATCTGTCTACAGATGTCCAAGTTCATTGCAGGGGTGTTGGACTATGTGTTATTTACGTCCCTTCCTACTCAAATGATTCTATGAAAATAACAAAACTTACGGAATTTGTTAGAATTGTAAATACTACACATATACAGTTTTTATAGTTAGTGATTCTCTATGTATATATATATATGTTATTTAAATATATCTCAGTATCTGAGTGTCTTTTTTCATAAATTAGCTCTTCTGTTAACTTTATAGTTTTATTGTCTTGTTTACTTTTATTTTTAATGAACCATTTCAACTAGGTTCTTACTAGAATCTATGTAATATTTTCACATGAAAAATTAGATCGCCATACTGAGTTTCTTCTGCTTCTGCTCATGGCATATATTGAATTTATATCTGCTTCTTTCTGTCAAGCTTTTTCCCAATAATGTGTATTAAAATGATTATACAAAAGTAAATTGCATTACACAGTATCGTAATGTTTTCAAGGATGACATTACATTAGTCTAACACAGGTCAATTTTCTCTGGTCCTCTAATAGCATGGATAATACTTTGCTTTGTGGGTGGTTTTGTTCTTATCATTTCTGATTTTCTTTTTTTCCTGGAAGAAATGTGCAACATTTCCCAGCACACATAAATAAGATATGTTTTTATATTGTACTGCGGGCACTCCGTCTAGGTTTACTTCAGCCAGCTAAATCTAATAAACATCTACTGGGATAGTAATTTTTAAGTTAAAGTTCAATATCAAACATGTCAGCGGTGCACTTAGCAAGAAGCAGGGCAGCAGTTTGAAGAAAATGCAGATCCAGTCACCAGTAATTTCTATCAAATTATAAACCCTTGTTAGAACACTGGGATTTCATCAGGTAACAGTGCTTAAATAAAAGCAATCCTTCTGCAGGAGGTGAATGTTTTTTCTTGGGCACGGACAGGTTAAACCAATTCATTTACATACTTTTGACACATGCTTTGCCACTTTAATCTCCATTACTTACATTTTTGAAATGAATACTGGATTTTTCATGATGTTATCAGGAAGTTTCATGCTGATAAAAAATGGACTGGCATTTATATTTATTATACCCAGTATTTCAATTTTTCTGTTTTTTTCTCTTTGCTAAGTAATTGCTGGTGACTAGAAAATGTTAATCAGCATATTTAAAGGTGTGAAATACTCAGGCAAATGCAATGTAATTATTTTACAGGGACTATTTATACAGTACGATCCTAAAGGCCTGTGTATACTTAGTAGGTTGATTAAAGGTACTGAATACACTTTTAGAACAACATAAATGATTCCTGTTCTGGGAATACAAAAGGATGATACAAATATATGAAGGATGCCTTATTTTACAAAGTTAACTCCAAAATTTAGTTCATTAATATTTTTTTTTTCTTTTTTTAGAGACAGATAAATTATTCTGAAGTTTCCTTATTCCACTACGTGTCCACCCAGTCCTCAGATAGATAAACAGTTTGTTTTCTATATCATGGGTCTGTTAATGGATTTATACCATTCAACTTGGTCTAAATTCAGGAAGCATTTTTAGCATTCAATAACTTGCATCTTCTGACTGAGGAATCTTTCATGTCTTGAGACAGCACAGACAGTTTGTCCTGGAGAAAAAAAGGCTCAGGGAGTGTGTTAAATAACTAATTGGAGAGAATGAGAAAGGAACCATAGCATTCTTAACTCTGCCTACTGTCAGGACAGGAAGCCACAGCCCCAAATTAAAAACAAGACACCCCATCAAAACATGAGAAAATACCTTTTACCATGAGGTTTGTCAAGCACATGTCCAGAGTGGCTGCCAGAATTTGTGGCATCTCCATCTTTGGAGATACTCAAAACTTGACATATTTACATACTTTCAAGGATCCTTCTAGAGCAGAAGAGCTGTCATCATCCTTCTCAGTTTTTATTCCAAAAGATAATAACATTTATTAGACTTCAGCAGATAGTTTTAAACCCTCCTTTTAGCATTTCCTCCTAAATTGCTTAGTTTTCTGCTGATAATATCAATACATATTCATGTTAAAAAGTTCTGCAATCTTTCTTGAACAATGCCAAATATAATTGATAGTAGTATTTACACTACTATAATTTTTATGCTTTTGTGTGTTTCTTGCAGCAGATTCAAGATATAGCTCAGAAAAAAATGGATTTCAAATTACATCACTTGTTCAGTAAATTAATTAAATATGACATAGCCATTGGGAAACATTTACTTTATTAAAGAAGGCTTGAGACATCTTCTCCTGTTATCCTTTCAATGTAGAACTGATAGTTCAGTTTAGACTCTTTTATTTTTTAATTCTGGTCTTAACAGTGCTAGAGTCTAAGACAGAAGTCATAATTTTCTTAGGTAACGTGAATAATCTCTGATTTTCTAACAGCCTAGTTAAATGCATTTTAACTCAATGTCATTTGCTCTACATACTTGACTAAACTAGATGATCTTTTCCCAGAAACAATATTTGAATATGCCTATGCATTCCAGTGAGTGGACCTGCTTTTTCAAGGGAAAAAGAAGGAGAATTGTGGAAGAAATTGCAGAAGCATAGCAGAATAGTTAAAGTGGTAAAGGACCTCTGGTGATTCTGGAGATTGTTTAGAGATTGTCCCCTGTTCAAACATAGTCAGCCAGCATAGGTTGTCCAGGACCATGCCAAGTTAGGTTTAATAACCTCTACCTAAATGTAAGCTAAGTAGAACAAGAACAGCAAAGAAATCTTAATATAATAAAACTGAAACAACACTCTTAGCAAATCTATTGAACAGAATATTCTGTGAAACTTTTCCAGCACTGCATTCTGGATCCTTTTTGCTGATAGTAATGAAGAGAATTAAGCTGACAAACTTCTGTAACCAGCTGCAACTAACAGTCCTATTATTTTCATTTTTAGAGATGAAATATGAATTTGATGATAATCAATGCACTGAAGATGAGAGTTAATATTATTTTATCATTATTATTATTATTTTATTTCTTTTCATAAAACTAGCACGCATAGAAAGACATCAACTGTTATCCCTGGTCACCTCAGGAGATGGTGTTTTAATGGAACTCAAAAAGAAAGATATCAAACTTCAAACAATATAATTCTAATGCTATATAGTTTCAACAAATGATTATAAAATTAAATGTAACTAAACAACCATGTCCTTAGGAAGTACAGTAAGAAACAGACTGACTTTGGACTTCATTCTGTGTGTTAATAGGCTTAAGGTTTTTCAGATTAAAGTACCTTTAATTGAAAGTACAATTCATTTAAACAATGAATATGGCCTTGTAATGGTATTTTTAAACTTCACCTGTTTAAATTATATGTTCGGACAGCATTACAAGGAAAGACGTCTCATGTTCTTTGAAACTATACAGGCACTTTGCTAAAATGTTCATATTTAGAATGAATTCATCTTACTTTTCTTCAGATATTCATTTAGGCATAACCGTCAGAGTCTAATCTCTTCATATCTATATAGAAGAAAAAAAAAATGAAAACAACAGACAACTTCAGAAGATCTTGAACTACAGATTTTAATATTTGAGGGTTTGGTTCTTTTGTAACATCAAGAATCCACGCAGATGTTTTTCTACTAGGTAAAGTATTCAGTCAGTGAAGAAGGACCAAGTCATCTCTGGACGATAAGTCGCCTTTAACAAGATACAAATTTATTTTGAATAAAATAAATTGCCCCCTGATACTGCCTTCTATATTCCACAGAATGTGAAACAGCAATGTTCTGCATTATTAAACTCTTGACTATATAAGGTAAAAACAATCATCTAAATTTCAGGTGACAGAAGCATGGATAACTTAATAGCTTAAAACAGAAGCATCAGAGATTGTTAGAGACAAACCTCAAAAGGCTTCCCATTCTACTAAAGAAAACTGTCATTTGAGTGCAAGCTCATTTGTAGATTTTTTTTTCCTGCTTTTATTCGCTGAAAGACAATTATTATATTGCCTGCTCAGCCGCCCATATGTTATTTAATTTGCAATTAAATTCCTTAGGAAATAAAATGCAGGAGGTGGAGGGGAAATGCTCATTTAATCCGTTGAAGATCACAGCAAATTACTTATTTCAGATTTGTATGTTTCTGAAGTAGTTATCTGTAAATTATTGGGGAAATGGAAGAAAATTGACACAAGATACCTCTAGATTAAAAAAAAACACAGATCTTCTGGATGATAAAAATCAAGCAATTCACTTCTCTCCTGTCATTTTTAATTTAGCACAACATGCATTGACATTTTTTCTTTCCATATGTGCTGTCAATATTTCTTTTTGCTTATTTTCCACAAACACATAATTTTTACCTCTCATACTAGAGTAAATTTTACTTCTATTGTACCTTGGGAAAACTCCATATTAAAAATTCAGAAATAAACATTACTATACATATGTTTTCAGTGTTTCAGTGTTTGGATGAAATCTTCTCCTATATGGAACTAAATGAAGTGCTCAGCTTTGATTTCTTTGAGGCAAAAGGTCCAGTGAGTTTTATGGGACATCTGATGTTACCAGGGTAATTTGTAAGAAAAAAAAAATAAAAAATTCAAAACTTAGAATTTTCCTAACTTTAGATTTAGTGTTTAATTTCAACCAATCTGTTGCATGCTATTCTGTAAATTTATGGGGAAAAATATGATAGGAAATAAGCTTATACTTCAAACTTCTATATCAAGGATTCAGAAATTAGTTTGGTTCATATCAAACAAGTAACCCTTTTCACCCCTACATGATTCAAAGTAAGAAAATTGAATGTAAACATTGAATTGAGGAAAATGCAATTTTTGTAAACGTGAGTATATTGAAGCTTGTGAATTATGTATTATCATTGATTAAAGATATAATATAGGTCAGGAAATACAATTAACCACAGAGGGTAAATTGACACTTGTAATATTTTTTATTTATGAGATTTTCTAGTAGTAAAGTACATTTGCTAGTGTTCTCTTTCCAAATAACAATAAGTAATCATGATTTTATTTCTTCAACAACACATCAGTGGAACTTTGTTTTTTAGATTATTTTATATGGCATGATATTGATTGTACATAGGTCACTCCAAAAGTAGTTCCTCCTATTTATTTCCATGGAAACTAGAACAGCTATAAATAGCGCAATAATAATATCCAATAGAGCAAATTCTCATCTGCAAAACACTTATTTTTCAACATAATCACCACCACTAGCTGATTCATATGATAAGCAGATTGAGACACTCTTCATCTCATGGCATGACAGCTGTGCATGACAATTTGGAACATGGCTTGACTTAAGTGTTACTGTCACCATCATTGAAATGCACCACACACCATGTCACAATTTGCTCACATGCACTGGTTGATCTTCATAAATGTTCAGCAAGCATCGATGATAGCATGTGCCATTCTTTCTGCTGGGAGGAAATCAGTGACACACTTTTGCTTCATGCCCGCTTCCATGTCAGACGCCATTTTGTCAAACCGCCCCTCTGTCACACAACAACAAATTGTAATATAATATTGGCAAGAAGGTTCAGCTCTACAACGAACATCTGCCTCTGATGTCATGGGACAACATCATAAAATAGGAAATATTACTTTCAGAACAGCACTTGTATGTATTAAATGACATGCTTTATATTCATGTAGTAATATTTTAAATTATACTTCATCATATTAGGTCCCAAATTATTTGTTGTCTCTATCTTTGTTGTAAGTCATGTTATTTCTTTAAATTCTAAACCATTAGATTGTTTATTAAGAAACAGAAAAGCAAATGTGAAAGTTAATGCTAATTACTGTCTCTATTCCATGAACGTCATACTAGTCATTAGGCTGCCTGATCCTTCAAATCTTAAGAATTCACTACTCTCTCTGAAATAAGTGAAGTTGTTACAGAGTTATCAAGAGACAGAGTCAGAATCAGGCTAGGGAGAGAACAGACACAGTACCCCAAGACATCTGAAACCAGACAACTCTTTTTAGGTAATTGCATTTCCCATTATAAGATAAACTATGAAGACTATTAAAGTCAAGAAACAATAACAGCTGTCATACCAACCAATATTCAGTGATGTCACAAGAGAGACCTCACATTAGGGTCTTTATGAATTTTGCTTTACAAAGTAGCAAATAACAAGATAAATTATATGTCCATTAATTAAACATTACCCTTTATACTCTCTGATTTTGTAGTCAGGAAAAAGCAACTCCAAGAAATAGGCTTAATCTACAGTTCCAGGACACAACTGTGGTTCTACTCCTCTTAAAATCATGAAGTGCATTAATGCTGTGTCTGCAAAAAATCATTTAATATTTTTCTGCAGCATCTGTGGATTCTTTAAAGACCCAAACTATTAAAGCACCATTCATGTACAGCCAAGATTATCCTGCACTGTTTTAGTTTGATCATCTTGCCTTACAAATTTGTCACAAATATATTAGCTAGCTACATGAAAAAGCAGTTAAGTAATTAAGAGTTTGCTTACTGTAATGATTCAGTTGTAATTTGCATAGAAATCTGCAAATTTCATTTGCTTTATATAAATCGTTCTTGTAAAAAATATGCTTCCAGAATTTAGTCCATATTAGACATACTTGCACAAACACCTGAAGCAGCAGAAGTGTAATTGCACTGCATGCAAAATATACTGGTAGATATGCCTGTTTGCTTCAGCTAGGATAAAACAATGAGAAGTATTTAATTTAGTGTATCTTTACCAATCTGCATTAGCTAAAACACTGGCCTTGTAATTCCAACTCAATAAGCCTGAACATCAACATTGTTTTTATTTTCTTATGAAATTCTATATTGTAATAAAGTACTTAGGTATGTTCAGACAATCAATTTGCTGAGTAAATGGAATTGTCTAAATGCTGTAATTGTGCAGTTAGAGTCATTTGGTTTGTGTAGAACTGCAACTCTGAGATTAGCAGATTGATAAGGATACAAAAGGAAGGCCAAAACATTATTTTAAACTGAAACTTTATTTCATTATCATGTAATTGGGTTAGGTTTTATTTTGTTATTCCATCTTTTTGTGGGTATGATAAATATGAGGTGCCCTAAAGGTGATACTTGTGCTATGATTTGCCTTGGTGCAGGATTTATCTGTGATAATGTTACTGTCTTAAGATTTGGGTTTGGAGCGCAACATTTAGAATAGCCCAAATAATAGCCCAAATATCTCATTAACTGTGGAATAAAATATTTTTTGCCTTACATACATAATTTTTATGCTTTTGCCTTTGTGCATAGTTTGACACATAATTCAAGTTTTTGTGCACTTTCATTTCTAATTTCAGCAGAAAATTCAAGTAAATTTTTAGTAGTGCTTTTACAGATTTTGTACTTTTTTCTGTTACTTCACTATTCTTGACACTAAATGTAACAATACAAAGAATGTTTAGAAAAGAGACATGATCTTCAACAGTTATTTTTATTTCTATCAGCAGTTTTCTCCTGTTGTAGTACAATTATATTCAAAATACAAATGGTCTTGTACCTCAGTGAAGAGTGGAATTTTCCTTCCTACTTTCTACTGCTTTGCTGCTAACTTTCCAGCTGTACTGTAAGGAAGGTATGTATATGGTAGATTATTAAACATTTTTTTAATAGTGTAATACAGTTATTTTTCCCATTAAATTGTTTGAGCAATACATGGGCATGCCTTTGGTCTAAGCCAACTGATACTCCACCACAAAATTCCTGGATATTGTTCGGGGAATTAACAGGCATGCAGTTATGTTCTGAACAAATTGGATTTGGCTACATTTTTTATTAAGTGTAGCAGAGTAGCCCTGTGCTGTTTTGTGCTGGTGGGCATAAAATATCTGAGAATGGCACTGGACGCTTTTCAATTCATTAGATTATATCTATAGTTGATATCTCTTTCCTAACTTCCTTTTTCTTTTTTTCTTTTCTTAATAGTTTTTTTTTAAATCTGTATTGAATACAAATTTTTATGTTGTAACTGATCCAGTATGAGTAAATTGCTTTATGAAGAATTTTCTCATCAGTTATCTCTTTTTCTTTTGAAAAGATAAATTAACCATGGAATTGAAAGAAGAAGATACGAAAATAGTACTGATCAAATGATATAATTTTTGGGGAAACAAATTGCACCAAAGATCCTTACATAAATAGAATGAATAATGTCAAGAAAATAAGAATTTTTAAAACTATAGTTTTACAGATAGTTGTATGTTTTCTTATGCTTTTGTAAAATTCACCTTATAACTCATGTTCAAATCCTTAAATTTAAAACTTCTTGTTATGTCTGGGGTATCAGATACTTTGCCACATGGGACTGAAACATCCAAATCATGATTGAATCAAAAGTAAACCTATAATTTATTGTGCTTACTGAAGAATGTGAATCCTTATGTTGGAAATTAAATATCTTATTCCAGGTTATGTGTTAAAACAATTAATTCTGAACACTGAAGATCAAGTGATATGTAAAGTAAGTTTTATTGCAGTAACAGAAGTTTCAGATTAATTTCTTTGTCTATTTTTGGAAATCAAACTTGAAATTTTTTGAAAGTGTAATCTGTCACTGCTTATCACAACTGATTTTAACTCTTTGTGTAACTCTGCCTATCAAAACAGGAATAAAGGAATAAAGAATAATCAAAGCTATTAAGGAATATTGGAGAGATATACTGCGCATTTTGATTGTAAAAAAAGGGGAAAGTTGTTTACATGTCCTTTACATGGATACAGATTTTCAAAAGACATGGAATATATACCAGTAGAGGACTAGGTAAAAAGCTTCTCCCTAAATATAGTGCAGCTGCATGTCAAGTGAAAATAAATTTGTAAAGTCTCATTGGGCCATTGGGTCCATAAATTCAAGATGCAAGAGAGCTGAGTCTTTCATGTCCCTTAATATATGCATACACACATGCCTATGCATTCTATCAAAACAATTCTATCAAAACCTTTGTTTTAATCCTTCATTAATGCATTACTATTGCATCAAAGTGACAAAATTTTAGCAGTACTAAATATGTGAGTTGCTCCAAAAATAACAATAATATGTGCAAGTTATAAAAGCATGTACTTTTGCCGACTATAACAAAGATCCACCTATGATGTCAGTATATTTCTTCTAGTGGGAGTAGCAGTCAATGTTTAAGAAGAGAGGACAAGAGTTTACTTCACTGATACATTTTCTTAGATGTCTGAAACTTGAAATCTGACTTCTGGAGTTAGAGGCTGCAGATGTACATCTTGCCTTTATTGAAGCTGTTCAGTTACTTCCTGAACCCGCACTGCAACATCCTATAATAATGCATTCCTCAGTGTGCATGCATTATATGTCTAATTTGCTCTAAAGCAGTCCCTTAAAATTTCACTAGGCTCATCTTTGTGTCTTATGCTAAATAATGAAAGTTTCATCCCTATTCACTTGCTCCACTGAATTCTTTGTGCTATAAATCCTTCTTACATTACCCTTTAAATTTCTTTTCCAAGTTGGAGAGTAGCAATCTGTTCACTGGCTTCTCACAGAAAAGTCTGCCATAAACCTGGCCAATATTTTTCTCTTCTGAATCTTTTTTTAGTTCTGTATCTGTGGCACATGCAGGCACGTAACAACTGTGTACACAAAATGGCACAAACTGTTGAGCTGATTAATAACGTAAATAGGAAGTTTTCTTCCATAGTAGAAAAGTAGAGTATTTGCTTCAGCACAGATCTTCATTTATATCTCATCTTTTAATTTGTATGATTCTTGAAGATAAAATAAGGTAAGAAACCAGATTCTATCTCCTCAGATGAGAAGGATTAAAAAGTGCTCTGACATCAGTTTTTTCAATGTGCAGTATTTTTAGCATAAGAAATTCAGTTCTTCATTAAGTCTTATTCTAGCTCTGGAATTAAGAAAAATATAGATGCCAGGGGAAAGTGATTCTAATAAAGCTAAGAACAAATAAATGAGCTGAAGAGTTTGTGCCTCCATTTTGGTTAATCATTGCTTATTATTAGGGATTCATTCAAGATCTCAGTCACACATTGTAAGGATTCCACCTTTCAGAAGTCCTGAAGAACAGTGATCTAGTTGGATATGTTTTAATATCATTCTTTATCTGTTCCTCTCCATATTGCTTCATTTAAACAACCAAATTTTTTGTCTCTTCCTTTCCTGCATAGGGTTGTATTATGTTTTTACTTTGGACGCTTTGATGTTTAGCTTCATGCACATAAGAGTTGCTGTGCCATTTTACTGTTCTCACGTTGTCTAAGAAAGCAGTGTTAATGCAGAAACAATCTATTTCCTGATTTGTTAAAGTGACTCAATACAATTCTCAAGTTTAATGACTTCAGAGAAGCTAATTGTGCTTCAAGCATGTGGAGCATATAAATTTTATTCATCTGATTTTATGGAAGGAGGCTCTACAGAATGTCCAGTTTGCAGTTAAATACAGAATCAGTGCAATTATTCCATTGAGGGTATGGCTTAATAACAGTAAAAGTTCTAGTGTAGAAATTATTCTATTAATATCAAGTTAACATATTCTCAGATAATTCCTCTATTTTGACAAGGATGCCTCATTTAAAGCAGTACAACTTCCTGATACAGATTAATCATTTTTTTCCTCATTTCTTTCCTCCACGTTAAAAACTGTGTGATTCTACCAGGGCCTCTTGAAGAAAGTGGGACTGTAGTAAGTCATAGCATTCAAAAATACAAATCAGTGATGTGCTAAAACAAAGAAATAAAACTACATCCTATGCATCACAAAACAGAATAAGGCCACAAATCATTTTCTGAGCAACTTTGCTCTTACTTTTCTTGAAATAATAAAAATTTAAACCATGAAAATGACAGGGGGCAGGGAAAGAGGCTAGATATTGATCAAAAGCACAGTAATTGCACTAACATTAGGATTTACTTGATCATTTATTTTTAGGGAGCACAGAACAGGTGTTTTTACCCCTAGAAATGGGTGTTTCTCTCACTCTGAATATTTTTGCATTTGTAAGTCAAGCTACTTATGATATCTTCAGCTTATAGTAAATTTGATGCAGCAAATTTATTCTAGGGCCTGGATAGGGAATTTTTGCATTAAGAGAGTGAAGCTGACTGCTTGCTCCAATTCTGACAGAATAGAAACCAACAGATTGATTGATCCAGGAGAAAGAATTTGTAACTCAGACTGGATCAAAAAATATATGAATCTCCACTGCTGATTCTGGCCAGTGACAGAAAGAAGAAGAAAATCATGGGATTTCTGTTTCTTAATATGTTGTCTGCAATTGCTAATTAAGCATTCAGAAAGACCCAGGGTCTTTGTATGGAATTTGAAGCTTCAAGCCAGATGAAAGAGGGAATCTTCAAAAGCAACTGAAGGAAGTTCTCCAATATATGTCTACATTTCTAATTGAGCTTAAGATAACACTGGCTAAAATTCTGGTGAAAATAACAAAATGTGGGACATCTAACTCCCTACAACTGATCTAGTAGGAGATAAATGGTGAAATAAGGAAATCCTCTGGCTTTATCTGAAAAGATGTCACTATTTTCCTGGTCTTTTGCTCACCTTAAACAAAGCCTTAGAGAAAAAATGAGCCAAAATGGTGACAGTAGGATCATACCAATACCCTACCAATGCCTGTGAACAAAGATCGAGACCAGCATAACTGAATTGAATTAAATTGAAAGAATAGAACTGAAAGTTCTTCTTCCAAGGAAGCATTTGGCCTAGGGTTTTTCATTTGTTTGTGGTAGCAATTTAGAAATCATTGTTCATATTTCAACATGTTTGCTCTGTGTCTCCTGGGTAAACTCTCGCATGGAAAATATTTGCTGTATCAGATTTTTCAAAGGTCAATTACTCCAAATGTATTCAGCCCTTGGGACTCGTGTGTATAGATTTTGATGCCAAAAATTTTCATCACATTGTCTTGCTTAAGGTACTGTAAAAGGTCTATTAGTTTATTTTCTGTATCTCCAAACTATCATATATTATGAAGAGAAATCAACTTTGTCAATAAAGAAAACCATTTAGATTCTTTATTTCAAGTCTTATTAATGCTTTCTTTCTTTCTTTTTTTTTTTTTTCCTGTTAGAACAGTTAAGACCATTACATTTCCATATTGGTTCTAGAAGTACTTCTATCATAAAGGTCTCAGCTATTAATAAGGGCTAATGTTCAGTTGTAAACAAAATGTTTCTTTTGTCTTCTAAAGAAGTAACTAAAACAATGTTATCAATGATCTTCAGAGTATATAACACTGATGAGGTCAATCCTCAATCCCCTGTGGAGTTAATTACCTCAAATACATATGCTGACTAAGCTAGAGTACTGTGCTCGAAATACATAATATATAGCACAGTGAAGACCTGTGCTATATATGTCAGTTCCAGAGTGCATGGCTTACTAATACTCAAGTGACACAACCTGGTTTCTGAAGAGAGTTAAACACAAAGACTTATCCTTCTCTTGCCCTTCAGAAGCATCTTAGACTCTCTCAATTGCCACCTGAACTACTTACACGCCATTCAGTTTTCTATAATACAGGCCTCCCAAATTATATGTCTTGTTTCCCTCAAGAATGTCTTCAAATTGTTAATAGACTGGTCCCTTCTTTCACATTTCATAAGCTGAAATGGAATGAATGGGCAGTCCTTGAAATACAACTGGAATTCTACATTTCTAAGATAGAAGTAAGAAAGCAGAAAGTTCAAGAAGATAAGCACATTTTTGGAAAAATTAATCGCTACAGTTGAAATCAGCATCAGAACATTCTATGACTTATTGACTGAAAAGTAAGATGCAAACATCTGAAGTGATAAGAACATCTAAAGTGATAAGAATGGGATCAGTTTGCTGTTCATGTCATTATTTCCTTTCCTATCAATTTCCTGAAAAATTTTAATCAGTTTTTAGAACTACATATCTAGTCTTTGTGTCTAAAATAACTTTTTCTGTAAGTGAAGAATGCATAGTTTCTTGGATGTTGGAATGATAGAATTCAAATATGAGATTTGTGTATGGGTAAAAGAAATAAATTCTAATTTTAAGTAAATATGCATTCATTTTTATGATAATAATGTAATAGATTGACATATTATATTATATAGTTCATTAATAATTAATATAGTTAATATAATTAATAGTGTAATTATCACAAAATCATTCAGATTGCAAAAGACCACTAAGGTCGTCTAGTCCAACCATCAACTCATCCCCACTATGTCCACTAAAACATGTAACTAAGCGCCATATATTCATGTTTCTTGAACCCCTTGGGGAAAGTGACTTCACTTCATCACCTTCTGCCTCAGCATTCTTTCAGAGTAGAAATTTTTCCTAATATCCAACCTGAACCTTCCCTGGTGGAACTTGAGATGATTCTCATCACTAGTTACATGGAAAAAGAGTCAGACTCCCATCTCACCACAATCTCCTTTCGGGTCATTCTAGAGAGTTATAAGATCTGTTCCTGAGTGGTCTCTTCTCCAGAACAAATAATTAATACCAGTTCCCTCAGCTGCTCCTCATGAGATTTGTTCTCCAGACCCTTCATCAGCTTCATTGTTCTTCTCTGATGAGGAGTGATGATCCAGGGGCTCAGTGTCTTTCTTGTAGTGAGGAGCTCAGAAATGAAGTGCAGCCTCACCAATGCTCTGCCTAGGGGGATTATGACCTCTCTTGTCCTGCTGATTGCACCATTTGTGATACAAGTCAGGATGCCATTGACCTTCTTGGCCATCTGGGCAAACTGCTGACTTATGGTCAGCCAGCTGTCAACTAGTATCCCCTGATCCTATTCTGCCATGCAGCTTTCCAGTAGCTCTGAACCAAGCTTGCAGAAATGCATAGGGTTATTTTGACCAACGTGCAGGTCCTGACACCTGACCGCATTCAATCTCATCCAGTCAAGCCTATTGAGCTCCCTCTTTCTGCCCTCAAGCAGAACAATACTTCTTCCAACATCGGCATCATCTGATGGACATTCTTCTCTGAGCTTTCAGAAGTTTAAGTCATGCTAATAGTGTTTGTTTAAGATAACTTACTCAAATTTTTGAAGCGAGTATGAAGTAGGAAGTTTTTCGAAACATATTTTAACTGAGAAAGAAAATTTTCAAATATACAAAATACTTTTATTAAAATAATTATCAATCATGATTTATATTATCTTCTTTACTTTAAATTTAACTATCACTAAATGAAAAAGAGGCTGAATAAATGGGGCATGGGGAAGAAGGAATGTAAAATGTATGACATTAGCAAAAAAAAGCCATAGTATTTTGACCAAGAAATAAAGATCATGCAAATTTAATTAGTATCATTAACAGATAAGGAAGGAATGATACATCAAAAGATTGAAGCTGTGCCTATCTTAGCAGGCTGTGTAGTGTATACAGCAGACCTGTAAAGAAACAGTGCTGAAGACTCAATGTGTTCTGTATGCATTTCATGGGGAGTGCCTAAGATTAGCTCTACCTTGAATTGTCCTGTAATAAATGTAGGATTCTGTATGGCCTCCTGCTGCATGTCTTTTGATTTAGTGTAATCAGAAAGGCATCCAGCTCACACACCCCAACACCTCTAGTGACCATAGAACTACTGAAAAAATGGGAACCAGAAAGTTTGTTTTCTGAATGAACTCCTAAATCAAACTAAAGCATTGATATGAACAATCTATGCAGCTTCTCCAGAAAGTGAATGCTGTCATAGCTAAAAGTCAGTTTATTTTATCTTTGAGATATCCGGAATTGAATGACTCCCTTGAACCTCTTAGGTAAAAGAGACAAAAACTTTGAGGCAGGTTTCTTTCTCCAAGGGTTGGTGAAAAAGGAATTATCAGAGCTTTTAATATTTAGAAAATAACAGAAAACTTTATTGCAATAATACAGTCTGGTTTGCTACAGGAAATCACTTTTTTTATTGTAATTGCAGAAGAAATAGATCATTAACATTAGGCTTTCTCTAAATACCATTTGCTATGCAAAACTGAACAACAAACTCTACTTCTGAGAACAAATGAAATAATATCAAGCCATACTTAAGATGTGGGGGGAAAAAAACCAAAAAAAAACAAAAAAACAAAAAAATAAGAAATCCTTAATCTTCCTATTCACAAAGTGGAAATATTGTTTTTAAAACCTAATCCAAATAAATCAATCCTTTTTTTTTCTTTCTTTTTTCTTTTTTCTTTTTTTAATCATGAGACGATTGAGGAACAAACTTGAATTTCAGGTTTTAAATGACTCTGGTGCTTGCTGCTGGAATTTAAACATTAAAGCTTTAACCTTATGTTCAATCTGATGAAATCCTAACAGTCAGAAGAACTGGTTTATACAGAAGTCACTACAATATTGGACATTATGTGTTTAGATATTTAGGTAACAGATTTCTCTTGATATCAGAACATAAGGTAATCATTTCACCTAATTCAACCAGCGAAATGTTTGCAAACAAAACAGTATATAGCAAGCAGAGACAAATATATAGGTGTCTCAGAAAGTAACACCTTCTATTTATTTCCATGGAAGCAACAATATATATGAAGAGAACAATTACACTTTTTAATACATCAAATTCTTTGCTACAAAATGCTATTTTTCAACAAAGGCACATCATTAGCTCTGCATTTTCACCAGCAATGAACAAGAGCCTGCAAGCCACACTCATAAGAATGTGCACCAGCAAAAGTGACTCACTGTTTCACAGCTGCTATAATGGCATTTTTTCCCAAGAAAACATTGCTCATGCAGTCCATCTTTCTCTGTAGTACCTTGCACTGTTTGGTCTCCATAAACATTCCAAAAGCATCAATGAATCTCAATGTATGTCATTTTTTTCCACAGGGAGGAATTTATTTCCACACGGTTGCTTCATCTGCACTTTCATGTCAGATGTCATTGTGTCAGTCTGCCCCTCTGCTGCCATCTGTCACACAGCAACACAATGTAATGGAATACTGGCAGGAAGGTTCAACCTCTACTGTTATACCACCAACATCCACCTCTGACACTGTGGGCCCATGTAATAAAATTGGAGGCCTAACAATAAGCCCTCATTGATATTTCCATACAGTGTTTTATCAATTCCTTAGACAGATGTCTAAGATAATTAAGACAAACTATTGTTTGAAATTACTATTTTTGTTTTAATTGTAAAGATAGCATAACAGAAGCCAGCTTTGACTTATTCAACAAAATTTAAGATATAAAAATTGAGAGGAATACTACTGATTTCAGATGCAGGTCCCTGCTTTGGCTGTGCTGATGCACCAGCTCCAAGTCACCCATAAACTTCAAAGAGGCTGCATTTCAATTTCTATTTTTACACTTTGACTTTGGATTGGTTTCACTTTCAGTAGTGTAGTTCATATTTTTGGTTCTGTTTTTTATGTACTCTTCTTTATCTCATGCTCTTTTTGTATTGACCTGGAGCGATAAAAGAGAGGAATGGAGAAGAAAAACACATTCCAAAATTATGTTTTGTTTCTTTGAGCTATTGTTTGTATATGACTAGTTTAATCATGCACAACATTCGCCCTTCATTACACTGAATGCTGTTAGTAGTAGATGCCTTTGAGCACAATAATGTCTAATTTACATTAATCTTGCTTTTCTCAATTCCTTTATAGTGATGCAAACATATGCCACAAATTATTCCCTATTTTTTTCTACAATAAACGTATGAGCTACACTCCCATATTAAGCAGCACTTAATTTACCAAACCATTTTAAAGTAACTAAAAATGTTATAATATCACTTCTTCAAGACAATATGGAACTAAAATGTCTCAAAACAGGCTACAAAACTGTCTGCAGAATGATGCAAACAGGTAATAAAGCATAAGCAATATTCTGCAAAGCACAAATAAATAAAAATTGCACAGTGATCCTGGACTTTTAAATTCTTTATCCTCACACTCCTCTATTTTCCTACAGATACAATTTTTGCTAGAGTAGCCCAGACAACTTAATTTATTTTGATAGGGTTTCTAGAAAAAGGTTTTATTTAATATATCTTTATTTTATGTAGTTGCTACATAAAATGCTATCCACTCTGTTTCCTATTTGTATTCTTTAACACATACTGCATCTTTATCATTCATTTTAATTGTTCAGGTTCTACAGCAAGTTCTTGTGGTTTTTGTTCGGAGAATTCTGCATTCCTCCCACTTATTTGAAGAAATACTGATGTTTCGTAACTTATATTTAGCAGTCTAAGCCACAAAATTGTGCAGAAAAGATCTACTTCCGTGCCATTCTATCTGAGGAATGTTTCTTTGAAACACCAGGAAAAGAGACTACTGAACAGAGTTGGTTGCTCCAAGTGAGGAAACAAGTCACTATCCAGCACTTAGGAAACCTAGATTCCCTCTTATCTGATATTCATTTCTTCTGCTTGAATGAAGAAATGACATAGACCTAGACAAAAAGATCAGCACGAAGGAATTTACTCAGTGTAAGCTTTATGATAGTTAGCAAAATGACTATGCCCTGTCATAATCTTACTCCTTTTTTATCCACTAGAATTTGGTCTTGCACAGTGTTCTGCTTTCCCCCTTCCTTTTTCCTTTCTCCCACCCCCCTCCCCTACCTACCTCCATCCCCCACCAAAAAAAAAAAGAGGTTGGAGGAGAGGAATGAATCGGGATAGGCAGAGAATATCTAATCCCTAATGAATATTCTCATTAAACAGATGTGGCTTAGCATAGTATCAGACAAAGGTGCAAGTTTTACCTGCATAGTTTTATGGGCAAGTTTTCTAATCACTTATTAAAATGAGGATGCCACTTAATTTTTATTTCCTTCAGTGACGTTTCCAAAGAATGCATTGCTCTTCACACATCTACTGGGTTAAAAAAAAAAAAAAAAAAAAAAAAAAAGGGGGTATCTCTGCGGGAAGTCTGAGCTGTTGATCCTAGTTGGGATCGTATTTCTGCATATAGCCCCATCTAAGGTATTTGGGATTTGGACTAATTTACATTAGTCCCACGTTATAATTTTTATGGGCTTGTGTACCATTTTACCAGCATGCCTGGTTATCTCTGCCATGGTTATCTCTGAATTCATGCCAAACAACCCACCTTCAGACTTGAAAGTAATACAGTTATTTCAAAGCTGATGCTCGCTGGCTGCACATAGTATCTTGCTATCACAGCGGTAACTTAGCAAGTCAAAACCTTATCCGGGATGTGTACTCAGCCCTCTACATGCATCCCCCCTTAAACAGCTCTGTAAATCAATTTGAATTTTCACATACTCCACGACAGGAAAGCTGCAGATCACAGCAAAATTATAGCAA
The DNA here is from genome assembly GCF_019232065.1 of Centrocercus urophasianus. Taxonomy (NCBI): domain Eukaryota; kingdom Metazoa; phylum Chordata; class Aves; order Galliformes; family Phasianidae; genus Centrocercus; species Centrocercus urophasianus. Next base: position 31,231,769 of record NW_024884142.1, read on the forward strand.
GTGCAATTGCTGAGAGGTGAAGGGCAGTATTCTGTATGCTCACCTCACCTCCCTGTCCAATATTGGTCTCAGGGAGAATTTCATCCAAGAAATCTGTCAGAATTCCCAAGTGAAACAGCTCTCAGAGGGGATTAACCTTCTCCATGACACAGCACTATTCCCTCCTGAGGAAAACCATATCATTTCAGTCTACGGAAGGTGTCTATTACTTCAAAATTTAAGAACTTGCACATTTCTTTCTGTACAGAGAAGCAATTACTTTAACTACTGTGCTCAGCATGAAAATGTTTGGGGAAAAATGCCTCTCTTAATCATATTTTGACATCTGTATTTAAAATAGGGCTAAATATATAAAAAACTGTATGCACCTAAAATATAAAATACACACCTATGATAACTATTGCAAAACAGCAAAATAAAATGTATGCATTATGAATATTTTACTGCCTATAAATATTGTTTTATATAGTGTTCTGTATTTGAGGATCTTTTTTCATTATGAAGCAGTTTGGATGAAGGAAATTTTCATAAACAAAAACATGCTTGGATATGTAAGTATGACCCTTCATTTTGTATTGTTTAACAGTTCTCAGTTATGAACTGAATACTTTTTTGCAGTTGAAAGAGGAAACTCCTCAAGATTTTTCTACAACCTTTCTAAAACTGACAAACAGAATTCCCTTGTGATCTTAATACACTACTGTCAAGTTGTAGATTGTAAATTATTTTTTTCCCTTTTTTTTCCCACTACTTCAAGTATGTGCTAACACAGTACAAAATAGCTCTTGAGTGTTTCCTCCAACCTCTCCTACATCCATTGTTCAGTCAGTTCATTTACCCTCCTTCCTCGATCTTCCTGTCTCATCCCCTAATTTCCTCAGAGAAAACTGAAGGACACTAAAAGATACAGGACATTCCAAGGCCACAGAGAAAGTAACTTTTGGTGGCACGATTGCAGCACGCAACCCCTCTTTTCCAGTTCCCATGATCCCAATTTGAATTTCCCTTCTAGTCTTCATAGTTTCTACAATCATGACTTCTGCAGAAAGGCTGGATAACCTCAATCTGCAGTATCTTTTAAGAAGAATCACTTAATTAAAGAGGATGGAAAAGGGGACGGGAGACTGTTAATGGATTAAAGATTTCATTCTTCACTATGGCTTGCTGGAACCTGTGAGTGAATTAGTGTAATTTAGTCTCAGAGTGATTAACTGAGGAATTTTCATCAGCAGAAAATTCACTGTGAAAATTAGGACAAAGGGTAAAAAAAATTACATAATCATCATCATCAAGTAGAAAAAAAATAATTCACTATGCAAAATTTATGGTCAAATAAACACAATAAGAAGAACATTATTTTTAGGGCACATTCCCTCTTCCCTTCTCTATTCAAAGAGAGTAACAGGGAGATTAAATCAGTAGGAGAGACATAAATGTCATTCTTGTAAATTATTTTGGTGTTATTGAAAGAAGGCATCTGAAAACAAGCAGTCTAGAGACAAGAAAAGGCTTGATTTGTATCAGTAACAGGGAAGGCAGCCAACCATCTGCAGAAAAATTTGTAATGCGCAGCTGTTGGGGAACCCTATATAAATACCTTTACTGGGGTTTTTAACAACTCTTTGTAACTATATCTAGCCTCTCTAAATGTTTTCCTTAGTGCCAGAGTAAAGCCTGTATGACTTCAAGTTAATTCAACTTCAAACTATGAACTAATGCAGTGTGTTGCCATCTATGTCTCGTTTGATATCTTTAGCTTGGAAATGACAGTGCGTGACCTGCAAGAAAAACTGAGTTACTTTAATAAATAAATGTAAGAACAGAATCTAGTGATTTAAAACACAGAAAAGTACTTCCTTCTTAATAATCAATGAAATATTACCACCTTGAATTAATTTTCACCTTCTGTGACCCAGATCTTTTGTAGATATTAATCTGATAGAAGCCAATTTGTCACTGTTTGTAACTCATATCGCAAATTACAAGCTGGTTCTGAGCTTTGCACAACAAAAATGACAGCACATTCTGGTGAAATACTGCAGCATTTGATTGGAAATGCTTCATTTAAATACAGGCACTGAAGCTGCAGGCCTCTCTGAATGCCCCTTAAAGTGTTATTTTTTAAAAACATCCCACTAGTGAAACTGGATGTAGAAGGATGCAATTTGGGGGATTTTGTAGTCTCTGCGTATAATCAGCAGAACAGATAAGCTTGCCTTTGATTTTAGTTTTGTTCTTAAAATATCTGCCTGGATTTAAGAATAACAGTGGAAGTTTTGTAAGCAAATATTATGAAAGAAAAGAATACTTACTTGTCTAAGACAGTCCATACTTATTAAGATTCAACTTGTCTCCTAATCCTGTTTCTGCCTCTACTTCTGTTTCTACCCAGGGCAACTCATCTGATATTTGCATCTATACAATGGAAATAATACAGTCTAATCACTGTTGCAAAGAGAATTGTTTGGCATCTTTATTTAACATCACCACAGTGCTCTGAAAATACAGTGAACTATAAAACTGCTAAACAGTTTTATGATCATTGTGTTCCCACATGTGGCTGAGCTCCCATAAAGAAATGATAATAGATGTTATACGAGTCAGAGAGGTGCCATCAGTATTGTCTCTTATGAATCCATGTTGCCATTTCAGATGTATTTTTATTTTGACCTTCTTCTTGCCTGTAGATTTATAATAGCAATACCTAATCTTTCCATCAATCACAGTGATTTTATTCAACCATTTCTTCTAAGAAAAATAAAAATAAAAATACTGTTGGTTTTTTTTTTCAATCTAATCAGAATCAAGAAACTCTGAATTATGGTATTTAATGGAGATAAATCTGAAATTTCACATGGTTTAGAAATAATTGAACTTCAGACAGCACTTTGTCTTCTTTCACTACATTGGTGCTTTTCTATTAAAAAGAAAGGAAGGAGGAAGGTATCATATTGACAAAGCTATTAAAAATAGACTATGCAGAGAAATTAGGAAATGGTAGCTTAGAAAAATGATTGTCAGCTACAATATTAATGAAACACATTCCAAATCTCAAATACCTCTCTCTGGCAATCACTTTATTAAAAATTCAGCTGTTGGCTGAGTTCAGAAGTGATCTTGAGCCTCCCAGGGCTCTTACCCTGCAGGTTAATAAAGCTGCAAGCATTAAGACCTGGTTCAGCAAAGCACCTTGTCAGATCTGCAGGGGAGAGGAGGTGATAGATCATATAGTTCAAACATCCACTAACCCCACTTGCCCAGAGTATATTTATAGTAACATTAGTCTTACAAATTAGACATGGAAAAAACTATTGAATCATGCTGATTGTCTCCTTGGTAATTTATTACTTATCTTGCTATATTCATTTACACAGTGCATTTTTGTTTAGGGTCTTTCAAGAGACACATGTTTATCTGAATCTCATTTAACACAGTAACTTACGGCATTAACTGTAAGGACTATGTTTGTTGTTGCTGGGTTTTTTTCCTCCTGATGTTGACCTTAGCTTTTATTTTAGTGTTGTAAGCTTTTTGTTTTGTTTTTAGCTATTCCTTTTACAAATCTACATGATGGACCCAAACTAGTCTCTAATTAGTTCCAAATATTTATAAGTTAGCCATAATAAATATAATTTATTTTTCAAGCATTATAGCAAGTGGATAATAAACTGACTTAAAGTAAAACAAACCCTTCTGGCACTATGTAACATTTAAAAAGTGATTACATAAAAAAATATTTTCATGTGTAATACAAATCAAATATACCAAAGAAAAATGTATAAAATAAATTTTATAAATAATATTTTTAAAGAATTCCTGACTGCATATGAAAAATTTAAATCAAAGCTATATTATCTAAAACATGCTTCTTACTGTTCATATACTTACTTTTAGTACTTTAAATACAATAGAATTTAATATATGCATGTCTTTATATAGCATCCTTTAATGCAAAGTGGCTGTTTAAACATATAAAAAAGGAACGAATAAATTCCATAATTCAAGAAAAATTACCATACAGGCATAATTACCCCTTCAGTCACTTTAAAATGTTTATATCTTCTCTTTGAGCACCCTCTCATCTGTCTGTTAATATCTTCTTTGAAATGCTTTGCTTAGAATCATATGTAATTTACTATAGACAGTCAGATTTCCATCACACACTGAAGTGCTTTTATCTTTCTGCCACACGACCTGATGCCTTTTTTCATGCATGCCTCGAAAATAAGTTCATCTCTTCATGCCGCATGTGTATGTGAAAATGTGTGCAAATGACTCTTTTCTTCCACCTACGGCCATTTTCAGAATTACTGTTGTAGAATTTTTTGCTTCTGTTGAGTATCTGTGATTCTGTTTGTTTTTGTTTTAATCTTTTCAATTAGCATTTTTAAAAAACATTTTTTTTTCTCTTATTCACTTTTAAAACAATTCATATTTTCTACTGTATTATTTCTAGGGGGCTTCAGTCAAGATCAGTATCCTGCCTTGTCAAGCATTGTGTAAACATACAGGTCTTTTCTGTTTCTAAAATAATTGAGTCTCCTTGTATTACTTCCTTGTCCTCCAAGCATCTCTTTAGTATTATCTGTGAATGTAATTAATACTATTTACTTCTCTCCTGAGTTAGTGAAGATATTAATCCCTGACTTAATACAGATCCCTGAAGTAGTGTGCTACGCACCTCTTCCCATCTGGATATATTGCTGGCATTATCCTTTGTTTATGCTCTTTCATCCTCTCTCAATCTTTCAATGAGACAGTGTTTCTACCAAAGCCAATTTTAATTAATGTTGACAAAGATTTTAGCATGTACTGCAAACCAAATATATTGCAGCAATTGTTTTTCATGTCCCCATTAATCTTTGCATAAAAAAAAATCAAATTTATCCTCTACCCCTTTGTTCTTTCCAAATCTATTCTGCCTCTCGCTGCTAGGTGAATTGGGTTATAGATTTGCATGTGTGCTTTTCGGTGGTAGTGGTGATGGTTGTGTTTTTTTTTGTTTGTTTTGTTTTGTTTTGTTTTTTCTTCTCTTACTACGTGCTTTACTGTTTGGAGAAGAAAAAGAACTAAGCAAAGCAGAACGGTGAGCAGGATGGTCTCAGTCCAGCAAAGCAATGAAATACATGGCTGTCTTTAAACACAGACACAGTCTCAGTGGAGTCTATAGAAATATTTGCATGCTGGAGGATAGTGTCCACCAGATGATGCATTGAATATCTAAACATATAGCGTAAATCATCTCATACTTTCTTTTTTGTTTAAAAATATTTTCAGATTAACCTTTCAAAGCTCACTTCATTCTTTATAGTAGCTGAAGCAGCAATACAGTACATGTTTGAGGTTACATGCATCAAAACATTAGAATGCAAAATATTCAGATTTTCTAAACTGCATACTTTCATATTTCCCCGATTATTCCCTAAGTAGTCCTCTATCAGAATGGGAAAAGTCTTAACATATGTTGCATATCGCCTATTTGTAGGGTTTTCTTTTTAGTATTATTTATTTATTCATTAAAAAATATATATAGTAATTCAGTTACTTTTGAAACACAATTCATTTCATCTTTCCTCAGGATGCACTTGAATTCTTTAGTAACAAATGCAATGTTACTCTGCACCCGGCAGCGTAATGGTTCTGTTGACAAATGTTAATTATTCGTGTGGGTTTTCTGTTCCCAGAATTATTGGCTCTGAACTCATAATCAAAGCGAAATGGGGGTGGGGGGACAGAGGAGGGAACCTTTCCCCAAATAGTAGAGCAGCTTTATTTGTAAATGTCATGGGAAGCTAGAAGGAGAAAAGAAAGCAAGTAAACGTGTTAGCCCGAGGGAAAGAATTTCTAAGGATGTGCTCTTATGTCCAGCTAGGGCTGGTATCTTTTTTAGTTCAACAGACTAAAAAAAAAAAAAAAAAGAAAAGAAAAAGGAAGGAAAACAACCTCTTGGCCCCACATCTCCAGAAGATACCAGAAGATACAATGGGATTTTAACACAGAGGGAGAATCTCTCCTTGACACAATTGAAACACAGCTTAACTTGCCTTAAATCAGACTATCTAATCAACTTAAATCCAATGAAAAATAGCTGCTGTTACGCCTTAGAAGCAGAGTGTGGATGAGGAGATTAGCTGGGGCGAGATTAATCACTTTAGAAAAAAAGAACTTTAACCACATTTTAATAACATACAGTTCAATCTGGTTGTGAATATGGAAGCTCAGATAAAACCCTTTAAAAAGTAAGAGCCATCAAAGCAGTTTGGAAATGTTTAGATATTCATATACTGTACTGAGAAGAACTCATCTCATCTATGCTTTTCTAAGGTGATTCCTTACAATCATTCTAGAAAGGTTCACACTAGGCAGAAAAAGAAAGAAAGATTGAATATATTTTATGTGCCATTAATGACTGACAATTTGATTAAAAAAAAAAAAAAAAAGAAGAAGAAGAAACATTGTAGTTTAATGGGTAAATGTAAATGACCTCAACATTGCAGTTTTGTACTTCAAAGAGGAGTAAATTTGTTTTGAAGTTTATTTGGTAGATGAATTGCTGTCACAGATAAGCAAAAAGTTATGAACTCCCAGGGGCTCTCATAATGCTTCAGAAACGGGAAAATTCAAGTTATGCCATGCTTGTGATCAAACATAATAAAAATTAAGGCTAATAAACAGCCTTTCTAGCATTAATCTAAAAGGTGTGCCAAGGAGGTTCGTTATCAGTTTGGAATTCACAAGGCTTGTTATCTTTGATTTTTTTAATCTTTTTTTTTTTTTTTTTGAATGAACATTACCTCCACCCCTAAATTAAAAATATTTTTCATACACAATAACCCATCATTTTTCTTTTAAAATCAAATTCCTTGTATCTGGGCAAAATTAATAGTTATGGTAAAAAGATTTCTTCCCCACAGCTCTCTTGATAGGCAGAAGCAAGGTAGTAACTCTCAAAAGATAATTTCAATAACAATTGAACCATTGTACATGAATGACATTTCGTATAGACTGATTATCATATTCCATGCTCCTTAAAACTATAGAATAAAAGCAGGGGACGAGATTACCCTTTTTTTATGATATATGTATATAAAATCTCTCAAAATGTCTCCAATTAAAGAAGTGTAAGAAGTATACTTTTACTTTTGAACTATTCAAACACCTCTTCAGTACTAAATGTACTACTAAATCTACATTTCAAAACATTGCATTGCCTTTAATGTCTTTCCATTGTCATAGTGTAAGTGGGAATTACTGGTTTCTGAGTAAATTTATGTTGATTTACACCTCTTGTGACTCCCTTCAGCAAAGTAGTAGATATTTCAAATATTATCCCTCACTGGTATGTACTATTCTACAAAACTTTCCAGCAAGGCAAATTTGTTGGTGCTTATTAGTAGCCCAGCAGTTGATGCCATTTCAAAGGCACTGACTATGCTTTTTGACGTTAGACATACAGGTATAACAAGACACAACTCACTGCATGTTTATTTCAGAAGTGCATGCTGTTAGCATGACAAAAATCAAGTACAAGACAAGAAACAGAAAAAATCATTTATCCTTTACTATATGTAAAGATAGCTTAAAGTTTTGACAGGACATTTGAATATTCACAACCAAATATTTTCTGAAATAAAACAAGTCAAACACATTTGTTTTAGAATCTTAGCTGACCAGGAGAAAATAGAATGTCTCATGAGGGTGCTGAATTTCTCGCCAACTTCATACCTTCCCTATTACTTAAAACCAACATAATCATTTGAATTTCATTTTTTCTGACATTTAGGTACGGTGCATTCTCTCTCTGTGACCAAAATGGCCAGCTAATTGTCTGTAAAGTCACCCCAGGGAGAAAGTACTGATCAGTAAATGAAATAGTAGGCAAGGTCAGCAATTGAAATTCATTCTTTTATTCTCACACACACACACTCTAAGTGTGAACTGGAAAAAGTCAGACATTCTTGTAGCATTTTATTTTTTTAATTTTAGAATTACTCAGTATGATCAATTATTTTGGAATCAAGACTCATTTCACTTAATTTGGGGCATTTAAGATAGATATGTTAGATGTTATAGGTTACCCTAATGATGGATACAAAAATAACTGAGGGAGAGAAGTGGGCATTTCGTTCTTATTTTATAACTCAGATTGTCTGAACCATGTTTTGGAAACCTATGCCTCTCTCTTCCACTCCCTCTCCATTAACTACAGAAATCTTGAGGTTAGACATCCAACTTTGGCAACTGAACTAGGCATCTAAAATTGAACTAGATGAATTGAACTGGACCATTCTCTCTGTACATGGGTGACATATTCACAGCATCACAGAATCATAGAATTCTCAGAGTTGGAAAGGACCACTAAAGGTCCATGTCAAATACCTTATTGAAGTCAAGATAGCTGACACCAGTGGCTCTTCCTTTATTCATTGATGCTGTTATGCCATCATACAAGGCTACTAGGTCAAGCAGGATTTGCCTTTGGTGAAGCAATTCTGGCTTTCCCGTATCACCTCCCTGTCTTCCATATGCCTTAGCATAGCTTACAGGAGGATCTGCTCTGTGATCTTTCCCAAAACAGGGGTGAGACGGACAAATTCCAAGTGGAAGGTTTTTTAGATAGATATATGAACAATTTAATGTGAATTAACATGCCAGAGATGAATGTATTAGAAAGTAAACTCAGCTTAGCTTATCCTCATTTGCCCTTAAGTGTATGTTTTAAGCTCAGGTTACCAGTCCTTTTTTTTTTATTTTTTCCTCATATACTCTGTCTTGTACTTATTTTTTCACTTAACTGAAGAACAATATTCCATTTTACATTAATCCACTGTTATGCAAGTAAACCTTTGGTATTAGTATCATGCTTCAAGAGATAAGAATCATAGAATCATTTGATCTGGAAGGGACTCTTAAAGGTCATCCAGCCCAGATGCCCTGCCATGAAAAGGGATATCTGCAAGTTGATCAAAGTCTGATCCAGCCTGCCCTTGAATGTCATCCAAAGACAGGGCTTCCACCACCAATTTGGGCAACCCTTTCCAGTGCTTCACTACGCTTATTGTAAAAAACCTTTTCCTCATATCCAATTTAAATCTTCTTTCATTTGAAACCATCTCCCCTTGTACTGTCACAGCAGACCTTATTAAAGTGTCTGTCCTTTCTTTCTTATAGCCCTCCTTCAGTTACTGAACAGCCACTATGAGCCTCTCTGGAGCCTTCTCTTCTCCAAGATGAACAGCCACAACACTCTCATCCCATCCTCTTCAGGGAGCAGTTCCATTCGTAGAAACATCTATATGGACCTCCTCTGGACATGCTTCAACATCTTGTTGTGTGCCACAGAGAGAGAGAAGCATGCCCTTTTTATATGTGTGTTTTCAATACCATTCAAATCAAAGGGAGCATTGCTTTCATGTTTGCAAGAAATGGTCACTCACTGACTCACTATATGGATATTTCTTGTTTTAGGCAGACAAAGAAGCAAAATTTGGCTATCTGATTATTTACCAGACTAAAAATGCTTGTAGGACTGTGGGAATTCATATGTGACTGACAGTGCTTTCAAATATTGTTAAAATTCAGATCCATGGAGTAGCTTCCATGTGGAAAATTAAACTTTTCCACTGACTCATTTCAGTGTGTTTTTGTTTGTTTGTTTGTAAAATACCCATCTGAAACTCTTCGGGTGTGCTGTTAGAGCACTCCAACCTTCCAGGTGCTCTTCTCTCCTAGGACTGATTGAACCTATGATGCTTAGCATTCAGAATTGAGTACATGGAATGTTGACTTCAGCCTTCAATAAGATAACGAATTTGGCAATAGCACATGGAACGATAAACATTGGAATATGCCTAAGTATTCTTTTACAAATTGTTCAGAAAGCAATCTCAGAACCTACGCATACTATTTTATTTTATACTAAATTTCAGACACTCCTTTCTCTCATGTAATGTTATTTTGATAATACTAACTTTTCTTGGAAGTTACTGTTGTTTCTTCAGCAAAGACTACACGGTGAAATTAGTTATTCAAAAAAAAAAACAACAAACAAATGACTGGAACTAATCACAGAAAAAGGAACTTTCACAGTAATGAAACATATCCATTCATCTATACATTTCCCTGTGCCCTTCAGATCACCTTAAAAATTTTAACACTGAACATACTGCTGAAGTTAGTGGTGGTTTGTTTTGTTTTCTTGAGATACTGAGCGAATGCTAATCATGAATATGATATTTGTTTCCCTTTATTAGACTGTTTGGAGAGATCTCCTTGAAAAGATATCCATAGTTATATAGCATAAACATTTATTTGTTGATCGTTTATATATTGGCATTTGAAAATTTGTATTGCTTTTCTTGGTGAAGCTGCAAACATCTCCAGATCTCAGCTCACATAATTACTCTCCACCTTGCACAGGTTTGTCCTTCAGCCTTTGTTAAGAGAAGAATTCTTTTATTTTCTCAGTCCTGTTCTTTTATATTTTGCTGTGCACAGCGAAACTGCTTCTATATCTCGTTTTACACCTTAGTGTGCTGTACTAGGAAAACCACTGCCAGACCATCTCCTTTTGTCAAGTAGTTTTTAAGCCATTTCCTGTTTACATCAAGTCAGCACTTACATGCAGGTCATTTTGCTGCAGCTAACTGCACATAGTATTTCTCCACAGGATACTGCAGAATCTATACACTCACTAGGCTTATCACAGGGATTTCAAAACCTGATCTGTAAAAATACTTGTTTTGGTGCAGCTAGAAATGAAAGTTTTAGTTCAGTCAATGCTTGTAGTAATATATCACTGGTTTCTGCTGTTCCCTTCCTGAATTTTCATAGACAGAGGATCAATAGCACGAACGCACCCTGGCTGAGAAAATGCTTCAAAAATGTATCCAAAGACTGTACATTCTAAACTGTCCATTTGGCACTCAGGTGAGATGAGAATTACTGTCACAAGCTGTTAATTGAATAGAGAAATATCCTCTTTCTAGAGATTTCTTTCTCCTAGCCTTTTTAAATCTTTTTTTCTTTTTTCTTTTTTTTCTTTTTTTTGGGGGTGCAGAGTGGGGAAGGAGGAGGAGGGGGGCATATGCATTATCATGTCAACATTCCTGTAATTTTCTTTTATCCTACATTAACTGTATTGTCAATATTTTCATTGTGTTTCCACAATATGCTGAGAATGACTTAAATAATTTACATTCACTAAAAAATCTCTTGTTTTCTTTGAAATACATATGGCTTCAATGGGTTTAGGACTGTCTAATTGACATGGCATAATTCTTATCCTTGCTATTAAAATCTGTTTCTTAAACTGCCTGTTGTCATGGGTATCTATAATCTCACAATTCTTTGATTGTGTCTGAGCACTGCTTGAGTTAGTGCTTTTTTAGGCCAAAACCATTCTAATGACCATTTTAACTCTTTAACTCTGATAAAATTATAGTATTTGGGAACTTTTATTACCATTGCCTAAGTTCTAGTTTTAGACAAAGAGTAAGTTCTCCAGTTATTTGCTTACTAGGTTTCTACATACCGATATAATTTTAGCATATCTAAAGTTATGCTGTATTAAAAATATGGTTTCTAAAATATATCACTTGACTGGATTCTTAAGATAAAAGTTTTGTATAGTTTCAGGTGATGTATTTATGAAGAAGATGATCAAAACCAGAGGCTGTATGTTGCCTAAGTAGCTGAACAGCTTGAGAACATGAAGAGGTGGCATCATATTGTTTTCCCTGGTTATACATTTTTCACATCTCATTTACTATGAATAAGTAAAATAATACTGAGTTATATGTAACTTTTGTCTGAGCTTGCATTGATGCTTGTGTATTACCTGAATTCCTTTCCACTCTTTTGTTTGAAAACTAATGCATATAACAAAGAAAGTATAGCATGGGTCCCATGTCATAGTTAGGTACAGATCTCACCCAGGCTATTAACACTTTTTTCTTATATTTCACTCCATTCCTGATATGGATAAGGAAGTTTAAACAATATTTATTTATTTATTGCTAGTTTGTTTTCCTGCTAGACAGTTAATCTAGTTAACTACTGAGAAATTCTATGGTGAATACTTGTTTTGATATCTTTGCATCAAGTTATCCATCAAAGTTGAATTTTAACACCTACCTATAAATTCTGCCATTCAAATCCAGGGAATTGAAAAGAAAATAAATCTAAATGTTCCTACTGAAGCCACATCACCTCATATAATGTGCTTTTACTATTAAAGATATATTTATACAAGGTATCAATACAAATGCTGCTCCAAAAGTAATGCCTTTAATTTTATTATGTTGGCCCACAACTTCAGAGACAGATATTGGTGGTATGGCATCGAGGCTGAATTTTACCACAAAATATTCTGTTAAATTTTGTTACTGTGTGACAGATGGCAGCAGATGGGCAGTCTGACACAATGATATCAGGCATGCAAGTGCATATGAGGCAAAGGTGTGTCACTGATTTCCTCTCTGCATAAAAAATGGCATCCCACTGACATTCAAACAGTGGATGTGCATGCAAAGGAAGCTGGACTGCATGGGCAACATTTTCCTAAAAACAACACCATCATAGCAGCTCTGAAACAATGGGCCGCCTCCACTGGTGCAGAATTTTATGAGCACCTCATGCAGTCTCTTATTCATAATTGGTGGAAATGCATAGCTAACAGTGGTGACTTTGTTGAAAAGTAGCATTTTGCAGATAAGAATTTGGTCTATCCAATGGTGTTATTGTTTCTTTGTACCTGTTTGTAGTTTCCATAGAGATAAATAGCAGGTATTACTTTTGGAGCAACCTACACATATATGTATGTATATATACATGCATGTTAGTAAAAAAACATCGAGTAAGTCTAAATCTGGATCACCCTCTAACTGCCTAAGAACCTCAAGGCTCCTAGGAGTGTATAAGTTATCAGACAGCATTTTCTCATTACAAAAACCCCTCATTTTATATATATATATAAAATGTGTGGAATGAGTAAAGGGTAACCTCTCCAAATACTCAGCAATCCTGACTCATGATGCTCTTACTCGTGGTAGTTTTAAATTATTCCTCTAAAATTAGCAGAACATGCAAGGGAGAAACAAGTGAATAGGTTTTATATGTGAATGGGTTTGGGGGTATGAAACCCCCAATTCCTCATTATATGTTCAAGAACAGTCTTGTCCTGTGTTCAGTGTCCTCTTCCAAAGCTTTTCTGAATTTTAATCCTATTATTCTAACCTGAACTTAGAGGACTAACTCATCAGAAGGCAGGACTTATTGTGGAACCAAATGTCTCAGTTTCCTCATCTTTTAGCCCTTAGTATGTTCAGTAGCTGCATTTCCTTTGGGAACTTAGCCTTAACATTCTGTATTTTGCCTTCTGTTTTTCTACTGAACCTATGTTACAAAATATGATTGAAAGCACAACTCAATTAAAAGAAGATACTGCTCTTATAAATGAACATCTGCATGAATCTTTAAAAAGCATTTTATATATCTTCAGTGTTGTTAACATTTGTGTGTGAATTGGGGCATAGTATACAAAAAGTTAAATCTTTGGAGGATTTTAAAAGTTCTTTACAAGATTACATATATATATATATTTCTTCATAGGAAAATGAAACCCATTCCTGCAAAGTTTACAGACAGTTTGCCTCTTAGATTTACTTTTGAAAAATTCAATAAGCAATTACAGCATTAAACATTACCTATATTCAATCTGCAAACTTAAAAATAACTTAGTATTTTTCTGTAAAATAGCCACATGGTTGTGTGCTTCTTCTTTCCTTATTTTTAGTTAGAAGGCACCAGTCAGAAACAGTGAGCTAAAAGCAATAAACTAATGGTCTTACAGAAAATAATATTTTATTCATATCACTGAACAGGTAATAAAAGAAGCATGACTTTCTCCACTTTGACTTGCCCATCATCCCCAAACTCTAACTTCTTAGGACTGTCAAAACAGTAAGGAAATAGTCTGAATGTATGCATGCATGTCCGTTTGCCTTGATGAAAAAAAAACAACCAAACAAACAAACAAAAAAAACCCACAACACAATGAATACATTATAGCCTGAGAAAGGAAGAAAATAGGTCTGCTTGTTAAAAATGCAATAACTAATATTTTTTAGACTCCTTCAATTAACTTCTCAATTTTGACATTTACAGAGATACAAAACAAATAGAGCCAACTATACTCAAATCCCTTCTAATCTGTTCATCATTTATTGTTTAAATTTAATTTACCATTTCTATGATAATTTAATAACATTTTTAGTAATTCTTGCTTTTGACACTGAAACAGCATGGGGTTGATTTACTGTGTTGTCAGACTTGTGCTTTTAAGTAAACACATTAATATTTTCACAGCAGGATTGGAATAAATGGAGTATATTCTGTTCCTTTTACAACTATACTAAATCTATTTACTTTGTTGAGTGACAGAGAGAAAATTTGACTGAACTGATGTAGGAAGTCAAGAAGAGTCATGATAGAACATGAAAAACTTTTGTCCATTCTGGAAGGTGAAACAGTACAACTTCACCCAGAACTGAAGAAAATGGAATAAGCCAGCAGTCAAAGGAAGTTTTCTATCTGACAGGTTTTATCTGTTATAGCTTTTATTACAACTGGCTTTACCAGTTTTCATGGTTACAGAAAGTAGATTTGTATGTATAGATAGCACAGTATGATGAAAATATGGTGTAACATAACATCTTTCACACAAGCAAACTTCTCACAGAGACAGGTAAAATTCTTGCAAATTGAAATAATAAAAACATAAAGGAAGGAGAAGAAAAGTGAATGTAATAAATGAGGAGGAGATGTTTCTTTCAGGCTTGAGCAAAGATTGTAGCATCCCTATGAATTATATCTTTCATTGGTAACAAATGCTCTTGCTGTTGCTAGAGGATTTTATCCATCTGTGTAGCTTTGCACCTTTATGCAGTTGCAATAGGCAATAGAAAAGTCTTATGACTCTATTTCACCTTTTTTACTAAATGGAATGTTTAATCCCTAGAAGGCAAAGCATATATATAGTAAGAAGGCACATGTTGGATCTGAGTACTTTTAACTGTGAAATGCCATTGAACTTGATGTTACACAGAAGTAAGTGTCAAAGAGTGTCAAAAGGCAAAAACTGATATGAAATCTGTTCAGTGTTCACCTTCTGTTCTTTTAACTTTCCTAAAAATTGTTGAATCATTTTTTTCTAGACCTCATCCTACTTCTACTGAAGTAGGATGCCTTACTAATGCCCTACTAATGGTCTATGATATGATTTGGAGTCTTGTGCAAAGGTGAATTAACCAACAGAAATTCTGGCTTATATGTTTTGTTTTGTTTTGCTTTGTATTGTGTCTGCTATATTATTGTATTTTAGTTTTCATAGTGTCAGTTTTGTACATCTTATCTACTTCAATTGTATCAGCAGAATTATACCTACGGACATGAAATGGTTCATTTTCAGTCATCTCCTTTTTCTAATTTTAGGTTCCTTGTCATTGTACTGTAGATTTTAAATAACAAAATAATTGCCATTCAGGCTAAGTCTGAAACTATACATACAGGTTCAAATTCAGGTAAATATCCCTTCTCCAAATAATATTTAAGGATATATTTACTCAGCAGAATTTAAGAACATATTTAAACAACTTTTTATGAGAGTGGATGCTGAAGTTTTTCTGCATCACTAAGAGGCTGCTGCACTGGAGTACACTGACAAGTTAAGTGGGCATTCAATAGGCTACCTAAAAGCAATATATCAATTCTAATTCAGCCAGCATTTTATCATCTGTAAAGAAATGGCTGCCGTGTACAAGCAAAGGTGTCACTTGTGTATGCAATTATTGAAATTATGTATATACTTTGAAATGAAACAAAATTTGGATCAGTTAAATTTGTATATCTATCCATTTGGTAATATCTGACTTCCATGATTTAAAGTATGACGTTAGTTATACAAATGGTGACTGAATCCATACCAGTCGAGAAATTATAGTTTGGGGATTTCTCCAGTTGTGTGCTTAATGTTATGCTAATGTTTTGTCAAAGATAGCTAAAAAGATTCATTGCTTCTCTTTTCCATGGGCTTGTTGCTAATGAAAAAGATATTTTGTTCTGTAGCAAAATTGTACAGCACAGGCAAAATGATAGCATGCTGGCTCTTTACACTTTGGATGCTAAAAATCCTCAGGCAAAATATTTTGTCAAAAAAGGCAAGCTTAACTCCATTCACTTCACAAGTACTGCTCTCTTACACTAGCTGTCACTTTGCCTCTTTATTTAATGATTCACTGTGCTCAGATATTTGCATAGCGTCATACTTCTATACAGTGCTAAATGGTCACATTCCTTCTAAATAGATTTGAACAGTAAGAATATTACCTCTTGTCCTGGGGCATCCTTCTGGCAGAAACTCTTAAGATGATATAAATAAAACACAACACTATTCAAAAATGGAATCATAAGAAAAAAAATTTTATGTTTCTTTTTCTTTGAAAGGTGACTTTGAGACAGAAAATTCAACGTTGTATTGAATGAGGCCTCTGTTTATCCACTAAGCCAAGAAGGTTGGGAAACTATTAAGGAACTACTATTGATTTTAAGCATCATGTTGACCAAAGAACAGATTTCAAGTGACCTTCCACTGTGATAACAGTATCTGTAACTTAAAAAATAGCTTTGTCTACAGGAAGTTAAAAGTCTCAGCTACAAAATACAATAAACAACAATTTGAGTTTAGTTTAAACCAATAGCTACAAATAATATACTACTTGATATAGATAAAAAAGTATATATTGAATCAGCTGTTTTGATCTTACTTTTATACTTCACTAAATTTTGAGTAATCATGACTAACCAGGAAAATCTAACAGTTTTGCCTTTGATTTAGTTTCAAACAGCAGTTACATTCCATTTAGTATGTTGCTTTTTCTTTCATTAAAACTTCAGTGAAATGCATACTATATTTTCGTCTCAATGTCAATATGCAAAACACAAAACAGTCTATATAGTTACTTAAAGGAACTTTAGTCTTGACATTAAAAAGCCGCAGAAGCAAACCTAAAGTTTTATTCTGCATGAATATCAATCCATATTTTTTAATCCCTAATATATCTGCATTTGGTCCTTACTGTTTTATGAAGGTACGCATTCACATGGGCTTTATGAACATCCATTTTCAGAATAGATGATGACAAAGGACTATTACTGTTAGAAAGTTTCCCAAATGCTGTTGGGAGTCCAAAATACAGATTTGTTTATGGACGAAGATTGACTGGGCAAGACATAAATTATGAGATTTACACTAATTCATTTTACTTAAACCCTGTTAAAAGATGAAAGCATAATATACATGAAAAGTATAATGGCATGTAACACTCTTGAGTGGATTCATGCTTTCTCTGAAAAAGTGTACAGCCTATATTTGTGTCTAGGATTACCCACTTTACACTGAAGAGTTACTGAAGAGTCTTGGTGGAGAGAAAAAATCCCAACCTCCAAGATCTCCCTGAACTCCCAAACCAACATTCTTCTTCTAGATGACCTTAGAATGATTTATATATTTTATTAAATAAGGTGAGCTTCTTATTCCTAGGTGAGTATTCACTGATCTCTTACATGTGAGGGAAAGGGAAAGAGAAACCATCTCCTCTATCAGTGACTCAGAGGTATGACCTCTGCTGAAGTACAGCACAGATCTCACATGGCAGGTGACAGCTCCATGCTATGATTCAAAACTGCTGAAGCTGAGAAGCTGACATTTTCAAGAACTGAAGGGAAGAACTGGAAAAGTGCATCCCTTTCTTCAGACTTTGAGATGTCTAGTTTTAGTGCCAACTCGGGTAGAAAATAATTTGCTGGAAATTTCTTCCTGGTTCCCTCAAATCCCCTCAAGCTCTGTGTACAGCATATTGGGCCAGATTCTTGGTTGTGCATTCCCCAGTAAGAAGTATCTGCTGAGCTCTGTAATTCCTGAATGCTTTTGTGAAACTTAGAGCTTGCTGGCTGTGTATGTGTTTACAAAGGTATATTGGATTTTTCAATTTTTTATAGTTAAAATGGATTCTGGCAAAATAAAACCATACATTTCAATTTTTTTAAAAACATACAAGTTGTTTTTTATTTAATCAAGGTGTAAAAGAAGAATCAGAGAAATGTATATTAGGCAGTACATTTCCAGAAGATGATGGGTGTGATTCCAAACAGTGGGTTTTTTTAATTATATTTTTAGGGGAAGTTGCTAATATTTTTTTTCAGTCTCCATGACAACAGTGGGACTCCACTCCTATCATACATTTTCAGTATATCAACCCTGTCTGTACAGAAGCAGTATTTCAGCCACACTTTCTTTTTAAATTGTTATTTTGTGCAATCTCTATTTTCTCCTAGAGACATGGAGCCTCATTCTGATCTTTCCTCTGCTAGATTTTACAATGATGTCACCCTTAAATAGGAAAGAAATTCAGTCTGACTCACAGCAATGAAAAACAGATCAAAAAGAAGGTCATACTGTAACTGATATCATGTCAGAGTTCTCATCATTCAGAACTTATCTGAGAGCTATTGCGTTTGTTTTCCTTCGTGTAAGAAGAATTATACTTCTTCATAATACATGCATGCAGTCCAGAAATACACATTGAGAGAGGTTTGGAGATCATATAACATAAATGGTAGACTTGACTGAAACAGGAAAGTGGTAGATACCCTATATACCCCACAAAAGCAAAGGCCTACCTCTTCCTCAGCTGGTGGGAGGAAACACCAGCCACTGAAGAAAGATTTTGTCATGTTTTCTATAACCCACCTCTTTCTTCAACAATTTGCACTTCAAAACATTTGCTTGCAAATCTAGTTAGAGAAAGATGGATAAATCTTATATAATGAAATATCCAAACAATGCCTACGCCATTATGTTATGTGACTGTTTAATCTGTCACATGATTTTTGAAGATGAAAGTTACATCTGGTCTTAATAAGAACTCATGATCAATTTACAGAATGAAGGTATTCATTTCTGTAGTTGTAAAATATGCACACAGTTCTCCAGTAGCAAAATGATGGAGATTATTATATCTATATTATAAAATGTTATGATTTTAAATGGCTACCAGAATCTTCATTTCTGATTTTAAAATGTGTGTCATGGGTGGTATTTTTTTCTAAATCTACCAATGATGTAATTGTTGAATTTCTTATTCATAGCATACCTAATTTTATATAAATTGTTTCACTTTGTAGAACACTACTGTAAGGAATTCAAACTTCTTGACACTGAGAGCTTTATCAGATTAGTAATTAGTAGTCTTGATGCAAGGTCCTAGTGGCAAAATTCCTGTTGATTTCAATGAGAATGTGTACAGGCTGAAAGTCTTCTGAAATTTCTGTGAAAGTAAAAGCTATTTCTTTCTTTCAGCTACTTTTGGAAACTAATAAGGTTGATTTTAGTGGAACTTATTACATTCTTACTGGAAGCAGAATTTGACCCCAGCTGAAAAGATTGCCCCCTTCTTTCACTTTGTTTTGAAAAACAGCTACATTTTCATAATGGTGTCCGGCTACACACACAAATCTCATTACCCAATAATAGGATTTGTCTACATACCTCCTGCTCAGTCTTTTGGAAATGTACATGTCCCTCAGCATGGGTTATTTTTTTTCTCCTTGTTTCCATTTACATCTGTCCACATGAGTACAATAGATTAAATTCCATATAACAGTTTTAGTTGAGAAAAAGTAGTTAAGTACATAATCAAGGAGAAGGCGGAGATATTCTTAAAGTATAAAGTCTACTTTGGAAGCTGAACTCTCACTTTTGTTACAATGATTGAGACATAGGAAAGTAAAAATGTCCCAGAGAGTTGAAACAAAATGTACAGAGTAGCTGAAATCTGGCAGCAAAAGGCTAAAACAATGCTTAATTATAATCAAGTTCAAGTGTCTTATAACTGGATTAATCTGCAATAAACAATTTGTCTTATGAAACCATGGAATAGTAACATTTTGAATTGGATATATGAATAGCAGTTTAGTTAGATACTTTATTTTTTTTTTTTTCTGCTTCTAATCTTCATTTCTTTCAAAGCAGTGAAGTAGAAGAAGTGAAATATGCTTTAATATTTATTGCCTTACTTCCTGTCATTAGTTCTATAGCTGTTCTGACTACACCCGTTATAGGAGCTCAGTAAAATATTTATTCAGGATGAAGAACAGTAAACTGTGGAAAAGGTCTGGCAAAAAAAAACAAATGCATAAGCCAGAAAAAAAAAGTAAAAAAAAAAGTTAACTGTTGGAAGTAATATGAAACAAATAAACAGAACAAAAAAATGCACCTTGATCAGGTTTATGTTCTGTGAAATGCTCTGAAAAGTCACATCATTTGTCAGATACATGAAAACCAGCTAGGAATTTGAACTCCCAGTAGAAGTCTATCTTCTATTCTTCTATTCTATTTCTCCCATTTCTGTATCGTACCACTGGTTTCTCTGTCTTTCATTCTTTCTCTGTATAAAAATAGTTGTGTAATTCACGTAAAGCACCATTTCCCAATGACTAATCATACTAAACTTGCCTTTTGCATAATTAACTTTCTGAAAAGTTAAAGTTTGTGTGACTCACTTGTTAATAACTGTGAATAAAATATAAGGTCACTATTTGGATATTGTGCTTTGCTCTGTGCACCAATGTTTTGCAGTAGATGTGGAAGGCTGAATTTTCCTTTTTATTTTTTGAATATAGGCAAGTGTCCTAAGTCTTGTTGCTATGCAGTTTAGCCATAGCAACAAACACAAAAGCCAATGTGTTCTTATTTCTATTTTCCCCTTCAGTTTGACTGGTAAAAAAAGAGATGCTGAATATAGCAGCATCAAAATAACTGCAGTATTTTTTGTGAGAGATGTCAAACATTTCATCTTCTGAAAGATTATAATGAGTGAAAATGCTAAGCAAAATGGGGGAGATGCTGAAGTTAAACCATCCACATCCCTTCAATGCACATGTAAGGAAGTAATTACTGTAAAAGGGGAAGTCAAGATTTGTTATGTCTTTATTAAAAATATTAAAATATATATTAAAATATCTTATTAGTTATATATTTTTAAAAATACATAATAAAAGAACACCATGGTTTGTTGCTGTTGTTTTGTTGTTTGTTTGTTTGTTTTGACAAGACAACATTACTTTACTTTTACATAACCATATTTGGAGTAAATATGTACTCTTCAATTCTCTAAGACTCTTATTTTATATGTCTTGCATCTTTGCTTTGCAAAAGATTTTACTTCTTCTTTCCAACCTGTTTTAATTTAGGATCCGTGTTTTACTGATCCTGGACAGAAAATGTAGGACAATATTTCTGTCTCTTGTGAAGATGTATAAGGGATTTTCCTGTGGTCAAGGTGAGAAATTCAAAGTAAGAGTTTAGTAAACAGGTTCTTCTACAACTTCCATGGTGATTCTGGGAAAGTCATGCAAAAATAACGTGAAGAATAAAAGAAGAGCCTGACTTCCTATCTGTTGCTCTCTTTAAGAAAGACCTAGATGACTCTCACTTCTGTTTCAGAAAATCTGACTAGTTTCCTAGATAGTTTTTTACCCACTAGTAAAAGAAAAAAAAAAATAAATGATGAGAATATCTCAGGGGTGCAAAGTTAATTAAATATCCAAAGATATCCTTTACATTTTGGATACAAAATGTCAAAGTACTTAGAGGCTATTATAGCAGTACAAATTTATTTAGTTTTGCTAATTTAGATAATGATGTATTTTAGACATTTTTATGAATCTTAATTTAGGAAGCAACTAAGTACACAACTTCATTTGCTTTAAAAATCCTTTATCTATTTCAAAGATCTTGAGAAGAAGCATAGTGACACATCCACCATTTAAAAAATATATAATTAAAATCGCTATTTGGTATCCTTTATCTATAGTGGATTCCAGGATTTAAATTCATCTAGTATCTACAAGCACTTTATAAAAATTAATCAAAACCTTCTCTGTTCATCTTTTTTATGTCCAAGTGACAAAACATCAGCCTACTCTGCAAGTATGCTGTGTGGAATTCTCTACTTGCTAGTGTGCTGAGTTCAGCTGAGTTCAGCTGTCTGCACTAAGAAGAACTGGAACTTTAATCCCAGTCTCTCTGCCATTTCTTCCTAATGGCAGTGTGAGATGCCACAGAGAATGGAAAGGAATTTCATTTCAAAGATGAAAGAAGAAAATAAAAATAGTTTTCTGTTCACTTTTAATGCTTCTTTTCCTATTAAATGAAACAGTGAAGTCAGGGAATAAGGGTTTCTTGGTTGCTTTTTTTTGGAGGGTGGTGGGTGAATTGTGGGATGAGGGTGTCTTTTTTAATTAAACCCAGAAATTCACATTATGATTGACTCTCATTACCCATGTGGAACCCAGTAAGCAATTATTTTAAGGAGTATAATTTATGGATATCTAGAAATGATGTAAATAGAAATTTTTGAAAAAGGAAGAAAGTTATACACAACTGCAGTGGATGAGTATCCTACTCACTTCATTTATACAGCTATACATAATGAAAATCTACGCCAAACTCCACCTTACTCTCATCAAATGAGAGTAAAACGTTGAAACTGAATAAGAGAAATTATTCAATCTACTGTTTGGTCTGAATGTTGTGAGAACACTTTTAGCTGCAAAACCTGCACGTAACTACTCCCTTGGGCATCTTTCTTTCCAATCCACCTCAGCGTGACTTTGACAGTTTTGATTTTCTTCTTCTTGCAAGTGACACTCTGTCTTGTTGAGCAGGCAGCCTTGAAAACTCCTCATGCCACTGAAATACAGTGAAGACATGATATCAGAAAATTACTCATACCTTGATCTTGCTTACTCCTTACTCCTAGATTTCCAAAGAATGGATCCATATAAGTGCTTATTTAAGAGCAGGAAAAATTCCAATTTTTGCTCATATTTTAAGTCAACCACAGAAAACAGAATGCATTTTTTTGATTGCTTCAGGAATTTTGAGGCTTCATGCAGAGTTAATATTGAACACATTTTCAGAATGTGTTGCAACAAAAAGCTATTTCTTCATTTTAGAAAAGAGCTATTGTGCTTTTCATTAAATTTCTATACATCTTCGAAAGAAAGATGCAGTATTTCAATAAATCCTTTCACTTCACTTGGGGTCAAAAAATAAATCATTTCATAATGAGTCATCCAAAGCTTCCTTTAAAATCAGGAAAGAAAAACAGGGATCTCTAGAGAAAGATTCATCGCATTGTAAGGTAGATGTTTAGGCAAAGTAACATGAATTGTCTTCAGAAGGTTCATTTGGAGTAGATTCAGCTTTCTTGTACAAAAAGAAATTATTTTTATTTACACATTCTCGGATGGATAAGGTAAATACTGCCATTCATTTCCTTTTCCAGTTGTGATGGGATATACTGTTAGAACAAGTGCTCACTTCACCTGGATGTATGTGAAGCACCAGAATTTCCAGAGCTGTAAACAGGTGTTGTCAGCAACTGCGAGACCCCAAGGGTCTGTCTCGGGACCGGTGCTCTTTAACATCTTTATTAATGACATCGATGAGGGAATTGAGTGCACCCTCAGCAAGTTTGCTGACGACACCAAGCTGAGTGGTGCGGTTGATACAGTAGAAGGAAGGGATGCCATTCAGAGGGACCTCGACAGGCTGGAGGGCTGGGCTCGGGTGAACCTAATGAGGTTCAACACGGCAAAGTGCAAGGTTTTGCATTTGGGCCGGAAGAACCCCAGGCACCCGTACAGGCTGGGAGGAGTGGTCCTTGAGAGCAGCTCGGCAGAGAAGGACCTGGGGGTCCTGATGGACGAGAGACTGAACATGAGCCAGCAGTGCGCTCTGGCAGCTCGAAAGGCAAAAGGGATCCTGGGCTCCATCAGGAGAGGGGTGGTCAGCAGGGAGAGGGAGGTGATTGTCCCTCTCTACTCGGCTCTTGTGAGGCCCCATCTGGAGTACTGTGTCCAGGTGTGGAGCCCTCAGTACAAGAAAGACATTGAGATTTTGGAAAGGGTCCAGAGGAGGGCGACTAAGATGATCAGGGGGCTGGAGC
>NW_024884142.1:31255849-31307201 GCF_019232065.1 Centrocercus urophasianus
TAATTCACAGTCTACTTCCTTATTTATTTAATTTGTTTATTGATGTATAGGCCACATATATTCCATAAAAGAATGAAAGTTTGTGCTAGAATCACACAGAGTTTGAATTCTGGAGAGTGTTGTCTTGTTTTGGAAACTATTTTAGCCATTGAATTTGCATATAGTACAGTGTTATTGATGTCTGCTCTTGTTGTTTATCAAAGAATAAAAGTGATTAATGCTTCACCACAGGACAGTTCAAGGCTATGCCAGTTAACTCAAATGTATTTTCACAGACATACAAGAGGCAGTGACGTGATCTCCTCAGAGGACTGAGATTTTTAATCCAAACAAACTTTTATTACTTCAGATGCTGAGTGACATAGTTGCCCACAAACATTGCACCTGTGAACATTTCATCATTAACTCTCATTGTTTCTTGTCATATGTATTTAAGGCACATCAATAAGATTTTACAGAACTGGCTTATAGAATAGATGAAATTTAAACTGAAATACACCTACATTAAAACTGTCATACAGTAATATGTTTACTATAGGTCTATAATGACATTCTTCCGAAGAACTATATTATGTTCACATTTATGCACATCAAGGCAATTCTGAGATTTTGGTTCCTTCCATTTCTTTTATGCCTCTGACATACAAGTTAGGCACATGTTTTGTGCCTTTTAAATGAACATTTAACAACATTTATGACAACAAAATATAGAGAATAATATTACCATAACTCATAATAATTATTATAGTTTGTGCAGATACAGTGTAAAGACAACAGAAAAGTCAATTTTAAGTCATAAGAGTTACCCCTGATGATAGTTTGATCAACAAGATGAAGTGAAATACATCTAAATGAGAAATATTCTACACAACACTTTTGTTTATGTTCTGATACAAAATCATTAAAGTCAACAGTAATAGTAACTCCACTCCACTGAGTTTCTTCGGCTTTAAATCAAGGTCCATGAATATTGTTCAATTACTATAAAGAAATTTCAGCTGCTTTTTACGGTCGTACAGACTGGAAGATTACTTGTTTGCTACTCAGGAACTCAGCAGTCACCACAATGGCCTACTCCAAATGAAGTTGAAGATAGAGTTCCTGCTTCATCTGGCAGCTTGTGCTGTTTCTAGATCCTAACTTCCTAACTCAGTCTTTCATGTAAATGACAAAGAAAAAGGAAGAAAAAAAAAATCAGCTTTGTAAGAGAAATTAAATCTCATGTATATGACAGTGTTTCTTCTCTGAATCTGAAGTACTGGTCTTCATGAATTCTGTTTCTGTTTTGTGTCTGGCAACTTCAAATTCTACTTGGCTTTGCAATATGGACTGATATGATTTTGAAATGACATGTGAATAGAATTTACATAATGCTCATATATAATTGATGGACATATAGTTCCAGGGTAACTCGTAAAAAATCCTGTAGAACCTCTGAAGTCTACTTAAATGTCTGAATATAATTAACATAGATATGCATTAATATGTGGCACCAGAAACAGACTTATTCTTCTGAGTGCTCTGCCTTCAGATATCCGAAGTATTTTACATTATCCATATTTGTCATATAAGAAGAGATCCTACATAAGTGACATCTCTTATGTACATT
This sequence comes from Centrocercus urophasianus, assembly GCF_019232065.1. Taxonomy (NCBI): domain Eukaryota; kingdom Metazoa; phylum Chordata; class Aves; order Galliformes; family Phasianidae; genus Centrocercus; species Centrocercus urophasianus. The sequence goes on from NW_024884142.1 coordinate 31,257,459, forward strand.
TGAGGACTGAGAGCTACACATCTTGCCTGAGGTCATATAAGAGGTATATGATTTCAGAGGAAATGAAACTTAAGTATTCTAGCTCTGCACTTTGCTGGACTAACTATTAAAGGGAGTCAAATAAAAAAGAATCAAGTCCACAACATGAAGCAGAAATGGAAGCAGGAAATACTTGACCATTATTCAAGGTGTTTGCTATGTCGAGCACAGACATTTGTTTTAGGACACTGACCTCAAATTCAAAGCAAAAAAAAAAAAAAAAAAACTAAAAGCAAGTATGAAGACAAATGCATTGAGTTTGTAATTGATAACAGAAGTGAAATTCTTACTGATTTTACTTGTCAGCCACATTTTCTTGGATGGTGATTCTGTTTGGCTATAGTGCTGCCTCTGATCATTTGCTCATTTCAGTAATATCTTCTTTTAATGAACATTTCATTTAATGTCTTCTTTATTCATCTATATTTCTTCTCCAGCTTATGACTGATAGTAAATTATATAATATGATGGATAGAACAGGCAGCTTTGCCTCTAGCACCATCTTTCTACTCCTCCATTCCTAAAATGAATGCAGATAAGCAGATAAACACATATAAAACACATATGGCGGTTGGAGGTGAGGGAGTATACCTACACACACAAAAATTCATCAGCCAATCTGTAGGAAATATACTAAATAGGAACACACACCAAAAAGCTGTGAGGCAGCAAAGTAAAAACAGATATGAAGATAGTGTTTTAAATAGCTCTTGCATGCAGTGCACGCTTCATAAACTGCAGATAGGCTTCCTGAATAAAATATGAGGTCATGTAGCTCCATGACTAGCTTGGTTAGTAAAAAAAAATCAGAAGAAGGTTTATAAAGAGGCCGTACACTGTCTCCAAAGGGATAAATAAAATAGCCAGCAGTGACAGTATTTGCTTTTTATGTGCGCAAATACAAGGCATAACAATTGTCAGCTCCTCATTTGCAAATTAAGATGTAAAGGAAATGTCTGTAACAGCACATGCAACAGTTCATGTTTGAAGTTTGGCACAGTGAACTGACAGCCACAGAGGAACTGCAGTCACCTAATCCTTTCTTTCTGCCTTCCAGCTACTGGCAAGGAGGTTGGAATTTAATAAATATGTGATGAGAAAAGGCTGTGAAAGGCTGGCATATCTTCTTCTTTGCAAGGACTCATCTTCAGAGATAATTAACTAGGTGACAATATACAATGTGCCATTAACAAGAACATTCAAATCATTTCTAGACTTAAGTACAATTTTAAGCCTCTTATCAGATTTTCATTTCTGAATCCATTCAGCTGTCAGGCTTACATCCCTGTTCTTTATTGAAGCTCACATGGGAATCCAAACCTTCTAATTTTCTATACAGATTCATTTCAGAATCAATTAGAGCTGGTTGCAGCCTTTTCCCTGTATGCTGAAGGGGATTAACTGGGTACTTGCTCAGCTGAAGCTACCTTTGAATCTACATTCAACCCACTGTCACGAAAGAGATTTTTTTTTTTTTTTTTTTTTTCCCCAGAGGATTCTGAAGTAATTGAAGTACTGAAACCAACTGATGCCAGATCACCACTGGAAGGGTCTTGAGTTTTTTCAGAAAAATAGAAAATGATATTTCAGAGCGTCTCCTTGGTTAACATCTTATGTTGTATGAGGAGAGGGATCATTCACATTTGTGAAAGCCTCATCGTTTAGTCTTTTTTTCTGCCTCAGGAAGCCTTTCATGACATGAGTTTTTGCATCTGACATTCAGTCCGTCTTCCACCAGTATTCTACATATTATTTATTAATTTCAGTATGATTTACCTATCATTTTCAGCTTGTCATCTCAAAACATCTTACTTTAGTATTATGACTTTACATTTCTGGCAAGCACTTCAGAAAATAAAGCTCTTCAGAACAGAAGGCAGAAGTTGTCTGCCTTTGTCTTTTTCCAAGCAGTGTAGTCTTTATACTGTGAGTCAGAAAGAAAATATTTTGAGAAAATATTTTGTGTGCTGGGTTCCTTACACATAAAGAAACTCTTGTGAATTACTATTATGCACCATAAAATTAGCAAATTCAGTTTAATTCTTTTTCAGAGTCTCCTTTTATAAATTTCTTGCTTATTAGAGATTGACTTCAGCATTTAAAAAACGCCTTACTTAGCTACTAAAATTTTAATTCAGGTTTCTGAGAATCACTTGCAAAGGCTGATCACAACACAAAGAAATGAGCAGCCTGAGAACAATTTTTATGTTGTAACTCAAATAATTTTGTCAGTGTTCACTTGAACAGCAAAGAAAAGTTATTTAAGGAATTAATATACCTTTACAATAATGCGTTTCAGTGTGAAATAACTTCAAAATGAACGTTACAAGCAAGGAAGATGACCTTCCCAGTCTCCAGAACCACAAGAAACATATTCTGAACATTGGGATCTCTAAGAGAGGCTGGTAGTTAAGAGATGGCTGATAAGTATCCAGTTATTGTATTTCAACATGGGGCTGTGTCAGGTATCAATCTCTGTCACCATCAGTAGTGGTCTTGACCAAATTTTTGTTGTTCAGTGCCTCCCAAAAGTGCATATATGTGAGGTATTTCCAGCTTCCCTTATAGAACTTCCCTGCATGAGTCCTGCTCTAACTTTGTTACAGCAATGGCATTTGAGCTGTCGTAAATCATCTGGAGTCCAAGAGCCCAGGTCACCATCCCACATCACAGGTGCTCAGGGTGGGACATCTGATAATCTTTGGAAATGAAAACATTTTCACTAGTTTGATTTGAGCTACTTCTGATGAAAGTGAGACATTAATTTTTTTTATTCACTCATTTCATTGATACTCAATTGAGTACTTCATTAACATTTTCTAAGATCTTCTAAATTCAGCAAAGTAGTTTTGACCTTTAGATACTGCTATCACATACAGATGCACAAGAGGATGGGTGCAAATGCTTCTGTTCTCACTGGGAACAGAACAGTGTCAGAGTTCCCATGGACTCTGCCTATCCTTCAAGATGGGTTCAGAAAATAAGAAACTATTCAAGTTAATGACATATTTTACATTTAATTTTTTTTCTAATCTCTACTCTTTAATATATATATATATATATTCCATTTTTAAATTTTGTTATTTACTCTTCTGAAAGAGTTTATGTCATACAAATGATGGAAAGATCATTACATTCAGGTAAATTTTTTTTTGTCTAAATCAAGAATTAAAAATATGCATAATCCATTCACATATTTTGAACAAAGACCAGCATAAAAATATATCAGTTTAAATTTTATTAATCTGTTACTAACTCCTGAAGGAAAAACAAGAGGCCTAGTGAAAGCATATTTCTAATGTTATTCAAATTCTCTCTTCAATTTTCAGCTGAAATTCATGGGCTCCAAAGTTTTCATAGCTTTCATATTTCTGAGCTAATAAGATTTAATGTGTTCAGTACAAATGAGAAGAAATCTGGAAATATGATTCTGTTATATTTTTTTCTGGATGAGAAAACACAAAGCAAATAAAGTTCGTTCAATAATAAAAAATAACAATATTAATGCAATAAGAATGAATCATGCAATACTATGTCCGTATATCGAGATTCAGATAGTACTGAAATGCCTGCATTCTCAATGTAACAATTTTGAATGTTTGATTTTCAGAGATTTAGACACACAGATTTTGCTTTTCCTTAAGTTCATACAACAATAATTTTGATACTACTTCCCAGTGAAATGTTTTATTTTTAGCATATGATTCTATAATATTCAATTTAAATTAATATGACAGCATGCAGAATTTAATGCTGTACAGAGAAAAATCTGCAGAATTCTATCAGATATGTGAAACAAAATGCAGCCACATGTGCATAAGCTTCATCCTCTATAGTCATGTGTCTTAATTTCACTAAAGCTTATGTTTTCTACAGAGCAGAGTTATGCACATTATAAGTAACAATGTAATTACCTGTGAGACTAAAATGTCTATTATAAAAAACATCTAAGTAAGTAGGGAAATCTACAGAAAGTTAGCTCAACAAACCAATGTAATAATGTACTCTGCCTGTATGAATCTGACTGCATAATTAAGCAAAAGAAAAGCCCGATAAAGATTCTTGTTTCCATAAAATGAAAGATCCCAATCTTAACACGTACTTACATTAAAAATAAAGCCATCAAACAGAAAACTCCTGCAAGTGTTCCATTTATTTAGTAATATAGTATGTAGGGATGCTACTTCGGCTGTTGAAATCATGCGATCGATTTCATCTCAAGAAAAGAGTTGAAGTATTTATATATATTCACTTTATATATCATATCTAATGAAATATTGCACTTATAATTGCTTTTGATGATAAAACATGGAAGCTTGTCTTACAAATACATTTGAAATACAATTTGCAAATTTCCATACGTTGATTTGAGAAAGAAGCTAAAGATCTAGGACTGTTACTTAATTTCTATTCATGCTCAGCTGAAATCAGCAAGCAATCTAGCTGAAGAAATTGTCAATGCCAGATTTTAAAGAGCTGCAAGCATCAAGGAAAACTCAGAAATTCAGCATAAGCAGAAAAATTCTGCTTTAAAAAATGTAAGATCAAGGTTCTGTGAAGAGATATATACTACAAAAATAGAAAGGGAGGCAACAATCTTGAAAGAAGGTTGGAGATAGCAAGCAGCCAATTAGACATCCATTTCCAATCAGAAATATTCTTGCAGAAAAAAAAAAAATTAAAAAGATGTTTGGACTGCATATGAATTACTTCAGAAAGCAAAGATCTAAAGAAACTTCTTTCCCCGAGGTGCTGGAGTTATTTCACCTAGAGCAGTGCATTCAGCTCTGGGCATCACATGTCCACAAATATGTGGACAAATTGGTAGCAGTTCAGTGAGCTGCATAAAATAAATAATAATAATCAGTGGATTAAAATGAATGATTCATAATGAATGATTCAAAAGGATAAATATAAGCCTGGTCACCTAGAATGGAATTTTCCGTGATATGATGCCACCGAATGACATTCACCTTACACGAAAATGAACTCATTTACGTTTCCTAAAAGCATTTCTTTTACCATAGTCAGGTCTCTCTATATAAAACTTCTTACTGAAGCAGCGACTAGCGAAACTTGCTTCTACAATGTAAAAATAAAATTTTTGATGTATGCACAAAAGAGATGCCATTACTGTTAGCATAATTAATTCAATGAAAGTTTGAGAAGGAGACAGCAAACAGCGTGAAAGAAAATCAGTCTCAGTGAGACTGCGCTTTTATAAATAGCTTCCAGAGACAACTGAATGAAAAGTCAGATAAATTTTGCATTAGGAGGAGTTCCAGAAAGAACAGTCCCACAGAATCATCCATGATTTTTTCTAGAGATTTTGTATAGGTAGGAGAAATAGGATGCAATACATTTTGTCATTTACCAATGCTAGGAAAACAAAAACACATTTCACCCACTTTATTTTGTTTCTTTTCCTCATTTTTATCAAGGAGACACAGTTGCAAGTGTTAAAGACATATATGTAGAAAGATCTAGATAAATATAAATACAGATAGATACATAAAATAACTGTAGAACTGTGAAAGGTCCCTCATTAGCCAGCTTTTTATTTTTATTTTTTAATTTGGTAGTATATTTTTAGGCACTATTTTTAGATAATTTTACTAAGAAGGCTAGTTGAGACTTTCTAAACCTTGAATATCATGCATTACTTCAATCCATTCTTACAGTCCTGATTTGATTTACCAACACTATACACCATTTTTCACATTTCATGCCATTCACCACATTCCAATCTTTCACCAAAAGTTTCAGCAGATTTCATATAGTAAAGAGACTATTTCCAAACAGCAGCTATTTCCAAATTCTTCTCCTTTAGATTTCCATAACCCAGTCATTTCTCTTCAGTCCTATTCTCAATCTCTAGTGCTGCTTCTCTTGATGATTAGGAAAGAAAGAAACAATAAATATATGTGAAAGACAGGAAGTTTGCTATTCTTTCTAATGCCATTGTGAGTAGTATGTACTTAAAAGAAAAGCCAATCGCAAAACCTGCGCAAAACTGGCATGTCTGACAATGTAACAAAGCTTCTTAGCAAAGAAGAAATCTCCAGGACTTTCAGTTATTAGATGTTAACGACACTTTATTCAACATGTTTGAACTGATGTTTTTCTCACAATTATCCTGCTTAAGATTAGCGATGTTAAGAGAAAATGCAATTACATACTTGAGCAGTATCTTTTAATTGAAAATATAGATTTAACCATGTGAGTTATTAATAGCTTTCCCTCACACCTTTTTATTATTATTCTATATTATTTTATTAGGAACTGGTGGATTTTATACATCTGTATCAGACACAAACATCTGGCACTTTGTCACTTTCTAAAAAATTATTGCTATTTTTTCTCTCAGTGGAGAACTACCTACACTGTCACTATAAGAAGTTTACTTCAGGTCTTCCTTAGCAATGGGAAATTAACCAGCTTGCCTCTCTATTTGTTTTCAATAAGATTATCTTTAAATAGGGTTTATAGTATGAATCATTATGTGTCCAAACAATGAATCGTCTCCACATTGATGATGAACAGCTCATTTTAATTTTTAACTCACACTGTGACTGTATTACATGAGGAGAGAAAATTAACATTTTGAAATATGTTCATGCTTTTTTATGACAAATGACTGGCATCAGTTTCTGTTACTAGAGTCACATAAGCATCTTTCATGCTATATGTTATATTCTAAGCAACAGTCAATTGAAACATCAGAACAGGTTTGTGGTCCCTGTTAAAATACACTGCTTTAATGGTCATAACTATAAAATCATTTATAAGATTCTGTTTAAAAGCAGTTTTAGAGCTGACCAACAGGCTTATACTAGTGCCTTTGAGTTTTTTATAAAGAAACACTGCTCTTTTTTCTCAGTTATTTTTATGGCAATAGTAAATGAAAGTTTTTACTAATCTTCACAAAATATTTTCATAATAAGTTATTTTAAATGTATAGATGTGTAATGTTTCATGTCTTTAAAAGACTCATAAATCCTTAACTGAAGATGCTCTTTACAATTTTTAATTAAATCCTATGATCTTATTAGAATTATCATTGCAGCTTCTGCTACTAAAAATGCACTGTAAAGCAAATCATATTATTCAGTATTTACCAGTTAATTATCACTATTTTATGGTTTTCTATTGTTTAAACAACATGCTCGTGTCAGTATCAGTTGTAGGTTATCGTGTTCACAATTAGTCTCATTTTTAGAACAAAGGCTTATGTTTATTGATCTCCATTGTGAAATACTTTACAGATTTCAACTCATGATTCATACTCCTGCCATTTGTCTTACTGTAGCATACTTCTACTGAAAATCTAGTTTTGATACAAACATTTCAAATAATTAAATTAAAAATTAATCTACATCATCCTTTACTAATGACCAAAGCTGATAACCATCATCATTTTAAAATATTTATTTTTTTTTTTTTTACCATTCAATTATTTTCAGCTTACTCTTTGAAGACATGAAGATGCCATAGGAACAGTTTTAATTTAATTTCCAGTCAAATTGTTTATGGTAAAGAAAATAAAGCATCACAAAATTCTGTTTCAATACTGCCAATTGAGGATTTGGTTGACTAGATTTTTCCTTTCCAGTTTTATTATTTCCATTTCAATTGCTGTCAACCAAGTATAACAAAAGAATATTGTGCATAACGTTAATTCAAAAGGTTTCTATTCAGCATGTACCTACTTAGTAAGCAGTTGGATATACTTACAGATTTTTTTTTACACTTCTGGAAGATACAGCATGTATGCTACAAATATGCGTTTGTCCACTGAAACAGAAATAACAAATTTTTCTCCAGCAGCTTTCCCAGTGTACACTTATGGAATGATGAGATTTATCTGCATCTTCCAAACCAATACAGATCCAAGATTGTCCTCTCTTTGTATCAACAATTAATTAATTTAACTATCTACTAAAGAATTATTAAAAGGTGAGAATGTCAAATTGAGAAAATAAAAAATTAAAATCTAACACAAATTATTTTTTTCCATTCCATATATTAAAACAAATACATTTAACTAAGTTTTGTTGGTTTTTTTTTGTTTTCTTTCATAAAAATTGATTTTTTTCTGTTGTTGTTGTTTTTAATTGTACTTTGTTTTTCTTCTATTGCTATGGTTTTTGATTGTTAGCAACTTTATTTCTAGCAGAATTAGATAATTAGAATGTTGGTTTACAATTCTGTATTTATGTTGTGTTACTGTGGCCTGATCTGGCCATGTTGAATAAAGATATTTTGGATTAGAACAATGTACAATATTCATTTGACATACCTGATTAATGGCAATAGAGATAAAACAATAGAATCTTTTGAGTAGGAAGGAATTTTTAAAGCTCATCTAGTCCTTATAGTATCGTTACTGTGAAAGTCTTCTTATAGAAAAAACAAAGCTCCCCTTTTTCAGTTTGAAGCTATTTCCTCTTGTCCTATCACAACAGGGCATCCTAAAGAGTCTGTGCTCTTCTTTTTTATAGTCTCCTGAAATATTGAAGGACTTAGATTTCTTAGATTTCTCAGGAGACTTCTCCAGGCTTAACAGTTCTATCACTCTCAGTTTGTCATTGCAGGGATCCTTAGATCACTTGAGTTGCCCTTCTCTATGTGCATTCTGAGAGGTCCACATCTCTCCTGTATTGAAATTAGCACATCTGGATACAGCACAGAAGTCTCACCAGTGAAGAACATAGAGGTAAGATCACCTCCCTCGACCTGCTGGCCATGTTTTTTTTTTGCTGCAGCCCAGGATACAGTTAGCTTTCTGGGCTGCAAGAGCACATTGCTGGCTCATGTTCAGCTTGCTATCTACACCAGCACCCCCCAGTTCTTTTGCTGCAAGGCTGTATTCAATCCTTTCATCCCCCAGCTTATATTAATAATGGGAGCTGCCACTACTCAGGTGCAAGATTATCCTCTGCAAATATCATGAAATTTTTGTGGCTAAGAAATATACATAGATTCATAAAATCATAGAATCTATTGAGTTGGAAGGAGCTGTTAAAGCTCACCTAGTCTAATTCCCCTCCACTGAACAGGGACATCTACAGCTAGACCTGGTTGTGCAGGGCCCAGTTACGTCCTACCTTGAATGTCTCCAGGGGCAGCGCTTTCCCTGGGCAACCTTTTTGAGTGCTCAATACCCCTAAGCCCTTAGGCAGGGCTGTCTGAATCCTTTCAGCCTCCAGCATTCATTGAAAGTGGGAGTCGCCACAACCCAGGTGTAAGACCTTGCACTCAGAACCACACAAAGTTCACCCGGGCCCACTGCTCAGCCTAAGTCTTTCTGTATGGTGTTAACATACCACACAGCTTGGTATTATCTGCAAACTTGTTGAGGGTGTATTCAATCACATTGTCAATGTTACTGATGAAGATATTAACGTGCGTTTGTCCTTTTACTGACCCTTGAGGGGCACTCCTCGTCACTGATCTCCAATCCAGATATTAGTGGGAAAAATGGAAAGGAAAAATCTACTCAAGCAAATCCTCAATTGGCCACTTGCTTTCTCATTAGTATATGAATAGGGCAGTAAACTTTAGGATATAGATATAAGAAAATTGTTTTGGGAGAATAGGCAGTAGGTTTTTTTATTTCTATTATTTGTCTTATTAACACAGTTAAAAAAAAAGCAGGTTGTTGTTTAGAGTATTTCAATATTAAAGCTAAGTAGGATAACATTTATTACTAAATGAAACTCGAAAGAATCATTCTGATTCACACAATTGCAGGCATTATTGCTTATGTAACAATCTTGCTAATTGATTATTTTAATATTACTTAGATTTCCAAATACAGATGCTTGTATCTGTAGTTTTCCTCAAAAGGGAAAATTAGGTAATCTTCTTCTTCTTACTGTTGATTTTGTTGATTAAGCATGTCTGCTCTATTCCAGGCAGAAACATGAGGTTTAGTCCTCAGTTTTGTATTTACACACGAAGAGTAAAATTTATGAAACGTTACTTACCCAATTTTCCAATAATATCTGTTGAAAAGCTTTGATTAAAACTTGGACAAAGCTTGGAAATAAGATTTCTAGATTAATTGAAAAAACTATTTTTTCCTGAGTATATGAGCTCTTTCCCTCTTCATTTATTATATTCAGCCTGTAATATTCCTTTGATTTTGGAGACTTGAAATATGGTTTCAGTCTAGATGGTATTAACAAGTCTAATACATCTTTCTTTACATCTAAGTGGTCTTTCCTTCATATTTTTATTCCTAATCAAATTCATCCCAACAGATCCCAGGACTTTTTCCCAAGGACAACAATTTCAAATTCTAGAAGATAATAAATTCTGATGGCTGCTTTTTACAATAACGTCATATTTCAGATCACTTAGAATAACTATTGAATAACATCATTGCTACTTAAATAAAAATGCTACCCACTGCTTTAGCAGAATTATTTTTCAGTTGAAATTTAAAATTGCACTACTTATCACAGCAAGAAATCCATTTTACTGAAAATGATAGAAAGGGGCACATTGTATGCCAACTTTGTATAACAGTTCATTTGAAACAAGTGAATTCATAATGTCAACGAAGGAGCCTTACACTAATTGCACTTTCTGCTTTCCTATAACTAATTTCCTAAAAGTTATAAAATAAACCTGAGACTTAACTGACATCTTTCACAATTTGCAACTGTTTTCCCAGACTATTTTTAAAGACTAAAAATAATGAAAATTAATTCAAACACTTCAGCATGAACTTTATTAAGAAGTAAGATTTAAAAATAGATTAATGCATTACTTCAATATGTATATTTTTAATCTTTGAAGTCATTAGTATTTTTTTATGTTGAGAATATTTCTTCTCAAGAAATACTGACATGAGGGAATTAGATTCCTAATCCAGAAAACTGTATTAATACAAGCTTAATTTCAAGGATATTAGTCCAGAGGTGGCTAATTCTTTAAATGTGATTGTATACCTCTCTACTGGTTTTTTATTGTTATTATTTTCTGCATATATCAGCTTAATTATCAATCTCATAGAAGTTCAAATGTTTTAAATATCTATCATTGTAGATGATAGATTTCACGTTTTTCTTAGGAACTCCAAAGCCTAGGTTTTTTCTTTATCTTTCAGTTAAAATTTTTGAAAATTGTCTAAATTTCAACTAGTGATCATTCTGAATACACTGACATTACCAATATTTGATAAAATCTCTTTAAGTTTTCTATTACAAACTGTTGGCTCAGAAGATTGGTCTTCTATGAATTTGATATTATAAAACCAATTCAAGTAAGAGCAGAACATGTACAGGAATAGAGCTCTAATGTAACCCGCCATGGCCTAAACTTGGAAGTTGAAAAAGTCATGTGAGTTTGTGGACGTATAAAGTTAAGGGCTAAGCCCTCTGGATTCGTGTATATGTCAGTCTCCTACACAGACTGGTGAGAAAAGAGAGAAAAAAACCACATCTATAATTGCTATTTATTTGGAATTATAGAATCATAGACTCCTTAATGTTGCGAGGGAGAATTAAAATGTTATGGATAATCTTAATTCCAACTTGTCCTAATTACTTAATGTTAGAATCTCAATAAAATAAACTATAAAATAAAACAAAATAAAATAATCGATTAAAAATAAAATTTAAAAAGATGTTTGTATGTATTTCTGTCTTCATGGTCTGGCCAACACAGCTTAGCATCATTTAGTGCAATTGCTCTACTTCAGCGCTGCTTCCTATTGTTTGAATAGTTTTACACTATAGTGTCATATTTTCCTGAGAATATTAATAAAATAGTACATACACATAACTGAAAGGAAATGTTCTAATCCCCCTTACCTTGCAAAGGGAAAAAGAAAATATATACATAAAGTAATTACGCATAGCCAGTAGATACTGTAGGTTTGGGCTAAAATTTATCACCTAACCTCAATTATTTAGTTGCAGTAAATAAATTAAGGGCTAGAACTTAATCTACTCTCACAAAAGCAAGAACTAGCTGGATGGATGGGCCCAGAGAGTGGTGGTGACTGCTCATGAGTTGTGGCCCCCAGAGGTCATACTGGAACCTGTTGTGTTTACCAGTGACTTGGGTGACTATGAAAATGTGTCTCTTTTGTTTTTTTTAAAGAACATGAATTTTGTATTGTTTTAATTTTAATCCCACTCTCATTTCCTGCTTTGTATTAACTGCATAGACTCACACTGCCCTAAAAATGAACCCCTTAGCTATTTTACAATTTTATGAAGTTACTCAGTGGTGAATTAATTTCACTTAAAAAAAAGCATGTTTTTTTTTTTTAACTAGTGATGATGTTTTTGTTTGAAATTCATTTTACTTTGTAACATCTCATAAAAACGATTAATGAAAAACTCTTAACTGCATATTACAAGCTTTTTATTCTTGTCACTCCTGCTGCATAAAATTTCTATTTGAAAGCCTAGTGAAGTGAAATTTTCCTCAATCCAAGGCATGATACTTCAGACTTAATTTAAAAATAAAACAACAACAATAACAAAAAAACCCCACAGATTCTATAGGCAATACAGACCAGAATATTCTCCCAACCTTTGCGATTTCTCTCACTACTATTTAATATATCAAAAAAGTGTGGTGTTCAGGCTTTTCTCTTTCACAGTCTATAATAATGATTAGCTAAAATATAAACTGATCATGGACTTGTACTACGTATTATGACTTTTGAATAAACTAGATACAAATGTATTTACTGAGGCTAAACATTTAATCAGAAAAAAAACCTAAACATTATTAGTTTGTTTAGTTTGTACTTTAAAGTTGTCCTTTCCGTGCTCTTTTGGTATACATGTGAACTTTTAGTTTTCCAATCCATACTTTCCACATCATTTTTTAAAATTATTACTAATCTCTCTAAGTGTAGCTAAATTAACTGAATGCAAAGTAGGTGAGAGGAAGAAATTGCATCTAATGTTCATAGTTAAAGGTAGCAAGAATGTTGCCATGTCAGAAGTTAACGGTATCAAAGATAGCAATGTGCACGATCACCAGTCAAAAAAGGAAACTATATTTGGGCCACTTAAAGTTTTTCCTGATGTTCTACGTTGCTTAGAAGTTTTGTTACATCAAGGAGTACTTCCATAATAGCCTAGTTTGTTTAGAACTTGTCCCACATAATGGTCTTAAACTTACCGCTGATAAGGCATTTCAGCTGTAAAGCAATAGTAAGATCCCTGTAAGTGTTGATAAGTTTAGAGATACCTAATGCAAGAACTTCTGTGTCTGATTTACATGGAGCAGAGCGGTTTCAAAAAATTGACTACTACATGATCATTCATTTGGGAGAACTGCAGAGTTCCTGACAGCTGGCTACACTACATTCAGTTATTCTGAAGAACTCAAATCAGGGCAAACACTTAGTACGCCTCAGAAATATCTGTCCATCTTAAATAATGAAAATTAAACAGAACGGAGCATTTCTATCTAAATCTATAAAGCTTAAGCAGCATGTTATGCTGTGGACTTTCCTTCCTCTCTGAAAATTAAGAGGGTATTCCTAGTAAATACAATGGAATATAGGGGAGAAACTCAAGGGGGAAAAAAATATATATATATAAATGCATATATATACAAAAACAACTTATAATACTAATATTGACTTTGATTTGTAAAGATTTGAACTAGACAGTCTCTAGAGACCCCATTCCTCTTCAGCTCATATGTGATTCCATAAAAGTGTAGGACAACACTGGTTTGGAGAACTTCCTTGTATCACATTATTCAACCATGTTCCTTGTTAGAACCTAAACCAGTAACTGTCCTGACAGTTCACAGCATTTACAATAAAAGAATAGCTATTTCTCACCTACCTTTTATAATTTCTTTTCTTAAAAATTTTCCTTCACTTTCCTTGAAGGAACCAGAGACCTGTCAGACTCACCTCCATGCCACAAAAGGCCTTGTAACAGATCCTACTGGAAGCTACCCTAAGGCATAAGGAAGACAGGAAGGTGATATAAGAAAACCAGTATGGCTTTACCAGTAAGTAAATCCTGAACAACCTAGTGGCCTTCTATGATGGCTCAAATGCATCACTGGACAACGGATGAGCCACTGATGTCATCTATCTGGATTTCAGTAAGGCCTTTGCCACTGTCTTTGATGCTGCCTTTGACACATCCTTCTCACTAAACTGAAAAGATAGGGATTTTATCAGTGGACTATTTGATGCATCCAAAGAAGTGTGGTCAGTAGGTTAAGGGAGGTGGTCCTGTCCTTCTACTCTGCACTAGTGAGACCTCACCTGAAGTACTGCATCCAGATTTGGCGTCCTCAGTGCAGGAAAGATGTGGACCTGCTAGAGTGTGTCCAGAGGAGGGCTACAAAAATGATCCAAGGGTGGAATACCTCCCCTGTTAGGACACACTGAGAGAGCTGGGAAAAGCTCCAGGGTGACCTGATAACAGCCTTTCAGTATCTGAACCTGTAGCATTTGGATCATGCCTTTGTACTCAGCTCTGGTGAGGCTGCACTTGAGTACTGTGTTCAGTTTGGGGCCCCTCACTACAAGAAAGACATTGAGGTCCCAGAGTGTGTTCAGAGAAGGGCAATGAAGTTGTGATGAGTCTGCAGCACAGGTCTTATGGGGAGCGACTGAGGGAGCTGGGATTGCTCAGTTTGGAGAAGAAGAGGCTCAAGGGAAACATTATAGCTCTTTATATCTAGCTGAAAGGAGGTTGTGATAAGCCCAGCATCGGCCTCTTCTCCTACATAACTAGAGACAGGACTGGAGGGAATGGATTCAGGTTGCATCCGTCAGCATCAAGTTCTATCAGGGGAAGTTAGGTGTTAGGAAAAATTTCTTCTCCAAAAGAGTGATTAGGCACTGGGACAGGCTGCCCAGGTAGGTGGTTTAGTCAGCAACCCCGGATGTGTTCAAGAAATATTTAGCTCTTCTACTAAGGTACATGGTTTAGTGGGAAAATACTGGCGGTAGGTGGACAGTTGGATTGGATGACCTTGGAGGTCTTGGTGATTCTATGATTCTGTGAAACAGAAGAATATGCAACAACAGATATATTTTAAATTGGATATAATAGACCTAAATTAAACTCTTTTAACATTCTTATTTCTCCAAAGGGGAAAAAAAAAGTTAACGTCAGCTCTTTTTCTATTACTCTTTTGGATTCTTTGAAATAGAGAGTGAACTATGTGTTCATTTCAGGCCTCAGGCAACATCACTACTGATTTTTAATAACATTAGGATTTAAAGACTTACATGGAGTCCTACATAAAACATTTTAACATTTAAGTGCTACTGAGAATGTTCTATTGCAAAGCAAACGCTTGACACCTGAAAACTAAGTGGAGATCTGTAAGTCTGTATTGACATTATATCCTTTAGGTGGCCAACCTGTTCACATGCAAAGATCTCATCTGGTACAACAGGAACTATCAAGCAAAGTTTTTCTCTCCCTATTATGACTGAGGGCTAGATCTGGACAGGGTTCTCAGTACATACCTTGTCAACACCTCTCTGGTGTAGCAATAGGTTTGAGGCTAAGCCAGGAAGTCAAGTGAGGAAGTCAGGATTAGGTTTTGATGACAGCTGGGAGAGGAGCCACATGGTCATGTGATGCAAGCCACAACAAAGCAGATACCATTTCCCAAGGGTCAGGATTTAGATTAGTGAGGCTTATGGCTGAGTCCAATTGCAACTCCCAGGAAATGTGAAGCCAAACTCCACTGTTCACTCCACTTTATGGACATTTCTTTTCACAGCATCTGCCCCATGGCTACACAAATGCTTCTCATCAGCGTTAGCCCAAGCACAGGCAACCAAATCCCAGGGGTGGATAGGTACACCTAGGATCGTGATGCTTGCAATTATACTTTGCAAGTATATTTATACTTTTTCCAATTTTCAAATGATAGGGCCCAAAGTAGATCAAAATAAATGGTCAGGACAGTACGATGGAAAGTATACTTAAAATTCTGCTAGGCAGTTTTCATTTCTGTAGAAAGCAAAATTTCAATGCAAGCAAAATTCAATTTCTTGAGGGAGAATAGAAGAGCTGTGGCATTTTTCCCTCGGCTCTGAAGAGCAATGACTCTGGGCTAAACCTTTCTTGAATACTTGAGAGAAAACAGAGGTCTAAACAAGGAAAGAGCAAAAGGTCTTCTTATTCCATGTGGAGTTAAATTTGAGTCATTTGTATTCTCTGAGTCTTAGGTAAATAGTTGGATGGTTTAGACTCTCAGCTTCACCATGGAGACTTTCAGATTTTCTTCATCCTGAGCTGTGGCTGTTACAAAGAAACCATCTAGAAATGCAGCAGCTAAACCAGGGACTGAAAGTCAAAGCAGTCCAGGTTCAGCTGGTGCTAGCGGTTCAGGTTTCCTTATGAATCTTAATGTTTCATAGTTCAGCTCCAGTTGATTAACATATCTTACAAAATGCCAGGAATTTAACCAGTAGTTTACTGAACATTTTGGGAGTTGTTGCTTTTTTGTTTGTTTGTTTGTTTGAGAACAGACAACAATTATTTAAATCCAGAATTCGTATTTCCACTTATATTCACTTCTATGCTTTTATAGAAAAGAGCTTTATTACTGCTTAAAAACAATGAGATTTCTGGAGGCTGTTCAGTGGTAGCTGTCCTCTGTATGCTCCAACACAATCAGAAATCCATTTAATTTCATGAAGTTCAGGTTGTTTTCCTTTCAGTACTATTTGCTTTTTCCTAGCCATCATATTCCTCGATGTCAAGAAATCAAAAGTGAGACCAGAAGACAGACCATAAAGGCAATCAGATGGATTCATATTGTAGTCAGAATTCGTCCTGTATGGAACAGGACTATAGAAGTACAGTTGTGTAGGATCTGGAAGCATCTCTTTCCTCATCACTCAGTTATCTCAGTTATGTCTTCCTGTCTCTTTTTTTCTTTCAGTTGCCTAAGTGGATTATGACTGCATTGGTTCTCTAATCCTCACTAATGCATGGCTGGTTTTATTTGTGTTGCTTAGCATTTTAATGAGTTTTGTGACATTATCTAAAGGCAATGTACTCACAGAAACAAGAAGAAATTGACAAACAGAAGTCTGTGAAAGTAGAATACTTATCATGTGTCTGATGGCATTTACGTATGGAAGGATCTCAGTTTCCCAAGTCATGATACCTATAGGGAGCTATGACTGTTGTCCAGTTTGTTTCTTTTTTTGAAGCAGAAATAATTACAAGCCAGTGAAGAGTAATCAGTTTCAGCAAAATTAAACTGTAAATTTTACAGCAATTTCTTCTTGTATTACTAAGTTCTTATTTTAACTAAGACTGACCTAATATTGGATAGTATATTCATACTTAGCAAGTTAGCATCCTAATTTACCGATTATTGCTGTTTGTTCATAATATGAGAAGAAATTCTATATGATGAAAAAAAAGAGGAATAGCTTTTCTGTAATAGATTGCTTACAAAGAAGGTTCATATTCTTATACATTTTTATTTTATGAATGAAATCTATAGAGTTATATGTTTTATTTTATATATATATATATATTTTTTTTTTGAGAAGCATTATGGGAAGATGATTTGAAGACAAGAAATAATAGATTCTTCAGATTCTTCTTCCTCACATCAATCTTCATACTGAAAACACATTATCATTCCTGAGAAAGCATTGTATTTATAAATACATTATAAAATGTTAACAAAATGTCATAAGCATGTTGCAGGCTTAAGTATCCTATATTACACATGATTATAATTAGAAGGATTTACAGTTAATCTATTGATCTGCTCAACTCTATAGCAATTTATAATAACTAGCTGGTAATTCATCATCATACATAATGCCTTCATTATCTTTTATATATGTTATAATATGTTAATAAAATGTTTTTTAAAATAGAGCTTGATTTAAATGTATATTGAAAACTGATCATCATAAATAGCTAGGTTTAATTAGTGATGATTTTTTTCTATGAATTGTGATTTATGAACTTGTATAGTTTTGGGAGTTCTTACTGCTTTGTTTACTTTATCCTTCTTTCTTGTAGGAAAAGCTATTTTTCATATAGAAATAGCTACATACGAAGGAGTGGTGGTACAATTCATGTAACATACAAAACTTTACCAGTAGACTGCTACTGAACTGGATTTTCTTAGCATTCTTAAATGTAATATGTTATTATTAGAAATGATAATAATAATTAGAAATAACAGTGTACATGTCAGGAGTTATCCATGCATCAGTGGGTGATTAGATGCACTACTTTGGCTAGGACAGATGATTTTATTCACAGAAGCTTGTATGGCACTATACTTCAGATTTGTGATGAAAATGCTTTTTGGTAGCACACTAATGTACTGGTTGCTGCTGACCAGTACTTGCACAAAGTCGAGTACTTCTCCTGTTGCCCTGTCAGCTGGGAGGCTGGAGGTGCACAAGAAACTATGAGGGCAACTAGGAAGAGAAAAGGAGGAACATTTGGAGTGTACTGGTTTTCTCAAGAAAACATTATTCAGGGTGAATCCTACTTCCCTGGAAATGGTTGAACATCTGCCAGCTGACGGGAAATTGTAAATTAGTTGCTTATTATGCTTTACTTGAACACTGAACTTGTATTTTACATAGTGTTTTTATCTCAATGTGAGTATTCTCATGTTTTATCTTTCTGATTCTTTTATTCATCCTGCTGGAGGAGTGTGACAAGAAATGAGTGAGCAGCTGCAAGTGGGTCATTGGCTTTTCAGAGTTAAACCACAACACTATCATACCCACTGTTCTCGGTAATTAGACTGAATTGACTCAATAGATTTCTGCACTTATTTATTCATTTGTTCATCTATACAATTCGCAATCCTCACCAAAACTTTTCCGTTTTATTTACTTTCACTGAGGTTCAGAAAATAAATATCAATGTTGTTCTCACTTATATGATTTTTTTTTAAAAGCCCAAAGAGAACTTTGAATATTGTGTTACTTTGTTTGCTTAAGTAACAAACACAGAAGAGCTTCACACCACCCCCACACACACATACACAACTATTTCATTGGCTGCAATAGTAAATTTATCAACATTCATCTGCTCTGGAGCCTATAACTGCACAGAAGTACTGTGTGTAAAAAACAGGTTTAAAGCCCCTAACAGTACTATAAGTCTAGCTTAATGATGTCTGTTGGACTTTACTCTAGAGATCATATACCCATTTTAAAATGCATTTCAGAGAATCGAGATTTTTTCAGTCTAAAGAAATTGCAGATCCACATTCACTGTGCATGTTTGACCTTTGCACCTTCACTCTCAATCAGAAAGGGCATAAGGCTGTTGTTTTTTTCCCCCTCAAACTGAATAAAACTGTCATTCGCCCCATTAATGAGAAATTCAGCTATTGATCTGATCTTTGCTCCACTACCATTGATTTCTGCACTTTGTTTTGTCATTTGGACCTAGAACTGTCAATAAGTTATTGACTGAAGAACAGAAAGTCAATCATTTGTATTCTCCTTAGAGTATGTGAAAATTGAATTTATCTTCATATTCATTGACATTTTACTGTGAAATTCTGAGACCATAATAAGTCAGTCTGGACTTGATAAGTTTATGATTGTGAAAGATAAATTTTTGTACAAATAATTTGCAGATTAATGGCTTCCACATGAAAACGAAGAAGAATTCAGATAAACATCTGTGTAACTTTTAAAATAGATTAAAGTCATAGCTGTTCTGAAACTTCATAATATAGTATATTAGTTTACATAGAGGTATTCATAGGATCCTATAATCACAGAATCATTAAGGTTTAAAAAAATCTCCAAGATTATCTAATCCAGCCATCTACCTACCGCTAATATTGCCCACTAAACCATGTCCCTAAGCACTACATCTACTCTTTCCTTAAACACCTCTAGAGATAATGACTCCACTACTTCTCTGGGCAGCTTCTTCCAATGCCAAATCACTCTTTTAAAGAGAACGTTTTACCTAATAACTAATCTGAATCTCCCCTCATGTAACTTGAAGCCATTCCCTCTTGCTTTATTGCTAGTTACCTGGGAGAAGAGGATGTCTTCCACCTTGCTACAACCCTCCTTCAGATAGTTACAGAGTGACAAGGTATCCCCTGAGCCTCCTCTTCTTCAGACCAAACAATCCCAGTTTCTTCATCACTCCTCATAAGACTTACGCTTCAGTTCCCTTCTCTGGATGCACTGCAGGGCCTCAGTGTCTTCCTTGTCGTGAGGAGCCCCTAACTGAATACACTTCTGGAGGTGTGGCCTCATCAGAGCTGAATACAAGGGGTGTTGGCCCCATGGTTCTGGTGGCTCCACTATTTTTGACAGGATGCCACTGGCCAAGAACTGGCCAACTGGACACACTGCTGGCTCATATTCAACCAAGTGCCAGCCAGCACCCCAAGGTCTTTTTCTTCCACACAGATATCCAGCCACTCTTCCCCAAGCCTGTTGTCTGGGTTTGTTGTGGCCAAACTGCAGGACCCAGCACTTGTTCTTACTAAATGTCATCCTGTTGGTCTCCGCCCATTGATCTAACCTGTTCAGATCCCTCTGTAGGGCTTTCCTACCTTCAGAGTGTACCTGTCCAAGCCACAGGCCACTAGCTTCTCCGGGTGAATACTGTAGGAAACATACAGTGTCAAAGGGCTTTGCTGAAGTCTGGGTCGACTACATCCACAGCCTGTCTCTCATCCACTGAATGGGTCACCTTGTCATAGAAGGAGATCAGGCTAGTCAAGCAGGACCTGCCTTTCACGAAGCCATACTTGCTGGCTTTGATTCCCTGATTGTCCCATATTCTCCATGTGATCCTCCTCATGATGATCTGTTCCATAACATTCCCTGGCACTGACAACAGGACGACAGGCCTGCAATTCCTCAGTTCAGACTTAAAACCCTCCTTATAGCTGTATATCACACTGCAAGCCTCCAGTTATCTGGGACCTCCCCAGTTGACCAGGAATGCTGACAGATGGTAGAAAGTAGCTTGACAATCACATCTGCCATCTCCCTCAGCACTGTCAGGTGGATCCATCTGGCCCAATGGAATTGTGACAGTCCAAGTGGATTCCAGGTGGAGTAGTGGGTCTGTTATTAATACCTGAAATGCTGGTATTTTTGTCTCTTCTTCAATGTAATAGGAGTAAATAAAATGAAAGTAGAAAATAGAAAGTATTTACAGGAAACTATATCAAGTGCAGATTTCACTGAGCTACAGAAAAGAGGACCTGAAGCAGAAAGGATGACTTCAGAAAACTTTCTATGTATAGATGTATTAAAAAAATCATTTTTAGATTTAATTTTCTATTTGGATCACTAGCTTCATGTCCACTTAGACGAATTCTGAATTCTGTGCTGGATGATCTCTGGTTTAAGGGCATACTTAGGTCATTAGTTTTTCAAGTAGCATTTTTTAAGGTCACTAGATTCTCTGTGAGTCATTTTTTGTGATATGTTTTACTTGATACTTCTGTACACGCTCTTTCAATTTAGTCCTCTGGGTAAACTAACACAGAAGAGTAAAGGCCAAAAAAAATGCAGAGAGCTGTATTAGCCATATTATCAAAGAAAATTAAATACCCTTCCATTTGACCAAGTACATAGTGTCAAATATATATATATTTGACGGGACCAGAGTGGTAAATCCTCCTCCACTGTGAGGACAAAGCAGGTCTGAGACCACCTCATGAGACTGAATGTGTACAAGACTATGGGGCTGGATGACATGCATCCCGGAGTTCTGAAGGAGCTGGCTGAGGTGATTGCCGAGCCACTCTCTATCATGTTGGAAAAGACGTGGCTGTCAGGTGAGGACCCACATGACTGGAGGAAGGGTCACATCACTCCCATTTACAAGAAAGGGAGCAAGGAGGACCCCGGAAACTACAAGCCGGTGAGTCTCACCTCTGTGCCTGGGAAGATCATGGAACAGATCATCCTAGATGACATGCTCAACCACATGAGGAATGAGCGTGTGATCCGAGACAGCCAGCATGGCTTCTCCAGGGGAAGGTCATGCTTGACCAATCTGTTGGCCTTCTATGATGGAGTGACGGCATCAGTTGACAAGGGAAAGTCATTTACCTGGACTTGAGCAAGGCCTTTGACATGGTCCCCCACCACATCCTTATCTCCAAATTGGAGGGATGCGGATTTCTTGGGTGGACCACTCTATGGATAAGAAACTGGTTGGAAGGCTGCAGACAGAGGGTGGTCATCAATGGCTCTATGTCCAGGTGGAGGTCAGTATCAAGTGGCGTCCCCCAGGTGTCTGTCTTAGGACTGGTGCTCTTTAACATCTTTATCAATGACATTGATGACAGAATCAAGTGCACCCTCAGCTAGTTTGCTGACCAAGCTGAGTGGTGTGGTTGACATAGTAGAAGGAAGGGATGCCATTCAGAGGGACCTTGACAGACTAGAAAGATGAGCCCGGGTGAACTTAATGAGGTTCAACAAGGCAAAATGCAGAGTTTTGCACTTGGGGCTGAAGGAATCCCAGGCATCCATACAGACTGGAAGGAGTGGTCCTTGAGAGCAGCCCTGTGGAGAGGCACCTGGGGGTCTTGATGGATGAAAACCTTAACATGAGCCAGCAGTGTGCTCTTCCTGCTCAGAAGGCAAGTGGTATCCTGGGCTCCATCAAAAGAGGAGTGGCCAGCAGGGACAGGGAGGTGATTGTTCCTCTCTACTCTGCTCTTGTGAGGCCCCATCTGGAATACTGTGTCCAAGTGTGGAGCCCCCAGTACAAAAAAGACAAAGAGCTGTTGGAGAGGGTCCAGAAGAGGGCCACGAAGATGACCAGGGGACTGGAGCACCTCCCCTATGAAGACATGCTGAGGGAGCTGGGCTTGTTCAGCCTGGAGAAAAGAAGGCTGCAGGGTGACCTCATTGCAGCCTTTCAATACCAAAATAGAGTCTACAAACAGGAGAGGAATCAACTCTTTGAAAGTGTTGATAACTGCAGGACAAAGGGAAATGATTTGAAATTGAGGGAGGGGAGAATTAGGTTGGATGTCAGTCAACCACAATATTCCTATTGGTTTTCAGAAACTCTATTGTGTTGACCATTCTGATGAATGAAGGAAGAGTAGAGGAACATCAAGCCTTTGAAACTGTCCCTATTAAGATCCTCAGACGTTACAGTATGGGATGGATGAGCAGACAGTGAGATGGACTAAAGCTGGCTAAATGACCAAGCCCAGAGAGTAGATGTCAGTGGCATAAAGTTTCACTGGAGGCCAGTAATGAGCAGAGTACCCCCCCAGAGGTCAATGCAAGGTCCAGTCTTGTTTAATATAGATCCTAGAATCATAAATCATAGATTGGCTTAGGTTGAAGAGGATCTTAAACAGTTCCAACCCCCTCTGTGGGCAGGATTGCCATCTACTAGATTAGGCTGACCAGGATCTCATCCAGCCTGGCCTTGAATGCCTCTAGAGATGGGGCATCCACAACCTTTCTGGGCAGCCTGTTCCTACAGCTCACCACTCTCTGAAAAAAAATTCCTTCCTAACATCTAAACTGAATTTACCATCTTTTAGTTTAAAGTCATTCTCCCTTGTCCTACCACTATTAGACTGTGTTAAAAGCTGGTCCCCCTCTGGCTAGTGAGCTCCCTTCAAGTATTGGATGGACACAATGAGGTCTTTCCAGAGCCTTCTCATTTCTTCACACAAGGAACAGTCCAATGAATATAAAGAGCTCCTGTTTGATCAACCTAGTGGCCTTCTACAATGACGTGACTTTGTCAGTTGACAAAGAGCCACTGATGTGTTTTCTGGACTTCAGTAATGCCATTTAGACTATCACGCACAACACCCTTTTCTCTAAATTGGAAAGATACGGATTTGATAAGTGGACAGTTCGATGGATGAGGAACTGGTTGTAAGATCCTACCCAGAGTGCAGTGGTCAACAGAATGATGAAACTGAAACTTGTTTGCATCCTGATCACAAATTATTTAAATCATAGAATTAGAGGACATCTTGGGTTGGAAGGGACCCACAAGGGGTGCTGAGTCCAACTCCTGGCTCTATGCAGGACCATCCAACATTCATACCCTATGTGTGAGAGCATTGTCCAAATGCTCCTTGAACTCTGGAAGCATGGGGCTCTGACCACTGCCCTGGGGAGCCTATTCCATACCTGACAACCCTCTGGTGAAAAACCTTACCCTAACCTCCACCCTGACCCACTGATGCAGGTTTGGGTCTGTCATTTTCACCAGAAAGCAAAGATAAGCGCTACCCTTTCACTCCTCTTGTGAGGAGCTATAGGCCACCATGAGTCCTCCCTGCAGCCTCCTCTGCTCTGGGCTGAACAAATCAAGGGACATCATCTCCTCCTCTTGCCTCTAGACTTTACCATCTTTGTAGCCCTCCTTTGGACACTCTGTAATACTTTATTTTTCTTCTTGTCTTACATTGCCCAAAACTGCACACATTACTCAAAGTAAAGTCACAACAGTATAGAATGGGACTATATACATAGTTCCATTATATATATAATATTGTATATATATAATATATATATATTATACATTATATATTATATATATTTTATATATATATTATATATATATTATACATATAATTATATAATTATATATTATTGTATATATATAATATAATATATAATAGATTCTTGTTGCTGATAATACTGAAAGTACGCTGGGCAAATCAAGTTTCTCAGAAAATTAACTATTAACCACTAAATTATCTATTAGACTACTATTAACAGTGTTCTAATGGGAAAGCAAATTAAATACTTCATGTAATGTAGAATTTCTGTTACATTTCTCAATAAATGAGTCATATTTCTGTATGTAGATAATATACCTAGAAAGCTGCTAGGAAGGACAAAAGCCAACTCGAAACCTTCAGCTAAAGTACTGAAGTACAATTCAAAACAGGATCTGATGTGATGTAATGCATGGATATTCTTTTTAGGATTAAGAGGATGTTTGTCAAGAACGAGTTCTAAACAAGTTCTAAACACGGCAAAACTCTTGTAGAAGCAACATGAGGGAAAAATGTTGGAAGCCATTAGTAGTGGCTATCACCACATTGTAACCAATTTCCCCTGGGAACTCTCCCCTGTATGCCCATGGTCCAGGAGGCAAATTTCAGCTCAGTGTTGAACCTCTTTGTCAGAAAAGCTGTGGGATTTCTGGTTTTGCAACCCTGTTTCCTGGAACAACCTCAGTCCTGTGTCACAATTGCCCTATATCTCTACAGGCTTGATTTGCTGGCAGAAAATCCTGGTTGCACTCCGAACCCTACTTGTTACCTTACCTCTCATTTTCATCTGTGGATGACTGACAGACTATCACCATCGCTTCATTCCTACCCAGGCACAGTGGATGTGAGGACAGTCAGTGCAGTCACTGAGTACCATGGTCTCCTAGGCTCATGTTCCCTTGAGGTGTTTCACTGCATATTCTTTCATGAAATTTAAGTCTTAGAAAGTCATGCCTATTCTGATTGAGATTGCAACAACAGTCTGAGGAAAAAATGAAGGCCTTAATGATCCCTGTAAGACCATAAAACCTCACATTGATTTTTTTCAAGAAGAAAAAACAAACCAAAAACATTCTTATGATTAGTAAGCAGTGGTAACTGTGAGGAATTATGAGAATGGTTGAAGAATGTCAACTCTATATAGATCCAAAGAATAATGTAAATAAGGATAATATAGATGTATAATCACTATAGATCACTAATGTCACTGCAAAGATTTTTAGTCCTTTTGTTTTTACATGAAATATATACGTATTATGAACAAGTTGTATTTTTTCACTCTGAAAAAAAGTTAAACTAATTAATAACAGAACAATTTATTACATCAAATTGGCACAGTAGTTTTCATTAGGACATAGTTTTTGCTGCAAGAACTGCTATGCAATATCACAACTGTCAAGTGATGGCTGACAAATTTTTGATAACAGCAACACCCACTGACTTCATGTAAGGGAAATTTCCTTATGAAATATTTTTTTTCCTGGCACAGAAAGATAAATAGCTTTCCTATGAAATGATGCCAAATCTATTTAACTGAAATACAATTTTGTGAAGTTACAATAGCAAGCAGAGGGTGATCTCATTCCATTTTATCTGTTTCATGCATCACACTGCAAATCAGGAAGAAAGAATATAAGAAAAATATACGTATCTTAAGCAGGCTCATGGGTATACCAACAAATGTGAGGATGTTGGTCAGGAAATAAGATCTATTTAAAATGACCTAAAAACCAACAAAATACTCTTTTGAGCACTTCAAGATTTAATTTATTGGAAAGACTTTACAGCAATTTGAAAGCACGTATTTCATAATACAAGCAATGTTGACTTCTTTCTCTTGGGATCATGCTTGATGATTCCCAGGACTAGCTGCGTGGGCTAATGGGATATGATATAATTAAAAAAATAATAATCAAGATTCATGTTGTTTGCATTTCAGGTTCCCATCCACGCTTTTGATTCATGTTAAGTAAATTCAATTCAAGGAGAAACAAATGGAGAAAAAGACCCTTTTAGCCCCTTAAGAACATTCCTTCACACTGGGATAAAATTATTATAGTAATAAATATTTTAATTAAGAAACATTGGGATTAAAAGTTTGATGATCTTTTCATTACTTTGTAAATACATACGTTTATATCCTTATATATACACTTTTAAAATAATATACACTTTTGCACAGGGTCAATCAATTAGTGTAGTAAGTGACAAAAACCTGATTATGTTTTGACAGCTATGCATAATATATAATAACAAAAATGATTAAATGTCACTTATATTTTTATATTCATTTAAACTTTATGTTTGATACAAGGGTTTCATTATTCATATTTTCTATATAAATTTAATTTTATGTTTTTTTAATGATAAAGGTAACAGAGTTGGAAGTAAGTGAAAAACCTAAAAATATGAATACATTGCAATGTAATGTTTTCTATCCTTCATGCTATTCTAGGACTTCTGAGATGAAAGAAATTAACTGTGAAAATTCATTAATTTCATTCAAATTTGTTGCAAGACAGTGATCAATGCAAAAATTCTCCAGAAGTGCCTTATGGATGGACTTTTTCTCTATTAAAGTCCTCCTACTTTGGCTTTCTTAATGTTCAGGGAAAGTTTAATAGGGGACTTCATTTAAGCTTGAATTTGAGAATTATTATGTAAACGAAATATGATAATTTTTTAATTACCCATCTCCAGGTATGTTTAAATATATATAATACATTATTATTAGTTTGAGTTTTATACACTTCAACACATACAGCTTTATAATTTTCACTTTTTAGTGGCTTGAATATCAAAATTCTCAAATACAAGATTTAGATAGAAAGTTGTTTGGAATGCAAAGACATGAAGCCTAATCCTTAACTTACAGAATGAAAATTTTATAATTTAGATTTTCTTTCTTTTACTTTATTTTTTTCTTTTTCTAACTTGTTTTGTCTTTTCTTAGCATGCCATTGAAAACTGGAAAATCAACAGGAACATATATCTGTACATTATGTATATCTATATATATATACTACATATATAGATATACTAATTTAATCATGATTTTTTTTTCCCTGCTAATACATTGACTAGAAAAAGAAAGCGAAGAAGAAAGGAACTTAAACTGTAAAAACTGGGATCTGTTTTAATTGTGATGGCCTAGTAAATCTGTTTTGGTAATCAAAATGTCTACAGACCATGCATTGTGGTTTTGTACATAAGGGAATCAAATGAGTCAAATAAAACAAGAATTATCTTCCACCATTGGGCATACAACTCATAGCTGTTTTTATTTTTCAGTAATCAGATCCTCTTAAAATATATCCCCTAACATCAGTAGATTGGATTGTAAAGCTAATAAAGTAATATTAAAATAATAAAAAATATGTGTTTCTGAGGGATACTTCATCCATTCTAGGAAAGCAGAAAAGTTCCTACTGAGTGGATCAGTACAGGTCACTAAACACCACTAGTTCTGAGTCCTTGAGATCATATGACTTTACAGACTCAGCTTGGGATTGCATTTTCCTGTCGTATAAGGTCTATGGGGCAAAAACCAGAAATGAACTGTGAAAAAATAGCTGTTTTACTGTTGTACCCAATAATATAAACTCAGAATGTACTTGTAACTCCATAACAGATCATATTTACTAGCATCAATCTTTCTTCACTGTTTGTCCAAACTACTTTATATTATTATTAGATGAATTTGTATCCATATTCACAGACCTGTAGCAACTGTATTTTTCACACAGATACAAAAAAATGGTCTATGTTTTGCCAGTTAGTTTATATCCAAGGTTACTTCCCTTCTTAAATACACAGTTCTTGAGTTTTCAATATGCATCTGAGTCTTTCCTCATTCAGATTGTCACAGAATTTCCTCACATTTAAAAAAATTCTGCTGCAGACTAATTTTTGAAACTGTTTCTTGTCAGTAGTCTTATGACACATAGCATTTCTGTGAATAGAAACAGAAACTGATGTCAAGTGCATTTGCATCTCTCATAAAGCAACAAGAAGTGTTTGAGATGTTTTTGTGTACAGAAAAATATACAACAGAATGTGTAAGTTATACAAATACTGAGATTCTAGAACTTGATTACAGGGCTAAAGTCAAATTACTCTAAATCAATGGAAATCTTAGCACTGGATTGACTTTTGAACTTAATTGAAATTATTATCATGTAGGTCACTCTGAAAGTAGTGCCTCCTATTTATTTCCATGAAAACTACAATAGATACAAGGAGCACAATAACACCATTTGATAGACTAAATTCTCAGCTACAGAACACTGTTTTTCAGCATAGTCACTGCAGATAGTTATGCATTTTTGCTAGCAATGGACGAAAGCTTTCATGCCTCACTTTTAGAAATCACACCACCAGAGGCAACCCACTTTTACTGTCTCCACTGCTGAAATGCATGACCTCACAGTACAAACATCCACCATTCGGTTTCCAGAAAGAACTGATGAAAGTCTATGGGTACCAGGAGGAATTCAATGACACAACTTTACTTCATACACACTTTCATGTCAGATACCATTTTGTCAGACTGCCACTCTGCTGCCATCTGTCACACTGCAACAAAATGTAGTGGAATACTGTCAGGAAGGTTCAGCCTCTACTGCCTTATCACCAACTTCTGTCTTCAACCCAAGCCATTCTATGAGTCTAGGATTCTTGGATTCTATGAATCCATTTTTTAATATTTTTAATCGTAAATATAAAAAATCGTTTGATTTCTTCTTACAAAATGACATGGAAAACAATTTTCTGTATAAACATTTCTAACAGGTTAGTCATATGGATTATTACAAATTTCATATGCACATTAATAACATGAAATATTGACTGGTCAAAAGGAATTAAAAAATGAAATCTCCAAAACTCATTTTATATTTGTGGACACAGAAATAGAGAGTGGTACATCAAAGAAGCACACTGATTTGTATAAGTTATGAAAAGGCTGATGTACTGTATCCAGCCATAATGAGAGGCTGTTAATCTCAGTAGTGTAGTTATTCCATTGAGAATCCTTTGAGCTATTGTTTGCAGTGAATGTCTGATCAACAAACAACCTACTTGCTCGGGACAGTGTTTTTATATGAAAAGGTGTGAAAGTACTGGGGTAGGATACTTTAGACATTTGACTGATGAACATAGGGACACTTTGGAAAGTAGCACAAAAGCAGAATCCTATTTAGAAGAAGAATTCTAGTTCGAAGCTATATGCCAGATGCTGGCATAAAGAGTGATGGTGCTTAGGTCTAATAGAAGTGGAAACACATTAAATCCAGGTGCTGCATCCACCTTTGCAACAAGCAAATGAGAATTATAGAGGATTAGAAAGCTAGTTAGTAGCATTTGCCATTTTTTATTCTCTTTAAAAAATATATTTTAAAAACCCAAATCCCTAATTAAATACAACACCTGTTTCTGTAGTGGCATGACTTGGCAAAGATTTTTCAAAGTCTGGCTAACAAGATAGGAGGCTATGTAAACCTCTCTTCCAAGTTCTGTAGTACTGAGCCTGACTGTGATCCTGAGACAGTCACTTGCCATCTCCCAGACTCAGAATAAGCCAAAGCTCTGTCCTGGTGCTTACAGAAAATAACACAGCAGGGATCAGCTTCTCCTAACAGAATTCTCTTCTGTTCCCAAAAACTTTCACTTCATACACACTTCCCAAAAGGAAATACCCCTGGTCTGTTCAGGATAGTGTCAAATACCAACTAGTTTGAATTAAAGTCATGCCAGTGTCATGCAGTTTTTAAAGGATGTTGGTGCCTTGGCTTCACTTGTTAATCTGCCTGGTTAACATACCTTAGCCACATATGTGCTGATATGAATGAATGAATTCAGCAGTGATGGAGACACTGAAAACTGTTGTTTCTTAACGAGTCTGTGCACTTTATATCTGTAACACATGCAGCATAGTTGCATTCTTCCAGCTATACAGGCTATTAAGCCACTCACACTGCTCCTCTCAATTTTTAAATTTCTTTCTTCCTCTTTTTTTCTTTCCTTCTCTCTCTCTCTCTCTTTTTTTTTTTTTTTTTTTTTTTTTTTTTTAACTTACTTTATTTTATTCTATATTTTGGCTGGAGGGGTAGGAAAAGAAGATTTTTTGCATGTTTTTCTTGATTTTTCTAGCTTACTAGGAAAAATAGCAGAGATGAATGGAAGAGGGAAACCAGTAAGGTTATTAAGAGAGCAGCAGCCCTCTATCTCTGCTGCTCAAGCATTTCAAGACATGTTGCAGTAATATAATCTCATTTTCACGTTTAGACTCTCCTTCTTTCTCTCAGGCCTCATTTTTCTTCCATGAGGCATTTAATCTCTCATATCTTTTTTTCTTCTCATTCATGACCTGGTATCCAATTACAGTAACTATTCTTACTTCCTTGTGTCAGCTATATCTTTTCAGTATTTATCATTTTCAAATAATATCTTTTACTGCAGACTTTTTTCATATTTTTTAGTCTTAAAAGCCAATTAAAATTCACAGGGGCTGATAAGTCTAACATTTTTCTCTGGTTTTAGTGATTTTCATCACAGACAGTTTTTATATGCAAATGCAGTCTTCAGTTTGATATTTCTGAGTTGGGCAAAAAACATGGCCATTAGAAGCTTATGATTCCTACTGAAATTTGCCCCAGGTGAAATGTTTGATTCACTGTAGCTGAAGATCAGAATGATTAGGATATCTGCCTGAAATAGCTATTTTAATACTTCATTTATCATCTTAAAATCTGCACACATCTGCTTTAAAGAGAACTGGCAATTCTGACACAGACAACTGCTATGAGGAACTACCATCTATTTTAAATAGGAACTGATTGCCACCTTTGAGGTAGATAAGCTTTCATGTACCTGTAATATATGTATTAATTTCTGTCCAATATTTATTTTAAATAAACACAATTTAATTTAAAGTTAGTGTTCTGGGCTAAAAGTGTTCAATGGGTAAATTATATTAAATCCAGTTCAGCGTCTATCTATAAATACAGTTGCATTGTAAAGAAATTGGAAATTCCAATGCACAGAGAGACTTATTTATTCTTAATTTGGAAAGATGATGGTGATCATGAAATTTTTCAAGCCACATTTCATGACTTTTCAACAGACAAGGGAAAAGCCACTGATGTCATTGTCTGGACTTCAGGAAGGCCTTTGACACAGTCCCCCCATCAACACCCCTCTCTCCAAACTAGAAAGAAATGAGTTTGAAGGGTGGACCATTGCACAGATGAGGAACTGGTTATAAGGTCGTACACAGAGAGACGTGGTCAGTGTCTCAATGTCCAGGTGGAGATCAGTGCTGAGTGGTGTACCTCATGGATCATACTGGGACTGATGTTTAGTATCTTAATCATTGTCATTATATTTATTTATTTATTTTGCTTGATGTGATGATAAAATTAAAACTAAATATTAATTATTATAAAATGAAATCTTAATTTAATTTTTAAAAATGATTTCATGTTACTCCAAAATGATATTTTTTTTTAAATCCTAAGCGGAAAAAAAAAAAAAAGTTATATTCAGATAACTGCAAATGGTTGGTTGATAATTATAAATATTTGCTCAGGGATGTAAACTGTTATAAAGAGTATATTCATCCTATTTTGCACAACTTCATGTCAGAAAACTACTCTACTTGTGTACAGAGTGCATAGAAAAGTGTTCTTCTTAATCCTTCCTGTTAATACAGTGCTATTCACTGAACTGTAAATAAGAAAATAAACTTATTTTTTTCCAGGATTTCTTGCAATGGTACAGAGAGATGCCATTCAGAGAAGATTTCCTTACCTAGGTTCTAGTTAAAATTGATTTGTGACTGAGATAAAAGTACAAGCATAAAGCCTAATTTTTTTTTCATGAACATCTGAATTACATCTCATATACTAACCAGATTGCCATTCTGAGAGGAAACATGCCCAGGGAAACCATCTTATAACATCCTTCATGGATATCTCTTGCTAGCTGGGTACATTTCCATGTATTCAATAAGGCTTTCCAGACAAGTACATTAGGTCTCTTCTATGAACATTTCAAACTTTTCAACTATTTCTATTAATGTTTCAGTACTCAAAGACCTTTCATAACAATATTTTTTTTAAATATGACCTTTGCCACTCCAAGATTTATATGGTATAAATTAGAATTACTAATAAAATATTGTGCTTAAAATGAACATTATTTAAATCTGAGCTTTAACAGCAATTTTAAAATAATGTAGTGCAACTTAAAATACTAATTCACATACAGAGGTAGTCTGAAAAAGGTTTGCTTTACACTAAAATTTGGAAACAAACAAGTAGTCTGTGTCTGAGTACCAGTTTAAGAGCTTAGAGGAGTTTGAACCTTAAAAAAACCTCATCCACTACAAGTAATTTTCCATCCTTTTTTAAAAAGCAATGAATATATTAATGATGTATGTAGGAGACTATGTGAGCATCTTTTTTACTGTAATAGTGCAGGAACACACAGTGCATCTGTGTACAGCGTACCATCAGGAGATATTAGGAGCAGAAGAATAGCTAAAAACTCCAGTAAGTCTGATACTGTCTATATACATTGAGTTTGCAAATTATTATTATTGCATTATTTTGCAAATAAAGATGTCTTTAATGTCACTTTTTTTCCCACAAACTGTTTTAATAGTTGCAGTTTCCTAACACGAGAAATGCTTAAAATATTTAACATTAAAGATGGTGGTCAGAAACATCTTTCCTTAATATAAAAACATTCTTAGAAAAGTTCACATGCTGATTTAAAGTTTTTTTCCAGGTCAGGATCTTTAATGCAGTGGTTCAAATGGTTGCAATTATTGAAACATACAGATATGCATACATATGCACATTTATCATCATGCAATTTTTTAGGCTGGCACGATCACTAGAAATTATCTAGTGTGCCCCTCTGCTTACAGCAGACATTACTTTGATGTTAGAAATGTGCAAAATAAATTTCTACATCCATTCTTTATTCTTTACAAAAAATAAAGTTTTTTAAAACTTTTTCTTTGGCTATCTTTAAAGAGGTTAGAGTTAAGATTCCTGGCTGAGTGAAGAATAGAACATCAAATAAAATTCACATACATATCTAACTAATATATTCTAAAAATATACAATTGTGTATTTCTTTCAGATTTGATTTACTTTTATAATATCCTTGATGTAAAAACAGACTACAAAAAGAAGTGTCTCCTTTATCCACTCCTTTTCTTATTCCCATTAAAGCTATGTATATCCCCTCATTTTAAAATTCTGGCTGTGTGATTCATTCCACTGTGTTGCAGTAATTGTTACGTTTTCACACTTTTCCTTCAGCATTAATTATTCAATTTCATCTGTTTAGTAATTGTGCTTTCAGACAATAGAAAACTATAGGTAAAAGAAAATCTGCTGCCTCAAAAAATTTGGAGCTCAGCA
The DNA here is from genome assembly GCF_019232065.1 of Centrocercus urophasianus. Taxonomy (NCBI): domain Eukaryota; kingdom Metazoa; phylum Chordata; class Aves; order Galliformes; family Phasianidae; genus Centrocercus; species Centrocercus urophasianus. The sequence continues at coordinate 31,291,433 of NW_024884142.1, forward strand.
TGGATTTCCTGCAGCGTTTGCTGAATCTTCCAGAATCTGCTATTTGTTTTCTTTAAAAAAAAAAGAAAAAGGAAGTTCCCACAATAACACATTTTAGGAAAAAAAAGATTTCACTGTGTTCTAAATATTTCTAAACATTCCTGTGTTCAAAAGTATTTAGAAGTATTTAGAAGAAAATGAGAAGATAAGTTCTTCACATTCATCTTACTGCATTATTAAGTATATCACTGTAATTACCAACACTGATAATCAGAGCTGCTGATTGTCATAGCAGAACCGATAGGCTATGACACTTATCCTCTGTGACTAACCTCTGCCACCTCTGAAACCCCATTCATTTGAAAGTTTTTCTTTAGTATAATAGAAGCTTTGACTACACAGGAATACAACAATTTACTTTTAAAGATTTGCTTTTTCTTAAAGAAAATATAACAAGAAAAGAATGTCAAGATTAGTCAGCTGAAAATGGTAGCCTTTACTGTCCAGCAGTGAAGATTTCTCAGCTTAACATATTTTACTATCTAGCCTGAAACTTAATACAGGCTGAGCATTGAAAAAGGAAATGAAAAATACACATGAAATTTTCATAGAACTTCCAAAGCAATGAAGAAAAGGATTTACTTACATATTTTCTCAATATGTTTTAATTTATTTTAAGGAATTTGAGCATCAATTATCACCTATTTTTCTTTAAATCTATACCCAGTCTCTGTTTGAATTTGCATCTGCAACCAAAAAGACTCCTGTGGGTCAGGAGACATGAACACACCCAAAACAGAAAGGAGGAAGAAAACAAGTTCCAGATCTTTCCATGTATTCCTTTCCTCACTTGAGGTTCATTAGTAATTTGGACTATAATCTGAGTTTGAAAGCGCGCTCTTAAGCAATGACAACTAGGGGGCAAAGTATAGGGAGGAAAAGGAAACTACTATAGGAACATAGTGAGGTATAACTGTTAAGTGCAGGAAAAGGAGATAGCTGAGGTGAAGTAGGTCAGGTCATGCCTCTTCTAGTGATAGATGGATCTGTGACATTCTATCTCTTGAGAGACTAAGACTATTTACATTATAAGTTCTTAGGTTGTTTGGCTTGTCTGATGCACAACTTTGAGAGAAATTGAAAGAGAACTAAGCAGTACTAAAACTAATTTCATCCTAGCTTAATTTTAGTACAAGTCCTATCAATATTCTTACTCTTTATGATCATTCACACTTATCAAAGCAAAATTATTCCAGAAAAACAACCACTTCATAGAAACAAGATAGCAATGTAATGTCCCACTGGATTGTTGTAGGACCCATGCATCTTCTAATATGACATGATTATTTTTCCCATTTGTCCTCTGTAGGCCACTCAGTTCTGTACTCTCAATTGATTGCTCTTCTAGCCAGTGGTACTATGATAAAACAAAGTTCTTCAGGTAGAAAAGTGTAATTTTACCATTAGTAGAGCTAAACATATGTTTTTCAAATGTCAGATTTTGGAACATTATAGGATTTATAACCATTAGTTGAAACACTGGATATATTTTTTTTCTTCTTTCTCATTGACCTGCACTGTCAATGTTCTTTCCAACCAGTATACTTGTAATTGTTACTACTGCAATAGTAAATTTATCACACCAAAATTGTAGTTGCAATTAGTTGAAGAAGTTCACACAACAGAAAATTTGCAAAGAAAATGATAAAATTATTTACAGTAGATGAAGAATAGTGGCTGACAATGATGTATTCTCTCTGGCCATAAGATCTGGAGCTGTTTCAGAAGTAAATGTAAACAAAAGCTTTAACATGGTGGAGCACCAGGACCTAGTTCTGGAGCTATGCAAGAATTGAAATGAACAAAATTATGCTATTAATGTAGCAAGAAATACAGATCATGTTTAAAAAGCTAGAGTTATTGTTTGGAGCTTCTAGAAAGGAAAACATTTGCTTGAGAGTGTTTAGCTCTGCCACTGTGTACAATACATCCATGGTATGTAGACAACCGCAGACTTACATGAAAGAACTGCAACAGTAAATTTGCTTCCTTTCACATAATAAAATGCCTTACCTGTAAAAAAAAAAAAAAAAAAAAAAAAAAAAAGGCAGTTTCTTGCTCTGTTAAACCACACTGCAAGTAATTAATTTATCCCTATGTTAAAGAGAGTTATGCAAAGAGAGCAGGAAAGGTTAATGAGTAGCCGAAAAAGATGTTCATATCCTGATGATCGGAAACTTCCTGATTACCATACTAGATTTCTCATTTTTCCCTGACCATCTGAAGGTTTGATAATTAATCCCAGCTTTGTCACCTAGACTCTCAGTATTGCCAATAAAGATATTTCATAAGTGCCAATAATGGGTAAATCAGCTTTGAGAGGTGATCAACACTCACTTGGCAGTACAGACAGTTCAAACTTTGACATGGGTAAACATAGATCAGATTGGGAAACGTGTGTTTCCAGAATGTTCTCTGCTTGCATGTGGTGATCCCATGCATCTATTCTGTCAAACATGTTTGATTTTCATAATGACGTACAAATTTCATGCCCGCATGCAAGTCACTTGTTGGGAATGGTACGTAGCCAATGTTAATTTTCCACCTATTTGGTTAGGACAAGTTGGAGTAAATCAAAACCATGTTAGAGACTATGTTAAATATTTAACGATGTCAGCCTTGTGCCACTGCATGGGAATCTTGCCTGGCACTATGCACGCAGTTTTAGAGGGTAAAAGCAGCCCAAACATTTTTTTTTTCTTAATATTCATAGGTCATTTTAAAATCTGGATATTTTTAATGAACGAATGAACAACTTTAATTTTTTACCTAAAAGCTATTCATCCATCATTTTTACATTAATTGACACTAGGCAATGTAAGACTCTGCATTGCTAAGTGGCAAAAAACAGGCCTCCTGCTGAAACATTCAAATGTTCCAAGTCTACTTTTAGCTAGTTAAATATCTAGCAATTCATGGAATACTTAATCTAGCTAAACTAATGCTGCAAAGCAGTAGGTGGTAAATGGTAAAGATTTAGATCCAGCTCTCTAGTATAAAATTATCTCTACAGTCTTTATGTCCTCTGGTTAAAAAAATAATAAAATTAGACCTTGTTAGCATCTTATTTTAAAATAGTCATAGAAATATGCAGAGCTAGAATTACACCTCTGTTGGATGTTTCTCTTGGAAGTGTCAGATTTACATAAACATATTTAAAGCAACGTTGAAATAAAAATATTGGAAAAATGTAGCTAACAAAGTAGTGCCATCACACTGGAAAAGCTCCTGTTGCTAAATCTCCCATTCCATTCTTACTTTACATTGTTTACATTGTCATAGAGTGAGCCTTAGCATAAACCCCAAAGATTTACCTTGAATTTTATGCAGTATAGAATATCATATTTCACAAAGTTGTATTCATTTGCATTATATCATCATAGCAAAGATGTAAAAATTAAGTCTCAGAGTTTTCTTCAGAGAAGGCAAATATTCATATTTATTTTCTGGTAAAAGTCAAATAATAAGTGCATAATCGGTACCTATAATTAACAGTAAAGATAAGATGCAGTAAGTACAACTGCAGGATGACCACTAATAGTCCAATTTCTGTGTTTTCCTTGCAGAACTACATTTTTTTTCATTTTAGGAACCAAAAATTTCACATTTCCTGTTGCTTTCATGCACTGTGGTGATCAAGGTGGATAACACACAGGGAAAAGGCTGTGCAGATGGTCTCTGTATTTTTCCATGACAATGACATATTACTATGCAAATAAAAATATTTCTTGGAATGTGTTCCATTCCCTCTGTCACTGCCTCATCTTCTGTATCTTTTTTCTTGTCTACATAAAAGCAAAGCAGTGCAAGAAATTTTTCCAGTCACTGAACTGGTCTTCATTTCTTCTTCCGATGTAACACAATGAGGTCAGTTCACGAGCAACAAAATATGCTAGTATAGTTAACAGCATGTAAAAACACAGTACATGTAAAAATATAATTTCTCAGACATCCCCATCAACATAGGTATGTTTATGAAGAAATATTAATCAATAATAATTATTTCCTGTTATGACAGAAAAATGCTAGCTGTTGATCATCCATAATACGGATGAATATGTGTTTCATTGTGTAGACATAATTTGATGTGGTAAACATATACTTATTTTAGTTATTTCCTTTTGATACTGTAAAGATTATTCATATTTACAAATATTTCTTCCTCTTCTATATCCCTTAATGCAATCTTCATAATACATATTTTCAAATGATTTATTTATTTTTAGTGCAAAAAGTATTTAAGCATTTTGAAATAGTTCTTTATAGCTTGGATTATTTATTACAAACTAATTTAAATAATTAAAAAATAAAAGAAGAACAAAACCAAAAATATCTAGATAAATTTAATTGCCCAGGGTAACCAAAGTATCTGTACTGCATTGCTACTTATATGCCCAATGATACAGAAAAATCAATACATCATACTTTAAAAGTACTATTTTTATGTTTGTGCATAGTTCTTATATTATTTAATTATCTTCAAAGAACCTTTCTGTTTTAGGAAGAAATATAGAAAACTATTTAATCAATAACATTTTTCCTTTGATGTTATCATAACCCGTTTGCTTTTATCAGGTTATGAAATGTTTATGGTTAAACAAAGCTTGCTGAATGTTTATTTGATTTATCAGCTTTCTGCAGGTGGTTTCTTTTCAGAAAATAAACTGAAGACTTGGGCGCCTATCCAGAACAGCCCATGAGCACATGCCCTATTTTAAGCACAGTTTATTGTTTTGGTGTTCATTTATTTATTTATTTATTGCCTGGATCTAAACTTGTATTGGCATGAGACCCCAGTTCTGTTCTTTTTCTTTTGTCCTGTCTTTTCCTTCTTTTCTCATGACTTAGGAGAATGAAATAGTCTTAATTATGATGTAGTGCAAAATTCTATGGAGGAATGTACAAGTTTTTCTTGTTCACACTATGAACTGTGCAGACACCTGGAAACTTTATCTTTAGTTCTCTACACATCAGCTTGTCACCATTTTTCAACAGTTAGTTTATACCATAATGGCACCATGAGTGGGAACCTAAGTCACTGTTTCTCTGCTGCCGAAGTAATCATACACCTGTTTTCTGCTGGAAAAATCACAGCAGTTGATGTCTTGGCTTTTTAACTTACAAGACGGTGATAAACTAGCATGATGTAAACATCTGAATTTGTCAGACTTTCTCTTAGTGTTTGCAAACTGAACAAGAACAGCACAACACTGGCACATGTGTCTCTTTCACATGACAGAAAATAATGTAACCAGTAAAAAAATTATAAACATGGCTAGCAAGGGCAGAGAAATCTTCCTGTTTGTTTCACTTAGAAAACTAGAAACACTGCTTAAAACTATCACGTGAATAATAATCATATATTTCCAGAGCACGAGAACATCTGAGGTATGTTCAGCCATCTACATAAGTCCATTAGAATTGCAACAGAAACCTTTTCCTTATGGTCCACAGCTTATGTGCAAACCACAGCACACTGTACAGACTGAAGTTTTAAGTTAAATAAAAATAAATGAAGAAAAGGAAAGAGAAGTAACTTCAAATGTAACTGTCCCCTGAAAAAAAAGAGATAATTGTTGCCAAGGTTTAAATATATGTAAACTTAGATACTAAGTTAATTGAAATACTACAAAGAATTCTAGGAATTAGAGTACCAACCCACAGAATAGAGACAAAAATTCAAGAATTTAACCTACGGGAAATATTTCCTTGACTTCAGCACTGGTGATGTCCCATCTTAAAAGACTCTTTATAAGATGGTGTCTAATATCCTATCTCTAGTTGTGACCAATCTCTAATGTTTTATGAAATCTTTCCATCCCATGCTACAAAGTGGAGATAGGCATCAAAAGGAGAAAAAAATATTGAACCCAGTAGATGTCTTATCAAAGTGGTAAAGCTTTAAATTAACACGTTATCAGACGTAAAGCATCTTATGCAATAAACAAAGACAGATGACTCCTTTAAGCCTTCCTCAGTTGGAATAACTTCAGTGTCTGACACTCCCTAACACATCCTACAGTTCCTTATATGTGCTTACTTAAAAAAAAAAAAAAAGTAAATGGCTTAGGTTCTGTTTCTATAGCAATTCAATTTCATGAACTGATCAACATCTTTTTCTGTATGTTTGACATCTCCTTATAACTAGAATCTCTCTCACTTTCTTATTTCAGATACAGTATTCGAGACACTCCTCTAATAAGTCAATTGCTGGGGTGCTGTTAGTCTGATCAGTATTCTGGACATTGTCTTGTGTTCTTCTAAGTACACTAAAGAAGCTCACTTTCAGAAATTCCCTCTTTTAGCCTAATAATGGAATGTAACCAGTCACACTTGGTAACAATAATACTGTACTAAAAAGAATAAATAATTCCTAAAACATCTTTACATCTGCTGGCCAAAACATTAAAAAACAACAACAACAACAACAAAACAGATACAAGTTTGCTGGTGAACTTATTTGTTCTACTTTCTAATAATATTTTCCCATGGTCCACTATCACTTTTGGCACTTTATTTTACTTATCTTGCTCTTTCAGTGATTCTCTGGCAAATAAGCCACACCTCACATCATTTAAAAATAAGACAAATAACTGTTTAGCATCTCTATATCAGTCATCATTACAGTATCTTAATGTTTCATAAATATTAATTTCAATCTTCCCCTCATCTTAGTAAAAGAAAGGGATGGTAATCCTGTTAAATTAAGCGGAGATAGGAATTATAAAGAAGCATGGTGGGTGAAATACTGAACATAAACTAGCCGTGTGTGCTTGTAGCCCAGAAAGTCGAACATGTCCTGGGCTGCATCACAGGTGTAGCCAGCAGATCAAAGGAGGTGATTTCTCATGAGATCCCACAATGTTAAGTATAAAGGAAAAAATGAAGAAGTTATTAATAATAATCATTAAAAAAAATTAGTTTTCAATGACTTAAAATACTACCACTGATGTTTTGTGGAAGAAAGACAGGGTTAATTAATCAAACAGTTTACCTTTAACATTCTCTGCCTATTTGTTCAGTATGCACCCTTCAATTTTGAAGAAAAAGCAGACAGGATGATACAAGTGACATGTTTTCTTTCCCTAGTACTGAGTCATTCTATCAGCTGGCCATCCTCTCATTGCATTGGAGTGTGACATAATTATCATATCACATATACTCCAGTAAAGTCTATCTTCTACCTCTTTCTTCCTTCCTTTACCAATCTGTCTTGAACTACTGTCTACTTATCTGATTATTATTTTTCTAATCCAGCAAATCTTGATCTCATTCTTTTCAAATTTCTCACTACAGACTAGGGATCCTTGCTCAGTCCCCAGCAATATCACAACATAACAATCTCCAATCCTATTATTTTTCTCTGAGCACCTTTCCTTTCTGCTAAAGCACTTTTCTCTTTCTTACTGTGAGGATGGTATCTAAGCAGGGAAGAGAGGGTACCATTTCCAGCCATGGAGTGGCAGAGAAAACACTTAGCCACAGCTTAACATAAGCATGGCATACAGACCTGTTTTGCAATTTTGGTCACTGAAGTCTACTAAGTCTTAACATCTTGTGTGATACCTATATTTTTTTTTGTGAGATCTTTTGCATTACAAAATGGAGATTCTGAAGCAAAAAGCACAGTTCTCGTACATGTGCTACCTTCTTCATTTATACAGGTCTTGATCAGGAGATTTACATAATTTCTGTTGTGAATTTCAATGTACTCTCCATATTTATGGAGTAACATTTTGTCTTGTTTTAAAGAGTATCAAAAATTCATCTGAATTGCTGCATATAGCTTTCACAAACAAATAATCTTTCCTAAAGTTTAGTACAAGATTATTAGTGACTGAAAAAAGGGTCAGATAGCTTTAAAAGTAGCATCCTCACTGGCTTCAACCATAATTCATCTAAAAATATTTATTTCAATTCTTTCTTTTCCAAAAGTATTGATATTGTTAGCGTCATGTTAAAGATTCAAATGATCCAGAAGAAAACTCAGAGGAAAAGGATAGACATGAAGGCTCCTGGGAACAAAGCACAGCTAATCTGGAGTATTGAATTGCCTGACAATTCAGATAATACTTTTAACTTTAAAGAAATTCTGAGTCACCAAATACTTGTTTTACCTAAGTATGTTTACAACAATAGGTCAGTTGTCATCCATGTTCCTAACCCGGTCAAGTTGCTTGAAGCTCAGCCTCATGCATTAAATGTGCTAGAAGTCAACAGACCTTTTTAGATTTCCCCTGCAAAGTCAAGGCTTGCATAATTTATAGACCCTGCAGTTTGAATGAAAAATATTACTGCTCATTTATTTCTCAGTAACATTTATGAAATAAATCTGTATCTCCACTGGAACCAAAAGCAAACTATAGCAATAGAAAAGGAGATCACAAGAAATAATAACAAAGGTAATTTTTAAATACAGTGCCATCGGTATTTTCTACTGCCAAACGTAGATAAGTCAATAAGCAAAATTCTGGTTTTGAATGTACAGCAGGAAAGCATAGCACCTCTTGTGCTTTATGCTGTTGTTGGCCTTGCAGCACGTCTTCTTGTGAATCCAGTTCTTAGTCCCTGCTGTATGCACTGTCATATAGCCCTTTTTTTTCATTTCTTCTTCTGAGATATTCATAACTATTTTTTTTTTTTTTTTTTTTTTTTTTTTTTTTTTTTTTAATGGTGAGCAGTAGATATCAGGCCAGCAAGTGATTTAAAAGCTTTCCTAAAAATGTATATATTTGATTAGATTTAATTAATTCAAAGAATTTGTATTTTTCTGATAACTTTCTTAAAATGAATAAAGTAATACAGTCAGTATCAAACTTCCAGCTTTTCAGAAATTGACTAACATATCTGCTAATTTGAAATGTATCATCTTAATACACATTTAATCAAGCCAATAGACCTTAAATTACTCCTGATTTAGTATTCAAAAAGACTTTTCAAGGGGGTATTTTCACTGAGCCAAAAAGCATTAGCTCTGGCTTTTCTTCCTGAAATTAGTAGACCTATAAGACTTAATAAAGGTGTGAGAGAACAAAATGGATAAATTAAAGACACAAGATATTGTATATTTTCCTAATATTTTCCTAAACGTAATAAATAATTATAAATCCTATTAATTACTTACCTCATATGTTACTGGTTCTAAGGACAATTTCCCTAAGTCTATATTTATGCAAGCTGGCATTTCATTCTGCAGCTATCAAATAGTACCATATGTGCTGCCTTTTCTAAGAGGGATAATAAGTTATATTTGGAAACATTTGTTAAAATGTAAGATAAGTAAAATTTAATAAAGTATTCAACTAAAACTGGATTAATATTCTCCTTTAATTCTATTCCATTCAAGATTTATGCCGTCTTCATCACTGTTAGACTATGAATGCCTCCCTATTTTGCCCTATTCAGCTGTGTATTAGTATGTAGGATTCATCTCAATTATATTAAGGCTAAAACTTTAGATTATATTAATCTAAATCTTAGGTCTCTTGTCAAAAAGTATCATCTGACCATGTAGTCAACTAATAAGCTAGTCATTAAAGAATAAATACCCTGAGATGCTGATTCATCTCACCCTCAGTTTACTGTCAAAAATACAAAGGATTAATTGTTCTAGGGGAGATTCCTATTGGTGGCAAGTTAAAAATTTTGCGTATAGTTTTTTGTTTGATAGGTTTGTTTCCCTTTTGTTTTCCCTTTTCACCATTACCTGACATTGCACCTATCACAGGTGGACAGAGGAAGCTTTTACACATAGTATCATCTATCATCCTCTCCTTCCCACAGGAGCCAGGAACTTGCAGGTCTAATTCTCTGAGACAGTCAATGAGAGCTTATGAAATACCATAGGAGCTCACTGACTGGAGACATATTCTGTATTAAGCTCTATTTTATTTTATTTTATTTTATTTTATTTTATTTTATTTCTGCATAAAGCACGTCATTTTCAGTTATTTCTTATCTATTCAATCTCTTTTATTTTTTTATAGGCTACTCAGATAACCTGTCAGTTTTTAATGTTGACATACATAAGAAATCACAGAATCACGGGCTTTGGAAGGGACCTCCAGAGATCACTGAGTCCAACCCCACTCCTACACCAGGTAGCATACAATAGATTGCTGTCAGGTAGCATCCTGACATGTTTTGAATTTCTCCATAGGAGACTGCACAACCTCTCTGAGCAGCATGTTCCAGTGCTTCTTCCCCTTATCTTAAAGAAGTGTTTCTGTATGTAAGAATGGAGGTGAGTTGTTAATAACAGAATATTACAAGCCATTTCAGTGAATTTAATGTGTGACTAAATGTGGACTCAGAGGGCAGTTTTATGGTAGATGATTCCACTACAACTAAAATTCCAGTTCAGCCTTTTCAAAACATGGCTGTACAGACATAGCAAGAGTCACTTTTCTGGATAGCAACAATCCTGCAACTATATGTCAGTGCACAACACTTTGAAACTCAGTGAATTGTATCTGAGTACAGGAGTAGTGATCACTGTCATGATATTCTGCAGAACAAAGGAATATCAAATTTAAATAGTTGGATCCAATAATACAAATATAAGTGAAATTCTTACCACTTCAAGTTTGTATTCATATATCCCAACAAAACTTTAGGTAAAATGTATCAATAAAAATCAATAAGTCAGAATCAGTAAGTCAACCAATGAGGAAAAAATCAAGTCAGAATATTACAGAACAAAATTTTAAAAGGCTTAATTTTTTCCAATTTATAAACAGAAGCACAGGATCATCTAGGTTGGAAAAGACTTTCAAGATCACTAAGTCCAATCATTATTTTTATCTACTGAGTCCCATCACTAGACCTGCACACCTCTTCAGGGATGGGGACTCCTTCACTGCCCTGAGCAGCCTGTTCCTCTCTCTGTCACTGAATAAACTTTTCTTAATATGCCATTTAAACCTCCCTTGGCCCAACTCAAAACCATTTCCTCATCCAATCACATGTCATCTGAGAAAAGAGACCAATATCCATCCTGCCACAGCCTTTATTCAGGTTGCTATAAGAGTGATGCGGTCCCCCTTAGCCTCCTTTTCTCCAAATTAAAAAAAAATAAAAATCAAACAAGTGGCTCAGACACTGTTAATAACTTTTTTTTTCATAGAATCACCAAGGTTGGAAAAGCCCTCCAAGATCATTCAGTCCACCTATCACCAATATTTCCGGCTAAACTATGTCCCTCAGAACAACATCTTGAACACCTCCAGAGATTGTGACTCCATCACCACCCTGGGCAGCCTATTCATCTGTATCTCACCATTCTCTAGGAGAAGAAGTATTTCCTAATGTCCAAACTGAATCTCCTGTGGCACAACTTGAGGCCATTCCCTCTAGTCTTATCCCTAGTTACGTGGAAGAAGAGGTGGATCGCTACCTCACCACAACCTCCCTTCAAGTAATTGTAGGGAGCGATAAGGTCTCCCTTGAGCCTTCTCCAGACTAAACAATCCCAGCTCCCTCAGGGTCTCCCCATAAGACTTGTGTTCCAGACCTCTCATCAGCTTCTTTGCCTTCTCTGAACACACCCCATTGCCTTGATGTCATTCTTGTATTGAGGGGCCCCAAACTGAACACAGTTCTTGTGGCGCAGTCGCACCAAAGCTAAGTGCAGAGGGACGATCACTTCCCTGCTCCTCCTGGCAACGCTATTTCTGATACAAGCCAGGATGCCGTTGTCCTTCTTGGCCACCTGAGCCCACTGCTGAGTGATGTTCAGCAGATTGTCCACCAATACCCTCAGGTCCACTTCCTCTACATAGTCCTCCAGCCAATCTGCTCCAAACCTGTAGAGTTGTCTGGGGTTGTTGTGGTTAAAGTGCAGGACCCAGGTCTTGTTGAACTTCATTCCACTCGTCTCAGCCCAGTGATTCAGCTTATTCAGATCACTCTGCAGGGCCTTCCTTCCCCCACATAGATAAAAACTTCCTGCCAAGTTGGTGTAATCTGCAAACATACTGAGGGTGCACTCCGTGCTCTCATCCAGGTTATAAAACCTGTTTTAATATACCTAAATACAAATATTTTAACTGATTATTGAAAGCCTGATTATCTGCAGAGAACTTAGTAGGAACTCCTAGAAGAACAATACTGTGAGTAGTTCTTTGTTTCCATAGCAGAAATTCTTCATTATATACAACTAATAGTGCAAGCACAAAAAACTGCAACCTGGATAGGCATTTTAATTAAATAAGTAAAACTCACAGTTTTTTTTCAGTTTATATTAAGTAGATCAGATGAACTTTTAAAGGATTTATGGAGATCAATTATCTGAGATTTTTATTTAGCTCAGCCTGTGCAGAACAGGTTGCCATTTTTCAGTGCTTTGTGCAGAACGGTGTGCCTTATGATGTTTTACTAAAAAGTGCTCAGAAAATGCAGTCTCTTTCATCTTTCCATAATCTTTCTTATTTCACGTCCTTCCTTGAGATCATTTAACTTTTTTTCTGTGTATTAATTTCCTTAAGTATTCCCAATTCCTTCATGGGCTACCAACTTCTCTGAACAAAATGTTCTTCTATTTCTTTGTCAAACTTTCTACTAATCCCCTGGTCCATACTTGAAAAAGATAGCTCTCTAACCAGCCATGAATTAATTCTTTGGTTTTTTTTTTTTTTTTTTTTTTTTTTTTCCCATTTTGTCATTTTATAGCAGCTGAGTTAAATTTTTTATTCTCTGGATCTCTCATCTATATTTCTTTGGTTGTATTAAAGAGCATAACCTGATATGAGAAATAGCCAAAGCTCATCATAAAGTGTCAGCTATTGTTTTTAGCTGAAACGGAATGAGAGGAAGACCTAGAACAAAGCTTTGTCTTTGTCTTTCCTGCGCAGGGACACAAGGGAGAAGCATACATGCCTAATCTTAAACTTTGAAATCATATCACAAGAGTTCTACTCTGCTTTCAAAGATGTAATTTACTTCAACAATGACTCAAGTATGGAAGTCACAATTCTAAGAGTAGTGCTGGAGAAGAAAAATAAAAAGAAGGAATAAGAAAAATACTTCTATTAATCCTCTGAATTACTGTACATTATTTTATGTTTGTATGCAGTTAAAGCTAAAAATTCCCTTACAGAAAGCACTTATGCCCTTCTATATTCTCATTCATAAAGCAAAAATAAACCTAAATCTCCCCTTTTTCATTCTACTCTCACTAGGAACATTTTTTTTACTTTGAAGCAGTTAATGTCATGAACTATACAATTGATTGGTTAGTCAGTAACTGAGCTAAAGTCTGCTAGACTGAATCAGTGATGCAATGTTCCAAGGGAATTTCACCTTTTTCCAAAGTAATAAGGTTGTAACATACTGATTAACAAAACTCCTATCTAATGATGATAGGATATTGCTGAGAGTCATAACATAAACTTTCCTTTTTTTTTTGCTTCTGATCATCTAACCTTTAGCTCTTTGATCGTGCATGCTCCCTTCTCAGAAGAGATTGGTTCATCTTACCTATATCCATTTGCTAATGGTCCAAACTGAGGTTTTCTTGCTCAATAAACAAACAAACAAACAAACAAACAAATAAATTTGCCCCTATTTAATGCGCATATAAGTCTGGGAAATTGTATTATTTATTAATAATTGTTTTTAACTGTCTGGAGAAGAGGAGGCTCAGGGGAGACCTCATTGCATTCTACGACCTCCTGAAGGGAGGTTGTGGTGAAGAGGGATTTGGCCTCTTCTCAGTAACCAGCTTCTCGGAATACTCTTCAGCTTGTCCAAAATTCTGATGTAAGCTTCCTAAAATTTACTATTTAAAACTGATTACAGATCTTTTTATTGATCTGGATCACTTTTCAGATTGAAATCCACTACTGTTTCAGATTATGAAACAAAGTGGACAGACCCAAAATTGAGATCTGCCCATAATGGCTTCTTCAAGAAAATAAAGGATTTTTAATTCTGGAATCTATAAAACACATGGGAAAAGGAACAGTGGACTTTAGTCCCTGCTTTAAGGATTATTCAGGAACTTTGTTATAACTGAAAAATAACAATAAAGGAGTAAATTAACTATACTCAGCGGCTGGAAAAAAGGAGGAAATACTCGTAAATGGCTTTTGGCATAAAAATGGATGCTAAACACTATATTGTGAAAATATCAGTTTTGAATGGTAGGTCATTCTAGGAGCAACTTTTAGACCAAGGTACTCTCAAGTTACATTTTCCACAAAGTCTAGCTCAACATTCTGAAGACTGAAATATACATTTAGGAATGAAAAAGCACCTGCATAGCTCAGCTGTAAAGATAGTAGTGTACCGTTCATTTGTAAACGTTAAATTGTTACTCTGTTATCTCCCTGAATACTGAGACAGCACCCTAATAATCTAAGTCCTATCATTAACACACTGCAGTAACAAAATTTCAGTTTATATTAACTTCTCTATCAACTGCTCATTTAATGGAATAGCTGCACAGCAGACCCACGTAATTAACAATGACAAGTCTCTTACTTATGTTTCAGATTATTTCTCACAACACTTGGAAATCTCGATGATAGATTTCTGTATTGATAATTATAACAATTTCTCTGTTTTTTAATGTATTTGTGGTGGGTTCACCAAGTCTGTTTTAGCAACTCCTAAACTTCTCCTTATTTCATGTAGCAAATTAAGGTCTTGTTCTTATATAGAAAAGGCCAGAAACTCTCATCTGGGACTAACAAAGAAAGGTTTAGCTTCAGGGTACCTGGACAATCAATTGTTGCTTAATTAGGTTTGTAATTACTAGTGACTGTCTCATTATAAAAAGCAAATTATATTGATGTGCCATTTGAACTTATCCCCATAGCATTAGTTTGTGGTCATAAACATCAGTAATTCAGGCTGCAAATCAGTACTAATGTTTGCTTAGATCCAGAAAGCAATTCTAAAGGTAGTATTAGAGTTGCAGAACAGGACAAATGTTATCTTATTTTGGGCAAAAGAATTTCAGATCTTTATTCTGGCAAACTTGAACTGGATTCCCATGTAGTTCAGATGCAGTCAAGCCAACACTCAGTAAAAAACAGAGTTCTGACAGAATGATTGATAAGAACCTCATGAAATAACAAGCAAATCAGTGACTGTATGCAGACATAGGTAACAAAGCAATATAGATCCTGGCTCAGTCAAGAATCTGAAATGTGACATGAATGTGTCAGATTGAACTAAACACATTTAGCAGTCACATGAGAGACGTGGATGTCTCCAAAAGGGATTAATTAACCTCATTTAAGATGAGTATTTGAAATACATACAATTATATACTTCAGAATACGTTTATTTTTCTTCCTCTAGGAGCCTGGAGTGATTAGTTCAGATTATGTTGTCTCTCTTTTATATAGTACGTGAGAATAATCCTATTCCAAGTGTTCCTTTGCCTAAATATCCTGAGTGATCTGATTAGGCATTCTTTCTCAGAGCATGCTTAATTGGTACTGGCTGTTTTAAGCCCCATATGACTGAGTCTAACTCAAGTTTTATCCAGTGTCTTAACGACTAAAGCAAGGTATGGTGCCTGGTACCAATTCACTACTCCGCCTAAAATTTCCCACTTTTCAGGATGCTACTTTGACCATATTGCTGTGGACTATACAGTTTAATGTAAGAGCCACTGGACTAGAGTTTGAATATGAATATATAAATATATAAATATATAAATATATAAATATATGAATATATAAATATATAAATATATAAATATATAAATATATAAATATAT
>NW_024884142.1:31307211-31322992 GCF_019232065.1 Centrocercus urophasianus
AATATATAAATATATAAATATATAAATATATAAATATATAAATATATAAATATATAAATATATAAATATATAAATATCTAAATATATTTTGGTTTAACATTCAAAACCATGAGAGACAAAATAAAGAAAAAAAAAAGTCATATCATTGACATCTTCACTGCATGTAATAGTTATATAATGTAAAAAAAGAAGAAAAAAAAACAACAGAAAGGAAAAAAAGATACCAAGTAAACAGAATAATTTGACTAGAATTGAAAAAGGTATTTCCTCCCTCTGCTATTTAGCGTATTAGCATATACAGAACGTTTCCTTTTTTCCTCACATTCAAAAATAACCTAGGTGAATATACAGGACATTGTGACAGCACAAGCAGGAGTGGGTGGGTGGAAGTAAACACCTTATTGTGAGGCAAGTGAACCTTCTTAATTTATTCATCTATTTTTTTGCCAGCTCATAGTGATCATCCTGAAAGTGAAAATTTATAAACAAATGCAAAAAATATTTGCAATGAATGCACATTCTTGAATTTCAGACTACCACTAGAAGCATAATTCTTTCTACATTTTACATAGGGCTCTACTAATGAAAGAAGTCTCAAGTGACTGGATAAACAAGATTTTGTTCTGTTGGTTGTCACAGTAAGGGGAAAAGGATCCACTGCAACAAACATTGTTGTGCTTTCTGTAAATACACTGTAATTATGTAATTATGAGCATGACTGAAAAACAGAAAACCTATTTGGAATTCCATATGCTTCTTTAGGGCAGCATGATATATTTAAGATATTCTTACTTGTAAGGCACTAATTAAAAATAAAGTTAACATAATTTGATAGAAAATATAGTCTAATGCCTGTCTTCTTGGTAAAAGTTATTGTTTAAATCAGAAAATACAAAGATGAAGTAAGAAAGACATTTTATTTTGAAGATCAGAAACTTTTGGACATTTTATTTGTATTCTCAGAAGGATAACATGCTAGTAAAATTTGTACATGAGAACATGACATACATAAAATACTGGGGATGGAGGGAAGATTGGAGGATTGAAGGGGAAAGCCTAGGTATCATGATAATGCAACAGTATGATTTTTCCTGTTTTACTCTTGGAAATTGCACATAGGTTTTTGCTTGGTTATATTTTTGTGTTTGTTTGTTTGTTTTCTTGTTTTGTTTTACTTATGTATTTGTTTAAATTAATCTCTAGTCTATTGTACAGGTGCTACTTCATTTTTCAGCCTTGGACAGGGAGATCAGCGTCTGGAAGAAAGGCCTGGCTGGAGTACTGTCTTTTGTGAAGACCCGATTTGAAGGAGTATCTTTGAATTTGGACCACCAACTTCCAGTTTGGAATGATGAGTAAGAACATCTGGAATTTGAAGAACATTTTTGTGTACAACAGAGGATTTCCCAAAACTTGAAAATGCATTTCAGTTTCACTCTGTTGAATGCATTAACTTCTCACTAGTTGTTGTTTGCCCCATATTGGTAGTGGGGTTTGGGGCTGTCCTGCTGAATAAAAGCAATGAGGAAAGATATAGCAGCCCATTCCTATCTGACATATATTGTAAATAGTTCCTGAAGGTATTCAAGGCCAGACTGGATATGTCTTTGGGCATCCTGCTCTAGTGGGTGATGATCCTGCCTGCAGCACAGGGGTTGAAACTAGATGATCTTTGAGGTCTTTTTCAACTCAGGCCATTCTATGATTCTATGAATGTGAACACATAAATTAACACATATTTACACGTACAATTAAAAATGCACAGGTATATCTATCAGGAATTAAGGTCATCTTTAATTTTCTTTAGACATACTGAGTCTCAGAAGTTACTTAAGAGCAAAGGATTTCTCAAAATGACTTCATCACCTAGAATGACTAGCATCATAGAATGGCTTAGGTTGTAAGGGACCCTAAACATTATCCAGTTCAAATCTTCCAATCCCCATGCCATGGGCAAGATTGCCAGCCACTGGGTCAAGCTGCCAAGGACCCTATCCAACCTGATCTTGAATGCTTTCAGAGATGGGCATCCACAACCTCTCTGGGCAGTAAATAAGTGTTGATTATTGAATCTTAAAGAAAAACCACTCCCCTTCCCCTCCCAGCTATTTTGTATAATGTCATGTTTAAAATAAAATATGCTCCTTTGTACTCGAAAAATTGGCTTCACCAAACAGTGTATAATTTCAAATTATGAAGCCCTTTTACTATTTTGCACTTAGAGATACAACTTGAAAACCCAGAAAATCAATATATACTTTGCTACTTGTTTACAACCAAATAATTGAAATATCAGAAGGGTGGTGAGCTATGGAGACTTTCTAATGACAATTCTTTCAGTACAAATGCAGATCTTAATGTATTTGGTACTACTTTTGAAAGTACTTTCTTTAGCACTCTGCTAAGAATATAGCTGTGTAAAATGAACCCCTGAAAACCCCAATGGCCCTTTTATGTCATCAGCATCTAAAAGGAAATCCTCATTGTTCTCAGGATTACTGCTGCATATAAGCCATAGAAACTCCACGCAGAGAAGAATATTATACAGATTCAGCCCAAAGTGACAAGACTTGTGGACAAGTCTGACAGCTATAAATGAGCTGTTACTTCTTTAAAGCTAGGAATAGTTTCAGCTGAACTCTGGTTCCTCTAAAAAATGAAAATAAAAAGAAACTGTCTGTATAAGGGAAATAATTCATGTTTTCACTTTTAGAGAAGAAAGGATTCTCCCTTATGATATAAAATCAGGAGAATCTGTAGGTGAAGAACAAGTCAAGGTTAATATAAATTATGTATCTGCTATTTAGTTGCAAGGCAGACAAAAAAAATCCTGACTTTCTTATCAAAGAACGACTGCAATATTATTTCAAAGGTATTCACTGTCATTGTAGGATTGTAGTTTTATAACGGGAGTAAGCATGAAGGTTGAACAGTTTACTTAATGAAGCACTAGCCTTTCATCCCTAGAACTACAATTTAAATCCATCTTTCAGTCCTAAATAGAATAAGTGGCTTCATCTTTGTCCCTCATGGACAGTAATTTGACACAGTTTAGATCAACTAACATCCATTTTGTCAGTGGAACACCAAACTTCAACTACCATGAAGGTTGAAATCTCACTTTTTAAGTAAATCACTTTTAAAAAATATACTTTGTTTGCTTAAAAATAAATAAATAACAACAAGTAAAATTATACAATGTAGATTCTGCTATAATCTCCAGCTTTTCTCGTTGTAACTCCCATTGCAATAGAAATTTTCTACCTCCATCTTCAGTATTAACCCCTCTAAAGTCCAGATTTTAACAGTGAACTTTGTGTTATCGCTATTATTTCATACAAAATGCTACTGAAAGCTCAATTCAGAAAGATTATGGAGTATTTTACACATATTTCTACAACCTTCTCTTTCCTTTCTCCAAAATTTCATTTCTCTCTCTCTCTCTCTTTTTTTTTTTTTTTTTTTTTTTTTTTTAAGAGAAAAAGTATACTTTTTCCACTCCTAGAGTCTCATTCTACAGCAATTTAAAATGGGTCAATGTAGATCATGAACACTTAGGCTTGAATTACTTCACCCATTTCTTTTTCAGTTTTTTGCTATTCTTTTCAGAGATCTGTCTGTAATAGTTTATTCTAACCGTACATTTTCAGCTCCTATTTTTTTTTTTTCTTAAGTTTCTATAAGATTTTTTGTCTAGATATGAAACTCTATTTATCTTATGCACACTACGGTGACATCTGCTTGAGCAAAGACCTAAAGAATGGTTTTATTTCAATAAGAAATTTTACCGAAGCATGGAACTATTTCTCAGTTATCTAATCTAGCAAATTACTTGCTTTTGTTCTTATTTTCAATAATATGAGTCATTTATATATTTATAACTGATAGGGATAAATCTGAGAATGTTTGTAGATGTCAATGTAGTGATATAATTTTAACAGACATAATGAATATGCAAATTACTTTTTGTGTGTGGCTTTCCACACACAAACAATGATGGTAAGAGACCCTGTAGCCAAATCTATCGGAGTTGAAAGATTTGCACTGCAAAATCATCTGGTGATTCAGTGAGCTAAATTTAGCATTGGCAAAATTTCAGTTTTCAGGCTATATGGCAGTTTCTTTTTAATATCAGTGAATTTTCTGAGCATTTCAGCTTCCAGATAAAGAACTTTCAAAACTGATTTTCTTCAGGAAATGTTAATCGATTCTCATTGTGTGTAATGAGTTAGGAACTTTTGTGTGTTTGTTTTTGTGTGTGTGTGTATGTGTGTGTGTGCAAACATAGAAAGTCTGCATTTCAATCACATACATCTCCACTGACTTGGGTTAAGGTCGGTTACATACATAATACTGCTTTGAAAACCTCTTTGTTTCTTCATGTCTGTCTTTGTAAAGATGAATTCATAGTCCCCTCCTCCCATGATTTGATGGGAAATTTGGTTTTTAGTGATTGCATCAGTTGTTCCTTATGCATATTTTGCAGTCTGCATTTTACTTCAGCTTGCTGAGTTCTATCAGAAGATTCTGTTCCTCTCTGAGTAGTGAAAGCTAAGCTCTCTTTAATGCATGTTCACCAAGGGTTTGCTAAGAGCAAAACCTGCCTTAGCAAAAGCAGCTTCAAAAGCATTGCATTTTGATTAATAGCAGATTTGTTTTAAATACTGTGTTTATATAAATAAAGTTATAATAATAAAAATAAAATTATAAAAATAAATGTATAATTCATAAGTTATCCAAATGCTAATTTTATTTAGCATTTTACTCGTATATTCACTAGAATATTCACTTTTTTTTTATTTAAAAAAAGAACCTTAAGGAGTATTATCCTCACTTTGTTGCTTAGATGCAATAGTAGGAATAGACAGTTGATTTCTGAATGGGTCACATCTTGTTTGCTTTGAAGGCACAATCTAAAAGCAATTTAAGAATGAATGTCTAGTAATTAATGTAGTACTGAAAACAAGATAATGCTTTTATCTACTGCTGACAGACAATAGCATACATTTATATAATTCATAATTAAACAATATCATGAGTGTATAGAAAAATGAAAAAATTGTTCTCCCTTTCCCCAAAATTATAATATCCTCATTGTTGTGGACAGAAAAAAAAAAAAAAAAAAAAAAAAAAAAAAAAAAAAAAAAAAAAAAAACCTGTACATTTTCTTTTAATCAATAAGGTATTCTTTTTTATCTAAATTCAACATACCTTATTCACAGCTATCCTAAAGCAGTCAATGAACTCAGCACATGGAAAAAGAAAACACTGGAACACTTTTTCCTCTAAACAGTATGATAATCCAGATCATTGTTGTCGTGTATCAAGATACATTCTTCCAAGAAAACAATTTAAAAGGCATGTTACATGTGACAGTGATGGTTTCCTGAACTCAACCCAATTCGGACAACACGGAAATATTTATTACAATTATCTGGAAGTTGATTACTTCTCTGAAAAATAGACATATATTTAGACTAATATTTTCATTTACTTCTGTCTACAAAATCTTTCCTTTACAACAATAAATTACGAAAACCCTTTTACACGGTAATACTTGAATAGTAGCAAACTCTAAGCTACTTCTTGGGGGAAAAAACAACAACAACAACAACAACAAAAACCAAAGATGAATCCAAGAACTGGATTTGACTTTACATGACACTTAAATTCGCCCTTCTAATCAACCTAAAATACCACAACAAGGAGCATTTAAAAGAGTTCATTTTTACAAAGTCTGTTCAGAGGCTTTTTCTCATAAGCTTTCAAGAACAGAAAGGCCATGACATAAACACTGTCCTGTCTGCAGAACAGAATCTAACAGATTTTGCTGTTCTGTTTATCATGAGAGATTCTGATAGCATCGGATTTAATTATTAAAGGTCTTGCTATTTGACGTTAAGTATTCATCACTAAATACTTTTGACGGAAGGAAAATCCATTTATATCCTCTGATTATCAGTTACATTTACGCGCTATAAAAAATGGTTATGCTTTGATGTTTTCTACGAAGTCATGATTTTTCAAGGAGATGCATTTGTCCCACCTTAAGGTATAGGCTATACAGCTGACATCTGTTATTACCTATAGGTCTGGAGTATGCTGATCCATAAAGATATTACCAAAGAAAAATCTATATGATACTAATAAATTAAAAGTGACATCCACCTCATCATCATCATGAAAGGAAAACAGAAAAGGTCGTGGAAGCAAATATCTCATTATCAAGTGTGACACAGATTTAATTTGGGTAATTTTTCACGGATGTTTGCTTACTGGGCTCTGGCCTTTACATTTTCTTGTTTCTTCAAATATCTAAAGCCAATGTTGTTAATTTCTTATTGACAAAGTATCTCTACAATAAATGAGTAATAAATCCAACAGTGTCCTCATATGTTTTCAGTTTGTTTGTTTGCTTTTTTCCCCTCATGTGCAGAGGGAAGAGCTATTTTTTCAAAATCATTGGAGCAGAAGCTGTTCACTGTTTTGCTAAAGAAGAATCTGTTACAGAAGTGGAACTCAAAGCTGTAATCCAACTATGTTTTATTGCTAAACTACTATATATTCTAATTCTAAGAATTTTTATCTAAATTTGTATATTTATAGCCTATGCCTTGGCTTCTCTAGTCAAGAGATAAAAAGAGAAAGAAGAACACAAGAGAGAGAGCACTTCTTCTTTTCTGGCTGTTAATGTTGAAAGTCAAGGAATAATACTTTGGATTATTTGATAATTCTGAATTTTTGATATAACATTTAAAAAGATAGTCTCACTCAAGTGTAATAAAATATGTAAATAAAAATTAAAACAAACAAAACAAAACCCTGTTTGAACATTTCAGGCAATTTTACAGCTGAAATGAGTAAAAGTAGAGTAAGTTTCAGCCAGAAGACTCATGACTGAATAGGTTTTGGAAAATATCTTGATTCCTTGGAATAATATTCAGAAAAATCTTTTATAACCATGTCATGGTTATAGTATAGTATAGTAGAAGTAGTATCTGCACTCAGGAATCCCTAACCCTGATTCAGAAATGATCACTTGATAGAGAATTTCATCTTGGATAGATAAAATGTGATGGACATGAAAATTTTAACATTTTATTGTTTTTCAAAATTATAATTTTTTGAAAAAGTTTTTTTTTTTTCTTGAAAACCTCTGACATGCAGCACATTTTATATAACATTTATAATAAGAAATAGTTTAGCCTCTTGTGTTTTAAATAGGTAAATAAATTTCAGCGTAATATTCCTCAGGAATTTCCATACATTAATGTTGCATTTTGCTATTTATTCTCATCACTGATTTTAACCATGAGTGAGGAAAACATCTGTTTTTCTGAAATTATTCTTAGATTTTTTAGACGTGTGTACATTTAAAATTGGGATGTTTTGTTTTTATCTAAAGGTAAATATAGAATACCTTGTATTTTTAACCCTTTTTATAGACTTTTTTTTTTGCAAAGTACAGATCCGCAGCAGTGCTTCACAGAATATTTCACTTTATTTTGTAAAATATTATTTACTGCTTTTTGTAAAATGTAATTACAAATGTTTTACTTAAAACCATTAGAATTACAACACTCCCTCTCTAAGAAAAGGAAAAGCAATTCCTTTGTTCACTTTCATAAATTACCTATATATTGTCTGTATGTTCACTTTGATTCAGATGTATACATCTTTTCCCAGTCATTTTTATCAAATAACGTCCCTAGACATACAGTGAGTTAAATTCTTACGGAAAATCTCAGTCCTATGTGCTTTGTTTTGTTTTGCTTCGAGTCACTTAATATCAAAGCATACCTTCAATTGTCTGTGAAGTGCAGAGCAAATACTTCCATAAATCATAGCTCAAATTTTCTTTATTATGCATAACGGTTAAGACAGATTGCCAACTAAATTGTTGTATCTTTGAGTGCTACTTCAGTGACCAGAAACAGAGTTTAAAATGTCACAAGAAAAAGTGATAAGCAAATGTTTTATTTAGTACAAATCCTCAACATGAAACTCTCAAGTGGAAAGGTTACATATAAAAGCCTATCTAAAGCCCCCAGGTGGACTAGCTAGTGGAATCCTGCCAGAATGGTCCTCAGGGGGCTCTGGGGATTAAGTCCTCTTTCTCTTGGATAAGGCCTGGCAAAGGAGCTGTCTCCAGCTGAGAATGTCAAACCTGTTGGAGGTTACTTTGTGATGTAAAGCAGCTGTATAAAAGGGAAGTTAATTCTCAGCTCTCTCGAAGTCACCCATACTTTATTTTGGGAACTGAAGTTTCAAGTGGCCAAAGGCTAATGGTGAAATTAAGACATTTCCCTGATAAAAGGTGAAGAACGTGAACCCTGTGCCAGAAAAACTAAAAGACAGAAGAGAGGGTGAAAAAAAAAAAAAAAAAGAAGAAGAAAAGAAAAAAAAGAAAGAAAAATCTGAGACTGTGAGAGGGGCTTTTAGAGCTATTTTCAGAAAGTCTGTATAGTCCCATTTTCGGGATTTGGAACACAAAACTTGAGTGAAATATTGTTTTGTCTCCATTGCTAGATGTAAGAGAAATGCAAAACATTTTAAATACAAGGAATTCAAAATGTTCATCTTTTTTAAGAGTAAATTATCAGGTTGTAATGCCTAAGAATCTGTTACGGCTCAGAAAACAATCAGTAGTAACAGTCACACTGACTCTCATAGTTATGTCTTAGGATATAAAAACAAAGATGTTGAGGAGAGTTGGCTACTCTTCAAGGATGCCTTCCTGAGAGCATAAGAGCTCTCCATCTCTCTGCATAAGAAAGTGGGCAGAGGAGGTAGGAAATCAGCATGGCTTGGCAAGGACCTTCTGGGCACGCTGAGGGCAAAGAAAGGTACGTACAAGCCCTGGAAACAAGGCCATGTCACATGGGAAGTGTACAGGGATGCCATCCGGACTTGCAGATGTGGGATCAGGAAAGCCAAGCTGCAGGCAGAACTGAACTTGGTGAGGGACATGAAAAACAGTAGGAAGACTTTCTACAGGTACATTGTCCAGAAGAGACAGGCCAAAGCAAGTGTACCTCCTTTGTAAAAGGAGAACTGGCTTCAACGGACAAAGAGAAGGCTGAAGTACTGAACAAGTTCTTTGCCTCAGTCTTCACTGGCAGCCAGGATTCCATTATTTCTCACATCCCTGAGCCCTGCATCCCTAAACCTCTAGGTGGGGACTGGGGTGGTAAATCCCCCCCTACTGTGAGGACAGAGCAGGTTTGACCCCACTTCATGAGACTGAATGTGTACAAATATATTGGGCTGGATGGCGTGCATCCCAGGGTTCTGAAGGAGCTGGCTGAGGTGATTGCCGAGTCACTCTCTATCATGTTGGAAAAGTCATGGCTGTCAGGTGAGGACCCAGATCACAGAATCACAGAATCACACAGATGACTGGAGGAAGGGTCATGTCACTCCCATGGAAAGGAAGAAGGAGGACCCAGGAAACTACAGGCCAGTGAGTCTCACCTCTGTGCCTGGGAAGATCATGGAACAGATCGTCCTGGATGACATGCTTAATCACATGAGGAATGAGCGTGTGATCCGAGACAACCAGCATGGCATCACCAGGGGAAGGTCATGCTTGACCAATCTGGTGGCCTTCTATGATGGAGTGACAGCATTGGTGGACAAGGGAAAGGCGACTGATGTCATTTACCTGGACTTGAGCAAGGCCTTTGACATGGTCCCCCACCACATCCTTATCTCCAAATTGGAGGGATGTGGATTTGATGGGTGGACCACTGAATGGTCTGTCTTGCAACTGGTGCTCTTTAACATCTTTATCAATGACATCGATGACAGAATCAAGTGCACCCTCAGCAAGTTTGCTGACGACACCAAGCTGAGTGGTGTGGTTTAAACAGTAGAAGGAAGGGATGCCATTCAGAGGGACCTCAACAGGCTTGAAAGGTGGACCTGGGTGAACCTAATGAGGTTCAACACAATGAAGTGCAATGTTTTATACTTGGGCCAGGGGAATCCCAAGCATCTATACAGACTGGAATGAGAAGTCCTTGAGAGCAGCTCTACAGAGAAGGACCTGAGGGTCTTAATGGATGAAAAGCTTAACATGAGCCAGCAGTGTGCCCTTGAAATTTGGAAAGCAAATGGTATCCTGGGCTCCATCAAAAGAAGAGTGGCCAGCAGGGACAGGGAGGTGATTGCTCCTCTCTACTCTGCTCTTGTGAGGCCCCATCTGGAGTACTATGTCCAGGTCAGGAGCCCCCAGTACAAGAAAGACAAAGAGCTGTTGGAGAGGGTCCAGAGGAGAGCCACAAAGATGATTAAGGGACTGGAGCACCTCCCTTTTAAGACAGGCTGAGGGAGCTGGGCTTGTTCAGCCTGGAGAAAAGAAGGCTGCGGGGTGACCTCATTGCAGCCTTTCAATACCTAAATAGAGTCTATAAACAGGAGAGGAATCAACTCTTTGAAAGGGTAGATAACGACAGGACAAGGGAAATGGTTTGAAGTCGAGGGAGGGGAGATTTAGGTTGGATGTCGGGGAAATTCTTTACAGGGAGAGTGGTGAGGTGCTGGAACGGCTGCCCAGAGAGATTGTGGATGCCCCGTCCCTAGAGGTGTTCAAGGCCAGATTGGATGGGGCCCTGGGCAGCCTGGTCTAGTATTAAATGTGGAGGTTGGTGCCCTGTATATGGCAGGGGGGTTGGAGATTCATGATCCATGAGGTCCTTTCCAACCCCAGCCATTCTGTGATTCTGTGACTCTGTGATATAAATCAGTTTCCAAGTAGGAGAAAGAGCTGTCAAGACAATTCTCTTCTTTAGCAATAGAATAAATATGTAAGATAAAAGCACTATAAAAAAATAAATTAATTCCAGGAACCATGCAATTGATTATTAAAGTACTATTGTGAATGTCGAACTTAGAAAATTAAAAAGCTAACTGGCCCCCATATCTTGCCATATAAATCCTTAAATAAAGCCTTAAATCATACTGTTATCTTCAAGATTAGTAGATGATACTTCTTCATGACAAATATATTAACATATATTTGTATTATTTTGAAAGTGATAAACAGCTGAAACTCATAGTAGGAGTTTGATTATGATGAATCTCAAGAACCTAAGGAAAGTGAGTGAACAGAGAATTGCGAGGAATCAGAACTTGCTTGGTGGATAAGAGGGATGTAACAGTCATGACATTCCTTTAATTTCTTACACGTGGCATTCTCAGAAGAAGAAAGAGACTAAACTGAATCACTATGAAGTAGGTTATGATATTCCGTGCTTTCTTTACATCACTGTACCTTTATATCACTGAAATGATACAGGAATTAAAACATGCTGTTTTATGTTCTACAGGTCTGGACCATGCCTGCATAAAAAGAGGGCTCAGGTCCAATTCCATACACAACCTTTTTTCACATTCTTTAGATGGAAATCTAAACTACTTAGAAACTAATCATTACAAATCTCAATTACAATTGTGTAGAAAAATAGATATTTCTGAAGTATGGTTCATATCATTGTATACTCATTACTTCTCAAATGAATTTCAATCTAAAAGTGCCTGGCTTGCTGCACTGGTTTTAAAGAAAGAAAATGGGAAATACCTCACAGGAAGGCACCAAATAAAGTGTAATTAAGCCTCTCTATAATGAATAAGTTGTAGTTAAAAGTGGGATTACACAACAAAGAATATATTTTTTACAAATGTTTGTACATGAAATGTTACAACCTTTGTTTTCTGTCAAACAGTATAACAGTCTTCCTGAGAACTACTGTAGCTGAAATGGTAGGTCATGTTAATGATGACAAGGTTTGAAAATCTGAAGTGTAGTTGGTATGAAACTGGATGAAAGTAGTCAAATACTCAGAGCATGTTGGAAACATCATTGTCAGATAACAGAAAAGTTCGAGTTCCTGGCTATGAAAGCACTGTGAGGCAAAAGTATCTGATGACTAGACAACTCATTCATTACACCCAAGGAAAATTATCTTTTCCTGAGGCAATGGTCACTGGAATTTGCAGTGATCTTAAGAACACTACAGACAGACATCTCACTCCACCATTTATTTTCTAAAATCATAAAAATAAATAATCATGCAAGGAAATTGTTGTACAGACATTCTAAGAGCTTGTCCAGTACAGGAAAGAAGCTGTACTCCCACACACCAACAGCTTCAAGAGAAATAAAACAAAATTAAATCAAGAACATTAGCAAAGTTATTTTCATTTTTTGTCGGGCATAAGATTAAATTAGTGTATACACAGAATACAGAATAGAGTGTAGTTGGACCATAGACTCATTCAGTTTGTTCATTTTTCATTAACAAAGCCTCATTTCAGATGACAGTGTTTCATACTTTAATGCAGAGTAGTCACAGACATTGCTGAGGAGTTAAAAGTGCAAAAAAGTATTGTAATCAAGAAATGCAGAATCAGACAGGGAAATCAGCAAATACTATCTTGACTGTGTCTGTGTGTATATTTATGCTTAGAGATAGGAAAATGTATGATCTAACCAAGTGAATTACTATTTTCCCATTCTTCCTTCAGACAGGAGTGATTACCACTGATTACATCAAGAGACTGCTATGACAAAAAAAAAAAGATATTACTTGGGTATCATTTGTTCATTCTGGGAAGCATGCCAGAAGGTTAGGCTAGTACCGTAAAACACAAACACTTACAAAAGTAATACCATTTGGCTACTTGGGAATATATTAAGCAAATCTAGCGGTACAACAAAGAAGTTTTCCAAAGTGAAGGAAATCCAGTAAAGACATGCAAAGTACTGCATTTACTCTCCGGTATATACAATAGACAGGGAGAATCTGGGTGAGACAAAGGATTACAGCAGGTCACCTGGAGTCAAAATGCAGTGCTAGCTGCAAAGAAATCAACAATATAATTCCATTCTGAAATGGATTAAGAATGAACTTTTTGTTTAGATTTTGCTCTGATCTGGCAATAGTCTAACTTTGGCCTATATCTCAGAATCATAGATTCAAAGAGTGGCTCAAGTTGGAGGGGACCTTAAAGATTATCTAGTTCCAATACCCCTGCCATGGGCAGGATTGCCACCCACTAGATCAGGCTACCCGGGATCTCATCCAACCCGGTCATGAATGCCTCCAGAGATGGAGTACCCATAACCTCTTTGGGCAACTGTTCCAGCTCCTCACCAAACTCTTGAGTGCAGAATTTCACCTTAACATCTAACCTAAATCTACCCTCCTTTAGTTTAAAGCCTTTCCCCCTTAACCTATCACTAGCAGACCACTGTAAATAGTTGGTCCCCCTCCTGCTTGTAAAGCTCCCTTCAAGTGCTGGATGGTCACAATGAGGTCTGCCTGGAGCCTTCTCTTCTCCAAGCTAAATAATCCCAACTCCCTATGTCTCTCTTCATAAGAGAAGTGCATAGCTGACATGCATCATAGTTTACTTGAGAGGGGTAAAAGTTGCGTTTTGGAACAATTAGACTTATCAGTCCAGATGTGGTATGCAAGATAAACTCACTTTCATGTCACTTTGGCACAAGGAAATAATTTATCAATTGTGTTAATTATTATGTTAATTATTGGTATGCTGCATCATATCGCTCCTGGTCAGATAATTGACTACAGTAGGCAAAAATCTCCTCTATATTCTAGGTGAGGCAAAACTTGAAGAAACTCTTGTTATGATAATTTTTCAGAGGTGTAAAACTGATGAAAACTGTGGGAAAAGTTTGAAAACTCATATTGCAGCTTATAAAGAAGGTGATGCAGTTGCAGCTCGTCACAGAGAATGTCTTTGGCTTCCCACAATGATGCAAAACACTTGAGAAATGGCAGGATGGGAAACGGCTTTGGAATATAGGAGCACTTATTGTGGTGCGTCAGCTTTGTCTGCCTCAAAAACAAAGGCAAAAGATGAAAAATACACCAGTCCACTTTCATCTTTCCTGGATTCAATGAAATAATGGACATAAATGGACTGACCCATTCTCTGCTTCGTATAGACTGTAAATAATAACAGTGAACATACATTTGGGTGAGTTTTGATTTTCACAAATGAATCCAGCATTTTCAACTCTTTTTGTTGTTTGAAAATGCTACACAAGTTGAATTTTTTACATTATCTATTATTTATGCACTATGCTCTGTTTTTCTTTTCCACTGTAATTCTTTACTCTTTTTTCTTTAATTTGGTTGTTGGGTGCCTTGCTTTATTCTTTTATTGTTTGAAATTAAATGTATCAGTGTTCACTGTGTCAGATTTGAGCTAGGATATAGTTAATTGCCTTTGTAGTGTCTGCTATGGTGCAATGTTTTGGATTGAAGATGAAAATATTTTGATAACGCACAGATGTTGCTGAGCAGTACTTTCACAAAGTCAAGGAGTTTTCATCTTCTCATTCCACCATGCAATGTGTTTTAACCTAGTATGAAGCTAAGCACCATATGTTATGCCATTATTCTGACCATTTTAAAGATACACAAATCACTGCAAATTTCTGGGGTTTGTCTTGTGTATGCCAAACCCTATTTAACATCATCAGTGGTAAGAAAATTTTTCTTGACTTGATAGAAAAACTACTACTACTACTACTACAGTCAATTCATTCCCTAACCTCTACAAAAGACATTATGAAGAAAATTAACTGTCCCAGCTAAAATCAGGAGAGATTAAATTTTATAACATAAAGATTTAATAAAAAAAAAGTTCTGTATAAATTTTCAAAACTCTTATGGATATCAGACTTATTTGGCCCAGCAGTATTTCTGTAACCGATAAGGGCACCAACAGTCTTGCTGATGTGAATGAAAGCCTGGAATTTGATCTGGTTCATACTAAACCAATAATTGTAGGCACTCAACCTTGGAAGACTGAAAATACATCTAAGATAAAAATAATTTCTTCTGTCTTTAGAAATCATTTATAATTGAACAGAATAAAATAATTTAAGTTTCTTTAAAGCAAAGTTCTATGTCTTCTTCTGGTGAGATCATTGATTTGGAAGCTCTTGATTTGGAAGTTTTACATCATGATTTGAGTGTAAATTTATGTTTATAAAGTTCAGGTTTCCATGAAGTAATGACAAAATCTGAATGAATTATCTTTACAAAAGTATCTCCCTCTTCAGCAATTTCACAAATGTAGTTAACATTAACACTTGGAAAATGAATGTAATTCATATACTCCACTGCACCAAATTGAGAATGCACTCTATCACAACACTTGATAATTAAGTCATCGTGATGTATTTTTTAACAGAACAGGCTGGATAAGAAGAAAATCTCACTACAAGATATTCATGGATAGTTTGCACGCTAACATTGTGAGGGTTATCATTTATTCTTAAATAAGAAAACTATTGCTTTTAGAGTGTACCTGTTTTTAGCAAGATGTTTCATGTTCAGAAGTGTCTTAGACATAATTAATCTCCTGCAAGCACATTTGCCAAATGTTTAGATTAAATCTGAAGCCTTAATGAACATTTATCAGTTTGAAAGTGCACTGCTTGTGTGGCAATATTTTTCTTGTTTCAAACAGTGGAAAAGAAAAACTGGGAAAATATATTTCCTGGGAACAAGCTTCAGATTCCTACAGAAAGGAATCCTTACTTATATTAGAGCAATCTACTCTATGCACAAAATACTGATGTTGCTAATCTACCCCAATTTTTCAGCCTGAATTTTTAAGCTTTCCTCCCAGATCCAGTAAGTATCATGAAGGAAACAAATCCTGTTAGTCACTGCTAAGCAAAAGCGGCACTGGAAAACAAAGTGATCTCACAAAAAAACAACCACCTGAGGGGGGGGGT
>NW_024884142.1:31323196-31371011 GCF_019232065.1 Centrocercus urophasianus
TTTCCATCAGATAACTCATTTTGAATCACTGGTCTTATAAATATCCTTACAACAATTTTTCTTCAACCATCCAACACTTTATTTATTTATTTATTTTTAATTTTTTTTTTTCTTCTTTTCTTGGTTCCAAAAATAATTGAAATCTGGAAATCATATCTAAAATTATTGTCTATATAGCTAAACAAGAAATCTGTCATTAAACTTTATGTTGTAATGGTGTAGTGGTTGATGACAGTGTAAAAGGCATTTTGCGGGGGTTGCAACAGAGTTGTAAGTAGTACAATAGTAGGATGGAGAGTGTTAGAAGGAATGCAAGAACAGTAAAACCATAAATAAAAAACTAAAATAGTAGAGAAAAACAGTCAGTGAGAGAAAGATCCAAAGAGTAGAAGGCACAGGAGAAGTACAAACCATAAAATAAAGAACTTACTCTGGATCAACTCCGATAATAAGTTTCAGGGAAAGAAATCAATGGACTGACCAGCATAAATTGCTGGCAGCAGGAGTAAATAGGCAAATTATCAGCAATTTTAATTGACCAGAGGGATGACATACAAGAGACTCTATTTTCAGTAATAAACTTTGAAAAATACAATACAAGGGCTTCCATGAAAGACAAAGTACCTAAAGATGTTACCTCTGAGACAGGAAGACCTTCCTCCGGGAAGGGGAATTACAAGTTAAGGAAGTCAACCCCAACTATTATCAAGAAGATAAGCAACACTCAAATGAGGACTGAGAGTAATCATGAGTGAGTATGAGGAAATCCATTCTATCACACAGTCCAATTTGGCAAACATATATATAAAAAGCTTGGTGTCATGGAGATTTTCTTCCTGTCTTAGTTTAATCTATTCCTCCCTGACATTTTATCAAACTAGTAGGTTTGTAAAGTAAAGATATTTGTCTGCACCCCAGGGAGGATAAGATTACTCTGACACACAGTTGTAATTTACAAATATGCAATATATTATACACTAGTAAAATACAAATTTTACAAATGCAACTTATTATTTTAGTATGAAGCATATTAAAATTTTCCTTTTACGAAGAAAAGCTGTTGCATTTAAATATTCTTCTTTAACTCACTGTTTTCAGAAACTAATCAAATAGTTCAGGAATTGCTCTCAATGAACAAATTTATGAAAATTAAACTCCCTCTACTAACAATTGGGAAATAAGAAAAAAAAAAAAGGAAAGGTTCATCAAATAGATTGCTTGCAATCTATTCAAGTAATCTCTATTCACAAAAGACAACAATCTGTTCATTAAGCACTCATGATACTTACTGTTTATCGACACTCAGAATAAAGTGCTGAAAAGGTGGTCCTTTCAATATTTGAACACTTTTATTACATTTTGTCTTATTTAAACAGTCAGAAAAAATAATACTAAAGAAGTGATATCAAATGGAGAATTAGCGTAGAAGAATTGTAGAAGATACAAATCACCTCAAAATCTTTGGACTTAGGTCATTGCTTTATTCCCAAAAATTTAATTTAACCAAGTTAAAATCATTTATGTGGTTCATATTCTTCCTAAATTTTACCATCAGTATCTTCTGCTTTGAAGTCCTTCTCACTTTTTTCCTACCATCTTAATTGTGAGAGTTAGTTTTAATTCCAAGAATATCTCTTAAAAATATAGAGATCTTATCACAGGAGGCAATGAATAAAATCTGTGTATTTCAGATGAAAAATATCACTGTAAATTTTACTTTATGCAGATCTGTGGATCCAAGACTGGGGAGTTTGAACAAACTATGTGCCTAGTTTGGGCTTTTATGTTATTTAATTACAACTACACATCATGGCACTTCCTCTTTCTCTTCTTCCATACATTGATATTTTAAATGTCTTTTTTTTTTTTTTTCCTAAAAGTTGTACAACATGAATGCAGAAGTATTACAGTTAAAAAATTCATTGTGATCTTTCAGTATTTAAATTGAGAGTATAATCAGAAAAGAAACTGACTCTACATGATTTGTTAGTGATAAGAAGGAATGATTTTAAACTAGAAGAGGGGAGAAGAAGATTTGTTATTAGGTGGAAATTTTTTACTCAGAGGGTGATGAGAGGCTGGAACAGATTGCCTAGAGAAGCTGTGGATGCCCCATCCCTGGAGGTGTTCAAGGCCACATTGGATGGGGCACCAGGCAATCTGATCTAGTGCCTGACTTAGTGGTTGGAAATGCTGTCCTCAGCTGGGATGTTGGAACTGAATGATCTTTAAAGTCTCTTCCAATGAAAGCCATTCTATGTTTGTGTTAACAGGATTGAAATTTATACCAGATGTTTGAATAATTCAGTCACTGAAATACGCTTCAGCTAAACTGCAGAACTATATTCCTTTGATGATAATGGTAAATTCATATTCTAACAATTAGAACCATAGAATCACAGAATCCGCAGAGTTGGAAGGGATCTTTAAAGGACATCTAGTCCAACTCTGTTGCAATGAACAGGGACACCACAGCTAGATCAGGTTGCTCAGGGCCTGATCCAGCCTTGCCCTTAAAAGTCTTCAGGGACAGGGAATCAACCACATTTCTGAGTAACATGTTCCAGCGCCTCACCAGCCTCACTATAGGACTTTTTTCTTATTGTCATCCAACGTTTTGGCATACCTGGCCCACATTAAGTGTAGAGGAATTGTGTTAATCTGTATATAAAATATGCAATGTAGTTAATGTACATAAATACTGATATATATATATATTTTTTTATTAAAACCTAAAGAAGAGGAATAAGGCATGACTGTGAAGAAAGGGATATCCTTCTCTGGTAAGATAAGTCTTATAAAAGTCTAGTAAACAAACATGGTTATTTTTTTTAGTTGAATATATGCTTGCAACTCCACAAATTCCAGTTGAAAATTTTCAGGTAATGTATTTATGCCAACTAATAATGGAGTTGCAAATATACTAAAAAATTGATATTTTTCAGCAATCTTGAAACCTATTCTTAAATTCCCTTTTCAAAATGGAAAGGAGGGCTACCTGTTTTTCACTTTTCATAGGACTATTTATCCAAATGCATACAACTATTTACTGTAACTGGAGTTAGCACTCTACTGTGCCCTCCCCATTTCCTGGTTTCAGTCCAGACAATGCCAGTTGCACACTGATTGTGTCTGGTTATTGCCAAGCAATGAGTGCCTGCCAAGCAATGAGTGCATGCTTGGGACTGTTCCAGGCCACAGCTCAGGGCAGGGAGTGTCTGCAGGACGAGCTGGGGTGAGCCATATGTGGCTTATGGGCCACAGGTTGGACATGCCTGAAATATATGTGGATATTACTTCCAGTCTACTATAATAATATCTAAAATAACAACACACCTATTTATTTTCTATTTAGTTTCACCATTTAAAATGGTTGGTTAACAAATATTATTCATTCTGCCAAACTTATAATTAAGTGCAAGTCCATAAAGAATTTTTTTACCAGTTTAAATGCAATGGGTTGACCTTCTCTGGTCAGGTACCAATCAAGTCACACTGTCACTCCTCCTCCTCAGCAAACAGTCACTCCTCCTCCTCAGCAAATAGAAATAGATGATACGTCAGGATACCAAGCAAAACAGACACAACTTAGGGCCACCTGTGGGTCCCCCATAAACGACAGTTCCATCCAGGGGCCTGCTCCTGTGTGGGTTCTCAATATGCTGCCGCTTCATACAGGGCACATCCACGTTCTGCACTGTGAGGTTCACAACAGGCTGCTCCAAGTGGTGCTCCATGGGCTTCAAGGGGACAGACTGCTCCACCATGGGCTTCTCCGTTGGCTTTGAGGGAATTTCTGCTCCAGCATCTGCAACATCTCTTCTTTCTTCTTCACTGACTTTGGTATCTGCACACTTGTTTCTCTCACATTTTCTCACTCCATGCTCGAGAGTTGTGCTTTGGTGTTTTTTTTAACCCTTTCTTAAATATTGCCAGCAGTGGGTCCTTTTTAGAGCCATCTGAGATTCGTTTCTATCTGACAATTGGCAGCTACTTATCCCTTCTCACAGAAGACGAATATGCAACTCTCAAAAACCTTTCCAGTGCAACTTCAAAAAATGGATGGTTCTATCAGTTGCATTGCATATCTGTGCTACAAGATAATTTTTGAGATGCTTCTAAAAGGATAAAAGTTGATATATTCTTCATAAAAGTTTGATAGTTCTCAGGGTTCATTAATCTCCCAGGAATAAAATGTTGAGCCAAATTTCAATAAAATCAATTGTCTGAATGCTCGTAACTCAGGCTCTCTGAACTCAGGAATATTTTTCCCAGAGGATTTCACATCATTTTAATTTTTGTGTGCATGTGTGCTGTTCTCAGTAATAACTACCATGAATAAATAGTTGAGAGATCAAAACTTCAAAATCTCTCATATAAAAGTGTTTATGGAACTATTGCTGTACTGTAGAAAAGAGTAGAGTAGATCCGTGAAGTTGCTGCTATGACTCACCCTTGGGATGTCCAGAGTAACCCCAACTATTAAGGTAGGACTGTAAGTGTGGGGGGGGATGCATGTGTGCCATGTGCACAGGACTGCCATGAGGGTATCTGCCCCAAACTGGCATGCTAAAAAGGAAGACAGTTAGTTCCAGCAAGATTAAGCAGTGACTGAGAAACTACCAGGAGAAAGCAAAGTTCTTTTAAACAGGCATCAGGGCTGGATGGAGATTTGCCAGGTGGGGATATGCAGGAGGGATCTGGCACCCCTGCTTGGGCCAGAGGTGAGGGATGCACTGGGCCCCTGGGGTCAGTTGCAGAGCTGGGAAACATGTAGCTGTTTGTTTATGCTTTGTAAGTGCCTAGTGATTCATTTAGGTGAGATTTATCACTAATGTTGATATTGAACTTTGCTAAAAGGTTGTTAATAAATCAGTAAACTGCTTCGATCCTAATTTCATTGAAACAATGTGAATTGACTGTTTTTCCCCTGTGATAGGATCTAGCCCAGTACAGTTCTATTTTACCCAAGGCCAGAAATGCTGTTGTTGTTTCCTTAGTGCACAATCTCACAAAGTTTTCCTTTCTTTCAGCATGGTGTGACTGGGGAAAGTGATTATAGGCAGACCAAACAATCCAGAAATTATTGTTTAAGAAGGGACTGAATCCTGCAATGAAAACATCAGACCTAATGTTTCTTTCTGAACGTCTTTTTCCTAACTAGAAAATTTGGACTGAATTCAGTACTGAATTTATCAATTCACCTTTCTTTTGTTATTCAGTTAGAAATTCCCTCCTGGTTTTAGCCCAGGCAAAAGAACAAATTGAAAGATTTTTTTATCCCGATGAGATAATATGATTTCATTACTATAATGAACTGTAATTTCAGAAGTCACTTCTATGTTCTGTCCTTCCTCTTCCCTACTGTACTGGCCTCGTCTGCGTAGACCATAATCTCTTGTACTTGTTTCTGCTAGAAATATTGATATTTATCTAAACAAAAAATACTACCATAGCAACATGGCAAGATTGTTGTCACTATAACAATTTACAAGGCATATTCTGTTGAAGCTTTATCCCATGAGGTGAAAAATCTAGATATGGAAACCTTGGGACTGAGGGAGTATTTAAATGTATTTTTATCTTCAAAGGCAAATTTGCTTGCTACTAGACTGAAATATAAAATACTGTAACTTCTTTTTTTGTTGTTGTTTTAAAAGAAACATGAATATTTCAATTTGGACAAACAAATACCAACACCTGAAAATTTCACAGCTATTCATATATTTGTATATATTTATCTCCACTAATTGAATGCAAACCATTTATGTAAACCACTTGATTGTTGAAAATTCAAGTTAAAGACTTTAAGTCTGAAGTCTGTTAGAATCAAACAGACACTTAAGTGTTATACTTAATTGGAATCCAAATCCCTCAGAAGGAGGTAAGCATTTGGAGCAGGTGTGAGATTAGATTAAGATACTAGACGATTAGGATTTTTCATTTATTTCTGCCTGGGCCACCCAGAGCTTGCTTCAGGCTTATTTCCAAGGAAAATCATTCATCTGAAAGATGTATTATCTATTTTGTAACTTAAAATTTTAAAATTCTCCTGACACTTTCCTGGAAAGTAATGACATTTGTAGTGACTGTTAAGAGCTGTCTAAATCTCTTAAGATCTCTTTGCTAGAACTTTGGCAGAAGGATTGAGTCCTGTGCTCTGTCAGTGTTGTATTCTATGTAAAGTCTCCATAAGAAATTACCTAGATGCTCAACATTCATATTTGTACAAGCTCCAGTAGTCTGCAAGATTCACAGAGATTGAAATTGAAAAGAGAGCAAGCACAGGTGAAATAGTAAATTCATGTGCAGAGTCATATGTGCTACATGTGTGTTAAAAAGATCTACTAAGGCATAACGATAGCCCCCCTTTGAAATTTAGCTTTAAAGAATTGCTTTCCTTTTGCTTTCCCTTGCATTCAGGCACTGGTCTATTTTTTTAAATTTCTTTACAAATTCTGTGTCAATTGTTGGCTGGTCAAACGACTAGATCAAGGATAGATTCAGAAGATATCAAGAATTCCTTAATGATAACATTGTGAAATGAAAATTGATATTATAATAAAAATAATAAATTAGAGAAGAAAAATAAAACAGTTTTTAGGTTCTGTCAGCAGACAATGTTTTCTTGGTAAAAAACTTTATAGGGATGTATGTTCATAGAATCATATAGAATCCTTTGAGTTGGAAAGGACTCTTAAAAGCCATCTAGACCAGCTCCTGTGCAATGAACAGGGACATCCACTGCTTGATTAGGCTGCTCAGAGCCTTGTCCACTCTGACCTTGAATGTCTGCAGCGGTGGGGCGTCCACCAGTTCTCTGTTAATTAAACCAAACCTAAAGATGCTTTCTTGCCTCCTCACATCTGATCTGGAAGAGTCTCATGCTAAGTCTGATTGCGGATTATCCAAAGGCTACATTCTTTAGGTTTGCAAGGCTTGTTAATAATATCTACAATCACAGATATTATCATACTTAGCTGACTTGGAAAAAAAAGAAATAATAATTGTAGCTTACAATTACCTGGTAGAAGTTCATATTTCAGCTTGAACTTTTAAAGGATATATTACCAAGCAGAGATCTGTCTTTTCTGTAATAGTTCTGTGACCTGACAGGCTCACCTCAGACGGGGAAATCTATGGATGATGCAGCTCATGTATCTTTCACTACTTTGTAATGACATTATTGGCATAATTCACCTGAACAAGCTTTAAACTAAGACTTAGAAATTCTAATTCTGGCACTAAACAGATTTTTCTACATATAAGCTAGAAAATGTTTATTTGTCTCTTCTTTGCTTGTTTACAGTGTGGCAGACATATTAACTGCTCGGTGCCACTTGAAATGATTCAAAGTGTACTGTTCTGCCTCCAGCATCCATTACAAAAGGGTACAGAACTCTTATAGGTCACGAGTTACATCCGGCAATCACTTATAAATTTCTCAGATACTCAGTGCCATCTTTAATGACATTAGACATTCATCATGTGAATAACGTCCTTAGTGGCTGATTATCTGAAAAACTACTTCATCACAAGTCCTAAGTCAATTGCTCTTGCACAAACACCTAGTACCATTTGAGACACTGAGGACCAAGCAACATCAGCATAGAGGTCTGGTTCTTCCTAGGGACCATAAGAAGCAGGGCTCAACCCACAGTCCCCCAGGGCAGGGCCCAGCAGCTGGAGACTGTTCCACTGTCCCAGGAAGTAATGTGAAGGCACTGGGGCAGTCCAAACTGCAGCCTCCTGAGGATCGGAGCAGATTGAGGCCAAGACCATCTTCAGGCCAGGTTCAGAAGAAATGCATCCATGCTTTGGCATAGGCATTGTTGAAAATCTACTGTAGCATAGCTAAGGCAGGAGCCAAATGTGGGAGCTTTGACTCAACAGCATCTCCCAAAATGACAGAAGAGCCTGAGAGGCTTGTTCTAGGCACTTTTCCATACTTTTTAACTGAAGTGCCAGGACAACCCACAGATTCTTGTGCAGTTTTCTCTTGACAGAGAACTGGCTTTAAACAGACAAAGCTAAACTTTTAGGAGAAATGTTCTGGAGTCTAACACATGAAGCAAATATATTACAAAAATCAGATCCTTCTAGCGAAGAAACTGGTGGTCCAAGTAGAGAAGATGCTTAAGATAGGCTGAATCAAGACCTAGATGTTCATTGGAAGATTTCAATTAGAAATATATTCTTTCGGTTTTGTGTTCTGAGAGAACTAAGCAGAGGAGTATCAGGCTGCTACTTTATTAAAAAAAAAAAAAAAAAGGAAATCATTTTCTTTACATCCGATCCCATCTGATTTGGCACAAGTCCTTATCACTTGAATTAATTCAATAAATGTTTCAGGTCAATATTTTTATATATATTTGATGCATGAAAGGTCATATGCATTTATGCATTTGTCAGAAAGAAAAACGCCATCTGAAGTTGGTATTTTAGGAGGACTTTACTTAGAACTTTACCCATTCATTTCCTCCCCCCAGCAGTATTGAATTCTCTAGCTTTCAACTTTCCTTCACCAAGACAAGTTGCAGATAACAGTGTTTTGTGTGCTTATGTTCAAAATTTAACTCCTGAGCTCTTAAGCACGAGGTTCCTACTTGCTTGCTGCACATGGTACAGGCTGTCTGAAAAGTTTTGCGCCACCAGGACTGAAACAATGGCATGTCCTGAATCCTCCAAGTAATAACAAGACATGAGACAGAATCACTGATTAGTATGGTCAGTCAAACATTGCTATTCTAATTGTAGACTAAATTAATCAGGAAAACAGAGTTTGGTACTGTAGAGAGGGATTCTTTAAAGAACTGGCCACAGAAATATGGAATCCTGGAAAGAAGTGAATACTGTGGCTGAAGGAAAGATTCTGCAAGAGGAAGAAGATCCTAGAGTTAAAACAAGATGCATGGAAATGAATAGCAGAACAGTGGCACTGGCCAGGAACCTTGACCACTGACACCTAAGATGGTAACCCTGCTGTGGCATGGCAGCAAACAACATAACCTTCTGCCAAACTTCCCTACAACTGGCAAGTACGTCATAAACAAAGAACACGCTTATCTACCTGGTCAGTGTTGACAAAGTAAGTTATTTTTGTGGATTAATGACCATCTATTATATGATGATTTACTTTGTTTCTCCTGGCTGAGAAAGCCTTCCTACACTGTCCTTCAATATGATAAGTAATGATCTCCATAAGGAAAAATATCCTTTCAAAACAGCCAGAAAGGCCCTGGTACACTGAGATATTCTTGCAGGCCTCCACCTTTGATTCCTGAGCGTTAAGAACCAGAATCACTGCTCACTGTAGTAGTAAGTTTGCCAGTATTTACTAAGACTCAAAATGGTCATAAGTTTGGAAAATATACTCAAAATACCAGAGGACCCTGAGAAACAAATTTGACCAATTTCATATATTGTGGTCAAGATCACACAAATTTTAAAAGGAATTTCATCATTTTCTGCTTCATTATTAATCTTTCGTTGTGTGCTAAGTCGTATCTAATATTGACTTAGGTTTAGTTTGTTTGTTTTTTTCCTTTGTTGTCGTTTTTTGTTGTTTTGTTTTCTATATTTATTTACTTATGTCTTGCCAGAGAGTGATCTTCCATAAATACTGAAAGACTGATCAGGAAGAGAAAAGTACCACATGTATTTCACATTAGCGTACTCTGGGATGCCTGTTGACATTTTTACTGATAAAGATTCTTGATGCAAAAGCACATTTTCTTGGTGAAGCCTGCCAAGTGTATACGTATGCAAAGAATAAGGTGGGGGGTGGGGGGGAGGGGTGGAAGAGGAGGAAAGAAAAAGAAAAAAGGAAAAAGCATGCAATTCTGGCATGAATTCTAACAGAAACAGTTTTACTTGTAGATTCAGCTCAACAGAATCAATTTCTCTTGTGAAAACTAGGTGCAAATATTGGCTTTTGTGTGATGAGGGCTTATATGCTTCATTAAGATGCTGAGCACTATCCCTGAGTGCCAAACACCTCCTGTGAGTGATTCTGTGGCTGCAGTCTCACAGGATTTAGAAGTACTGGCTTTGCATTAACATTTGTTTCAAACCTATGGGCTTTAATCTACTGAAATTACTTTCAAAACCTCATGTTGACTTGACTAAGAAGATGGCCCAAATATAGAGAAATAGAAGAGTACAGGGGCCTAGCTGGTTAATTGAATGCAGTCATCTGAAATTTCAGAAAAGAGATGTTTAGACTTTTAGTCCATAATTGGAACACAGTGTCTGTTCCACAAGTCCCGTGAATAACGAGTAACGAAACAAATCACACTAAGAAATTTGAGACCTATATTTAAAATCCATAAGCTACACACTGTATTTTGCCACATAGAAAGACCTCCAAATAGTTATTTATTTATTTTTTGTGTGTTCTTTTCCTTATTAATATTTTGCATTTTTGAAATAATAACTTGCCTAGACAGTAATGAAAGTTAAAAGATTCTGTCCTGCACTGACTGTTGAAGTTAAGGAAAAAATAAAAAAGAACAACTAAGCAAGAGTGGTTTGAACACATGGGCAAAGCAACTACAAAGTCACCAAAAAGATTTTTAATATCATAGGCAAATATGTCAAGATAAAAGCTGTCACTGTTTTAAAGGCTGATCATGTAGAAATTTGATTTACAATCAGATCTGTTGTAGAGAAATGGAAAGTCAAGCTGTGTTATAAGGGGTAAAAATTCTTTCTGCCAGCTGAAAGGCACATTCTGAAACCTAGATGTGTCTAGTATGAAAAAGAGTGTGACATGATCAGCAAGATCAACAAGCAGAAACAAAAATTCCTTTTGCTTTTTTAAAGATTACCACAGAGTAGGAGATCTCAATTTGTTTTTTTAATTATCATAAACCTTTGCTTGCAGTTTCAAAATAACCTTTTTATAATACACAGTCATTTCCATTAAACCCTTTGAAGTATTCCTTGGAAGATACCAAATCTTGGAAATTCTGAATGAATGAAATTCTGGAGGAAAAGTAAGAATTTCAAACTAAATCTCATAGAAATGATTAGCAGAAAGAAATAAAAGAACATTTTATTATATTAATTTGAACTTCTAGATGATTTGCATATCAATGCATATTCTAATAGCAGATAGTGACAATATGCTAGTTAATAAATCTGGAGAAAACACAGAGATAGTATTCTTTCATGAGGTTACTGCCTTTTAAAAATACTTTTTCATATTGGGAACTATACAGAAGTATCAAACAATATGTCGACCTAAAGCTTTCCCTCTTAGAAATATCTGAAATCTAAATTTATCTTGCACATTATAAAAAATGTGGAGCTGAGTAAGCATTATGGCAGACTGACAGATTCTTATCACTGGATAAGAAATTGCAAAACCTAACTTTATTTGTTGCTTAAGTGAATTGAATCAGAAGAGACTTAGCCAAAGCACTGAAAATTTAGAACTGAAAATTCCTCATTATCTTGTGGCAGAATAACAGTGGTCTAATGCTTAATACACCACAACACAGCAAATCTTTCAATGTAGTTAAAAATCAGTAGAATTAGACACTTCTTTTTTTTTAATCAACACACAGTCAGCCAGGAAAATTCATTGACACAAAGAATCACTGAGATATTGTCTATGCTAGAAGCTGGGAAAGGCTATGAGAACAGCCTTTAAAGCTATAATGTCTGCTATAATATCTGTTGGTGTCCAGTGTAGACAGAAAAAGAAACTGAAAAGAAGTTGTACAGGACATTATGTCTCTATACATATGCCTATATATTTACATTTATGTACTGTATCTAGACTATCATCCATTGCCTAGAACCCTGGAAAAATACAAATGATAGGGACTCCTCTTCCACAAACCACTTCCCCACAGCCATAAGTACTCTTTGAATTAGGCAAGGCATTCGTCTATCAAGGTACTCATTCACATGTGTTTAAGTCTTTTGTATAAAGTTGTCAAAGCTAGTCTAACTTTACAGAAGCCAGAGAAGACACTGCTTCCAGAAGGCAAGTCGTTTTATCTCACAGACAGAATGTCAGATTGATTACCTTCTTGTATTTCTTTATTTTATTGAAATGAGTCTACATTAATTATCTAGAATTTAATCAACTAACTATTTAGAGACTAATAAACATTAGATCAGTTCTATCCTTAGTGTCTATGTTCTGTCAATGAAGAGAGGCATCTTCAGAAGCTATTTATCCCATTATAAAATAGATGTCTAAGGTGGATGAAAGGATTCCAGAATGCTTGGTTCTCTCCATTCAGCACAGGAATAGTCAAACTGGCCAGCTGTCATGAAGCAATGTATAGATTTTATCTTACAGAGTTTTTTCCTCATCTGTGATAGCAAGACATACAGACAGACAATCCAGTCTGAAGAAACTCAAATAAATTAGGATTTTAACACAGTATTTTCTCCATATTTTTACTTACGCATAAAAAATATCTTTCCCAAATCTGGATAGTCATACTGCATGCTACTTTGAAGCTGCCAAGAAGTTTATTAATGGCATACAAGAAGGTCGCTGTGACACTGCTAAGAAAGTGTGGATATAGAAATTTAAAGATGCGTTGATTAATTTCACAGAGGTAAATACCCAGTGCTGAATAACTGTCTCTGTTTAATTATCTTGTCAAAAGGTTTTGACAAAGACCTTCAGTGGGTTACTGAATAAACCTGAACTGCAGATTACCTGTATTGAATTATTTATTCTTTCAGAGTCTTTAATAGAATCGATTTAATCAGTTCTATTTTCTTATCAATTTTCTGCTTCTCTTCAGTCCATTATTTTACTACAAGGTTTTCTGTCAACTTAGATATTATTGGGGTTCTTTTTCTTGTTTGTTTTTGTTTTGTTTCGTGTGGTTTTTTTTAAGATTTGTTGTTGTTTTGAGTTTAGGGTATGCATGTGTGTTGTTTTTTTTCCCCTTTTCTGTTTGGTCTAAGACTCTGTTTTAACACACATTTTAGATGTTTCTTGATATCTTCATCTGGTCTTCTGAACCTATCAATTAATCATAGAGCATAATGTTATTTTTCTTTTCCTTGACTGGTTTGTAAAGGTATCTTTACATCAACAGATAACAAACTCATTTTAACACTACAGTATTAAACATAAGC
This sequence comes from Centrocercus urophasianus, assembly GCF_019232065.1. Lineage (NCBI taxonomy): Eukaryota > Metazoa > Chordata > Aves > Galliformes > Phasianidae > Centrocercus > Centrocercus urophasianus. The sequence goes on from NW_024884142.1 coordinate 31,336,310, forward strand.
TGCCTTTGAAATCAAATAGGCATCTGCAAAGGCATCTAAATATCATTAAATGCTTTCCTCAGTGCCTCATTTGCTGTGTTTACTTTATATTATTGTTACTCTAAGCACAATTTAATATCACCAAAGTGACTGTTAAGAACTACATTGATGACGTATAAAAGTGCATCTTGACTAGATAGAATTTGACAGATTATAGGATCAAAAATCAGTAAATTAATGAGTTGAAAACTATTTTCTGATATAGAAAAAAAAAAAAAAAAAAAGAGAGAAAAAAAGAGAAAAAAGAAAGAAAAGCTTCTCTAATTTTCCCTTTAAACATTTTCAAACACACATATTGCCAACTCTAAAATATTACAATGGTAGTATGATAGAGAATTATCTTGCAAAAATTTTCTGATATATGGGTAAAACAGTAGAAATGACAGTTGGTTTTTGGATAGCTATAAGCACTTCAAGGAGCAGCCTGAATTTGGGTACAGCCATGTTACTAGCAGCATACTTTATTCTCCCTAAATAGTAATGTTAGAGGACAGAGTGGCCATTTCTACTGGTGTTTCCTGGGAAACGTTGTTTACTGGGACATGGCCCAGCATGCACAGCATAAAGGTTGGAAATGGATGATATTTAAAGTTCCTTCCAACCCAAGCCATTCTACGTTTCTATAATTCTATGATTTGAATCCATATGCATTGTCAAATGTTATGTAGAGTTCAGGAGAGAGGTGATAAGGGAGACTTATTTTAACTGCAAGACTTATTCAATGCACTGGGCAAATGTCCCAAGACACAACATCATGACTATACATCATACACTTTTGCACAGTGTACAGAGTATAGACAGAGTTTCAATTTAGGTGAACTGGGTTCAAATTTCATCAGAAAGAAGAAGGTATTGAATCCAGTTCCCTGAAGTTTGGATACGGACTGAAAGTACTAGTATTCAATAAAATAAGGGTACTGTTTTCTTGCATTTTCAATACCTAAGTTGAGCCCTTCATTTCCCTTACTTTCTTTTAATAGATATGCCTTTTAGCAGAATACAAATAAGATGTTTTGCTTGGAAGTATATTCTTTTCAAATAAAACTCATAAATACATACAAGGATGTAGGCAAAATGTAGGTGTCTATTTGTGTGTATACATAGTATTAATAGTCTGATGTTAACAAAGATTTTATGCTTGTTTGTTTAACATTTTTAGTTAGTAAACAAAGCTAATAATCACCACTTTTATGTACTCATAATGAGCACAATCATGCAAGTCTAATTAGAATTAGACAGTTTCCAGTTGTCTAAAGAGTTTTGCTTTTTGATACAATTATAGGTAATATAGAAAAACTATATACAATTATTGGAATCATCAAAAGTTGTCTGGAAGTCTGAGTAATTAATTGTTACTCTGAGATATTTATAACAAACAGTTGAAGGAATAAATTTCTTGCATAGTTTAAGGTAGATAAGGAAACCTCTGAGAGGAAAAATAAATCTGATAAAAGTGAGCGTATTTAAGAAAATATGTTTAGTGTGATGCTACAGTCCAAAATAGATGCTATATGCGGGACATAAACATATTAATTTGTCAGCAGTTTTTCTGTGCCAAAATATTTGACAAATTTTTAAAAGACCTGTACTGCAGCCTGAGTGGTATGCTGGCAAGATGCCTGCATTTGTTTTACCATTTCAGTATAGTTTTACTTATCTCTTATGGTTACAAACATGATTACTTTTTCAGTTCCTGCAATGTCCATTTTGTCCTTCTCAAAAATGTCTATATTTTGTCTTTCAAAGCTACCTTATCAGCATGTAAAATAAAACAAAATGAAATAAAACAACAACAACAACAACAAGTCATCATCCAACCCCATATTCAGAACAAAGCAATTAATTTGATGGGTTGTCAGTTAAAAAAGGTGGCTTCTGACAGACATCCTGTGTGATGGCAGCCAGAAAGATGCACTGTGTAACACTTTCCTTAAAAGGGAAAATAAATAAAGCATCCCAAAGGCAAGTCCTTCTTAGTCTTTCGAAGCAATTAGGCGTTAGTGCATCTTTGTTGTGTATTCCTGACAAGATGTAAAGAATTCTACTGTACTTAAAACACATTTGAGAAGAAGTTACATAAGCTTGCATGCAAATCCCAGAAAGGAAAACCAAAGAGTCAGGCAGAGAGCAAGGGAAGCAACAATGCATTGTTCAGTCACAGCACAGCTGCCTTGCAGACCTCTGCAGCTGTCAAGGGCAGTGTGGAAGCAGGTCAGCAGAACTGTATTTGGTCCATTATGCTCACTTCAAAATCTGTTATCTATTGTTGTGGTTAAAGCATCGTAATTTACTGCTGCGTTTCTACTTATTAAATATTATAAATATTATTAAATATTTAGTTAAACTCAATAGTTTAATTCCTTGGGAGATTAAAAAAAATAATAATTAAAAGCCTCCTATAGCCATTGGTTAGAAAAACAATATTTCTATAGGAATTACAGGAGCACTTAGTACAGGAGTGACATAGACCTGTTGCAGCACATCCAGAGAAGGACCACAACAGTGATCCACAGGATGGAAAACTACTTCTATGAGAACAGGATGGGACTGGGAGAACAGGAGTTGGGACTGTTCAGTCTGGAAAAGAGAAGGCTGTGAGATGACCTGATAGTGACCTGGGGAGTGATGGGGAGCTACAGGAAAGAAGTGGAAAGACTCTTTGACAGGATCTGTTGTGATAGGACAAAGGTTTCAAAATAAAGAAAGGGAGATTTAGTTTGGATATAAGGGAGAAGTTTTTTACAACAAGGGAAGTGAAGCACTGGAAGATGTTGCCCAGGAAGGTGGTAGAAGCCCCATCCTTGGAGACATTTAAGGTCAGGCTGGATGGGGCTCCAGGCAACCTGATCTAGATGCAGCGTCCCTTTTCATTACAAGGGAGTTGGACTAGATGGACTTCAGAGGTCCCTCCCAAATCTAAGGATTCTGTGATTCTATGAATTTTGATTAATAAGCACTGATGATTTGACATAGCAAAGCACTTAGGCCCATGCTTAACTTTGAGAACATAAAACCCAGAGAAAATTGTAAGAGATGTGACTGTATTCCTGCATACACACACACATATCTGTATATATACTTATACAGAAGAAGTTTAAGGTGTTTGTTCTTTCTAGCTCTGTGTATTTCCTCTCTACAAATCTCAAAACTGGAAAACTGTTCTGTCGAGTCATTTGGTCAAGTCCATATAAATTACTCACACATTTTGAAAGAAAGAAAATAAATATTAAAGGCATCAAACATCTCATACAACCTACACAATAAGCAGACACATTGCCCTCATCCAGGATGAAGAAATGATTTGCTATCAAACATCAAAATTAAATGCCATCTCCTGTATTTTTTAACAAATCTTGAATGTGGAGTATTTTTCTAAATAAGACTATTACAGCAGCTACAATCAATAGAATAACTAAGATTGGAAAAGACAACTAAGGACATCTAGTCCAACTTTCAACCCATCACCACCAAACCACTAAATCATGGTTGCAGGAACCACATCTTCATACTTCCGTAGCACCATCACATATTGGTTACTTCACCACCTCCCTGGGCAATCTGTTCCAAAGAATTACCACTCTTTCTGAGAATAATTTTTTCCTAATATCCAACCTAAGCCTCTCGTGGTGGACCTTGAGGTCATTCTCTGACTTTCTATCACCGTTATCTGGGAGAAGAGGCTGACCGCAACCCTACTCCAGACTAAACAATCACAGCCCCCTCAAGCCACTCCCCCTAAGACTTGTGCTCCAGCCCCCTTACAGCTTCATTGCACTTCTCTGGACATGCTCTGGGGCCTCAATGTCTTTCTTGTAGTGAGGGACCCAAAACTGAACATAGTACTGAAGGTGTGACCTCAACAGGGCTGAATACAGAGGACTGATTATTTCCCTGCTCCTGCTGGCAACGCTATTTCTGATTCAAGCCAGGATGACATTGGCCTTTCTGGACACCTGGGCATACTGCTGGCTCATGTTCAGACAAGCATTGACCCATACCCCTGAATCCGTTTCCTCTACACAGTTTTCCAGCTACTCTGCCCCAAGCCTGTAGCATTGTCTGGAGTTGTTGTGGCCAAAGTGAGAACCCAACACCTGGTCTTGTTGAAACACCATCAGTCAAGCCTACCCAGATCCTTCTCGGGCAGAACAACACTTCCTCCCAGTGTGGTGTCATCTGCAAACTCACTGCGGGTGTCCTCAATCTCCCTGTCCAGATCATCAATAAAGATATTAAACGATACTGGCCCCAATATTGACCCCTCAGGAGCACTTGAACACTTACTACCAGTAACTGGTCACCAGCTGTATTTAATTCCATTTAACCGCAGTCTCTGGGCCAGCCATCTAGACATCATCACTGAATCAAGTGATACTTTTTGGTATAAATGGCAATACTTTATGAGAAAATTCTTATTAAAACTAAAAGAAGACCCTATTATTATTTTAAAATAACTTCACAGAAATTTTGGCTGAATCTTAGCAGTCTCCTAAAATGCATATATGATAGTCTATATTTTTCTTATTCGGGTGGGTTTTGTGTTGCTTTTATCCTTAGAGTAGTAGAATATACATGTCTACTTCCAGTTAGGTTGCTATTTAAGAATGTTTTTATAACAGAGATTTTTATTTTTTTTTTTACTAATTGTATCAGATCAGCTTGCATATCTCTTTCAGTTCCCAAATAGCACACTACATACTATCACTGCTTCAGCTTGGTGTGTTGACAGCTAAGTAAATTAAGTAAATTTGGTCTGTGTTTTTTCAGACATGCCAAGTCACTGAGAAATGGAGTACAATGATACTTCCTCCATGATCTCTACTTTTTAGACCCATTAAATTCCTTGTATCTTGTGACAGTTCACCAGTTTATGGACTTCCCAAGTTGGATATTTTATTCTCAATCTTCTGATGAGTTGATTTGAATTGTCTTTTCTTCTGTGTATTTGCTTACTCATTTTTCAAACAAATTTTCAGTTGTGTATCCAAATAACCTTTGGCAACATGTATAATGCTTCTTTTTGTTTATTTTAAAGTTTCTACTATTTGGTACCCCTTGAGTTGTCTACTATTTAAAATTTTAGATAGTAGTTATAATTCATCAATACTATTAATTCCCTTCTCTATGTATCTCTCCCTCCATCACTTGTCTTCCTTCCAAGCTTGGGAATATTGCAGTAATTAATCTATCTTTGTAATTAAGCTGTTCTGCCAATCTGAGAATATTTTGTGTCTTTATTTCCTTCTGAAGTTCTTTTCCATCACTTTTGTTGTAGCGTAAGTTAAGTTGATGTGTTTTGCACAGTGTGAATGTAGCATGATTCATTAAACGACAGAATGTTTTTTCCATTAATTTTCAGTTGTTTTCAGCTCCTTTTCTACTACTTCCTAACAGAACATTGAACTAATGGTGATAAAATGTGTATGTTCACAATAATACCATAGTCTGTCCTGAAGTGACAACTGATTTGAGGATCTTTATCATATATTTGTAACTCCTCCATGTTCTCTTTGATTTTTATTCCTTTGACAAAATGTTAAGGTAGATTTACTTCCTCCAAAGAAAACTCTTAAGGGTATTCTAGCTGATTGTGACTACACTGTATATTGTTCAACTCTGCCATGATTTGATCTGGTTTTGCTCTTGAACTGGACGAGCTCAGTAAGAAGTCTTATTAGATAATGTAGGATTTATTATTTCCTTAATACACTCCTATTATTCAAATGCCATTTTTATCATCACTTCAAAGAGTAAATAAAGTCACGCCCGTTAACAAAATGCAGTGTGACTGCTATACTCAAACTGTATTTGTTATTATAGTTTAGTGATGGTAAACAATGTTCATTCCGTTCACTCTTTTCTTATTATTCCTCTCTCTTTAGTCATCAGCTCTGTAAAGTAAATTAACAGAAATATAACCTAGTTTATGCTTACATTACTGACACAGAAAAGAGTGGAAAAAATAGCCTCATCCTCTCTTGATTATGCTGGTACACACAGCTTATATGACAATCTAGCTTTTGCATTTACCTCAGAGGTCTGATTTGGAGGAACAATCCCACTCATTACAAGGCTGTGCAATCACTTTAGCATTGTATATTAATTGTATTATTTATATTTGTAAGGCTTTGTTTGTCCTAACTGCTAATGGAACCTTTTGAATGACCATTTGGACAAATATTTGTTTTTTTTGGTTGATTGTTTCCGTCTCAGTTTGTAACTAAGAAATTATATATTAGTTATGAAGTGCTTCTTTTCTACTTTCTTCATTGGAAGCTACTTGCACGTTTTACCTCAACATAAATTATAGTTTCTGTGAGGTCATGGCCCTTACAGTTCAGCTGGCTGTCAGCGTTCCAGCTGAATGGCATCTGCACTTACATCCTGCTTCAAGGGGAAATGCAAACAATCATGCTGCTTAAGGAACAAAACCTTTGATATTTATGTTAAAATCACTTTTGATTAAAAGCCAGTTACACTGAAGATGATGCAAATTCATCTTGCTTTTGTTTGGGCAAATCCAGAGATAAAAGCCTTGGATCTAGACCCACTCTTCTGCTCCCCATTTAACTATCTGTAGTTTTGAAATTATATCTGTTCTTTAATCAGTCGCAACAGGATGCCAGAATATATGACTATGTCAAGGAAATATGTGAAGGCAGTGACTGTTAGCTGCCACCCTACTGTCATCTTCTACAATGACTCTCTTAGGCAGTTTTAGGGGTTTAACATTTGGTACTGTGCCAGGTTGGCCAAAGCAAGACAATAAAAAATATACAAAAGATTTGATTTTGTAGGAGTACCCACTTCCAAGGTTCTTGAACTTTCTGTTGTCTCTGGCAAATCTAGAAATAAAAGTTTCACCAGCAATCTGAAGAATTGTTTTCTCTCTTCATCCATATTATGAATCCTAAAGAAGTAAATCACAAACATAGCTTGATACGGCATCTCCATGAGATTTGTTGGTGGATCCCCTTGTGTGAATAATCAGTTTCATAAGAGCAGTATGGATAAGAGAGAATAAGATGAGAGTAATACACCAGCCTCAATATCTTTATTACACAGTTTATAAAACAGCACCATTGCAATGACAGAAGAAAATAACTTTCATGTCTGTAAAGGAAAACCCTTTAGCATGTAATTAACTTATATGAGTGCTTAAGTCCCTTTAAGTAAATTATTAACAGGAATAGACTTGAGCATAGCTTGAGATTAGATCTAAAGTGATACATTCCTTAGTGCCCTGGAAATGTGTTTCATTGTTCATGAATAAACATAACATACACAGTATGATACCACAAGAGACACATGATATAAGAGGAAAAGTTCCTCCTGCAAAATAAATGTCCTGTAATGTAAAATAAACACAAGACAGCAAATGGAAGAAATAAAAAATAAGCAAGCTACCATGCTATTTCTTTACTGAGTCAAGCAGACAGATAAGGTATTCTACTCTGTTTACACTTTCATGGAGTTGTATTAATCAAGCTATCTTTACGTTTCACGGAATTTCCTTCTTTCTCTTCTTTTCCTTACATTTTTAAAGGAAGATCAGAACTGAACTGCTTTTTTTTTTTTTTTTCCTCCCCAAATCTGATTGACATTCCCATGTAGGTCAACTTTCTATGCCATGACATTGTCTTAGGTTAAAAGAATAAAAGGGTAAAAGAGACCTATTGTTTCATTTTTCTGTTGACTTGATTCATATGCCTATTCCAGTAAGCCAGGCTTACATTTTTAAATAATGTATTCAACAACCTGAAAAAAAGTTCACACAGAGCTAACAAGAGCAAGAGAAGGATGAGAAAGAGCACTTTGCAAAATATCTTTTTGTAGTTACTGTATACACATACTAGTTTCTATTGTACCATTCCTGATTCTCAGAGGCAGATCAAACTTGAAAGAAAATTGAATTCAAGTACTATTTTTGCTACTTGAACAGAACACATTGAATTGCTCTTATCATCTTCAAAGGTTGCCTCCTACCTTATGAATAATGAGTCCTTAAAGCAGTGTTGTCAAAATAAACTGAACAAGTAAGTTAGTGCTGTGTGCAATTATAAATGCTGAAAGAATGCACCAGTAGTAAAGGGAGAGACTTTTTTTTTTTTTTTTTTTTTTTTTTTAAATAAACTTTCAGATGTAATGGATAAGTCTTGGTCTCAGAAACAACGAGAAAAAGAAATTTTAGTCATAGTTAATTGTTTCAACTATATAATACCTTTGTAATTAGAATTTACATGCACTTGAAGGCTGAATTCAACAATTCTCAAAAGTCACGCTATTCAAGGATTACTTGAATTTCAGCTCTGATTCAGATATCTCAGGACCGTTTTGGACAATGTCTCAAGAATTTCAAACCATACAGGTAAGCAAGATCTTGTTATCTTCTTGTTTTGGTTCTTTTTTTTCAACATTTAAACTTACTACTTATTAATGTATACAATATTTGCATTGCCTATTAATGCAGAGTACTGAAGAAAAGTAGTTAAGTATCGTTCTCTGGGCTTTGCTTCTAAGCATTTTCTTTTTCACTTAAAAAAAATGCTGAAATAATTGAAGACTTGAAATGAAATCAGTAAATCTGCCTCTCTTCGAAGAAGCAAAAAAGATTAGCGACTAGAGTCAAAGATATATCTAGGAAATTAATTTTCCATTTGACACATTCCAGTGGGAGTTATATCCTAAATTCCTCCATAAATCTTGTCCAGAAATCTTATTCATATGCAAAAATTTAGAATGAAGAATCAAACATTTATTTTAAACAATATTTCCATGTTTCCATTCTGTGTCCAGAAATCCACGTCTTCTAAAATAGTATTTAAACAGCTATAAAACATTAAAGTGTTTTGTTTTAATCTTCTGTGTGAAACCAGCATTTTTAAACTCTTCTTTAAATCAGTAGGTATTTACTTTCAATTAACTTGAGAACTTTTCTCTATGAATAACACCAATTCTAATAATTAATGTTGCCTTAAATATCATTTCCCCACTCTTAAATTTACCCAGGATTTCAGAGGCATTAAATTTAAAACTATTCACCCAATCTTAGGAAAAGTTGACTAATTGTCCTGTTCAAGAATTTAGAATAAGCATTTCCCAAAGAATTCAAAAGAAAAATATAAATAAACTAATGGCATATGAAAACCTGTAAACAATACATATAAATTGTACAGTGTTGTTCATCTTGTTAAATTAAAAATAAGTTAACGTTTACAAAATAATATTAAGGCTGATTAAAAACTATTAAAATTCAGCAGAGCAAAAGTCCTCACTTACAACATAAGGAGAGTAAAAGATACTAATCTTTTCAATATTTGTTCTTGAGCTATTCATGTGTTGGTCAATAGCTGCAGTGACTTTACAGATATGGAGTCTAACATCACAGTTTGCGTAGTCCATTGGGAGATCTCTTTGTCCTGTCTGCAGTTGTGACTTGTAAAGATATGGTGTGGCCTATCTAGGTCAAAGCCATCCTTTAGGTATTCAACCCGTGTTAGAAAAATGAAATCAAAGCATTCACACAAACAGTCAAACGACCAAACAGTCAAACAAAAAGAAGTGTACGAACAGCATCGTGTGGCACTGCTGCCTTTATTCACATAAATAGATGATCACTTCAAATATGTGCAACAACCTGAATCAGATTATGAATAAACCTGAGTACAAGATGGAGGATTAAACCGATAAATTTGCATGAGCAGCTTAAATAGGAAGGAAGTCAATATGCTTAATCCAGAGAGAATGAAAAAACAAATGAATTTATTCATTCCTGCTCTGTACATACTGCTGCTGCATATCAGATATTTAATAACTCAGCTTTCCTCCAGTACATCAGACATATCAGAGTGGAGTCATACTGCCCCTGTAAAGTGTGAACTGACAGGAGCCTGGAGCAATGAATCTTTAAGGTCATTGACATAAGCAGGTAGCCTATCAGTTCAATGAAGTTAAGGTAAAATTGCATTAAGTATTTGTGTTAGGTCCATCAGAGGACTTCTCATTGGATTGTAAAATGCTGATAAAAGCATTATGAAATTATAGTGTAATCTCTTTGTTAGCCTCAATTTACACTTAATCCAAGGAAGAAATGTATTTGCTGTATATGCTTCTGCCTATTTTAGAGAAATGAAGAGTATAACATTTACAGCATGGCAAAATTTGCTCTCCCTAGTCTTCTCTTCCCTATTTTTTCTGCCATTTTCGTAATATTGATAGCTTAAATTTTGATTTTGTAATTTTAAATGATCGTAAAAGGACAACTCAATAAATTAAAGTTATATTGCATGAAGTCTTAATTCAGAACAACAAGAAATTATTAGTTGACCAGATGGATTAACATCAACAAATTACAGAACTCAGAGTAATTCTATTGCTTGCCTAAATATTTTATGCGTAACTAGGAGGATTGGCTGACACACTGAAGGATGTGCTGCAGTTCCATGAGACCTGGACAGGCTGGAGAACTGGGCAGGGAGAAACCTTATGAGATTCAACAATGGCAAGTGCAGAGTCTTACATTTGAGGAGAAATAACTGTGTGCATCCATGCAGGTTAGAGTATGATGTGCTGGAAAGGAGCTCTGTGAAGAACAATCTGGTTGTCCTGGTGGACAAATTGTCCATGAGCCAGTAGTGTGTCCTGGTAGGCAAGAAGGCTGATGTTATCCTGTGGTGCATTAGAAGGAGCATTGCCAGCAGGTTGATGGAGGTGATCCTCCCTCTCTACACTGCCCTGGAAGTACTGTGTCAAGTTCTGGGCTCCTCAGTTCAAAAAAGACAGAGGACTTTTAGGGAGAGTCCAGAAAGTTCTAGGGAGAGGCCAGAAAGATGATGAGGGGCTTGGAGCATTTCCCTTCTGAGGAAAGACTGAGAGAACTGGAACCATTCAGCCTGGAAAAGAAAAGACTGGGAGGAAACTGTATGAATGCCTGTAAATATGTGAAGGGCAGTTGTCAAATGGATGGGGTCAGGCTCTATTCCACAGTGCCTAGCTGATGGACACGTGACAACAGGAAAAACTGGAACACTGGAAGCTTTATCTGGACAAGAGGAAGAACTTCTTTACTTTGAGGGTAACAAAGCACTGGAACAGCTGCCCAGAGAGGTTGCAGAGACTCCTTCTCTGGAGATATTCAAATCCCTCCTAGACACATTGCTGGTGTAACTTAGGAAAGGGAGACTGCTTAGCAAGGTGGTGTTGGACACAGTGATTTTCACAGGTCCTTTCCAACCCATATAATTCTGTGATTCTTTGCAAAAAGTAATTTTCTATAAATATTTAAATTGTGCTAAATGGATTGATGTGGAGTAATGCGTTCGGTTTTTTTTTGTCTGTTGCAAGACAGTAAGAACAGTAATAATAGCATCTTGAAAATGTCCAGTTGTATCCCAGAAATGCATATTAACATGGAGAGGAGAGGAGAGGAGAGGAGAGGAGAGGAGAGGAGAGGAGAGGAGAGGAGAGGAGAGGAGAGGAGAGGAGAGGAGAGGAGAGGAGGAGAATGAATGCTTGCATTTTGTATCTAGAAATTCATAGATTACTTAAATAGGTAATAAATAGCAATCTAACAACAACAACAAAAAAATCGCACACACACACACACACAAACAAGAACAACCATCAAAAACAAATGAAGAAAAAAAACCCCAAACCAATCATAAATCCATGAATCCACAATTGTGCAATAACCTGAATCAAGGGTTCCAATATCATTTAGCTTCATCTATGTTTGTTTGGGTTTTAATTTATTTTTATTTATTTTGTGATGGTATGAAAAGAAACCAAAGCCAAAACCAGAATTACAACTTTTTTTTTTTTTTTTTTTTTTTTAATGACTCATGGTCCCAGGATCCTAATTCCTTGGCAAGGACTCAGGGCCTGCCTGAATTCTCCATCATCTCAAGGACGCAGACTGCATTTGTACATAAAGTGGAGGACAGGGAACAGCCTGGGAAATGAAGAGCTGTTTCCATGGTGTGTCAGCTTATTCTTTATATAGTATAACATATGGCAAACTCTGTTTTCTTCCCCTCCCATTCTCTGTGTTGGAGTTATTTTCTACAAATTGATGAAAGGCATAAATAAAATGTTCTTGGCTATAGGCCTCCTCTATTGAAATCAGTGTGTGAGGGAGGGGTGGCTGCAAAGGAGTGTAATGTGTAAAATGAAGACATTATTTTCAAATTATCTTTTCTTGTACTTAGGGTATACAAATTGAAGATTGTTCAGGATGTCGTATATTGATAATTATTCTCTTTGTTCACACTACTCACACTGCAGTGTACCTCTTTCTTGATACAAGCCTGTACTATATGCAAACTAATAACCTTGAAGTAGAATGCTGGTTGTTCAAATCATGTTTACTATTGAGAGTATATTCAATATAGTACAGAAATTCTTGCCTAAATGTCTTCTACAATAGGCTGCATTGACATTGCTGTTTTAAAACTAAATATCAACCATAAGGTAAGAGTGGGAAGGAGCAGATGGAGTTTGTTTCTCAAAATATATTGGAATCAAAATACATTCTTTAAAATTCATATCCAAATGTGGCTATGGGAAATTATAAATTATAACTCAACATTTTATAGTGATGCATCTGATACAATGTTAACAGAATGATTATGTAATAACCACAATAAAGAAATAATTCCATGTATTCTGCTCTCATTGCAACCTTACAGCTGCTGTCTTAAGAAAAACAAACAAAAATATCAAGAGGACTGGATGTGAAAAATGAGGCTGTGTTTATACCATTTTTAAAGACAATAACCACAGCAGTTTCCAGCAGCCAGTGAAGTATTTTTTTAACTATATGATCATTAATACTATATGCCTTTAATCTTTTTCCCTTCACATCATACCGATGTATATGCATTATCTTGCATTGTCTTTAACTTATATTAGCTTATTTTTTGGAATAAGAATCTTGTAAATGTATTTATTAGCATTTACAGGGTTATGTTAAATCTGATAAATCTGAACTTCTGTGTCCTTACTTAAAGCTGCTGACAGGGAAGTAGACAACAATGTGAGCCTTTTTTAGAAAGGGCACTCTTTTTTGTTAGATCAGAGAGCTTTCATTTTCATGTGCAAGTCTTTCTTGTGGAAACATATATTGCAGAAAGTGATCTATAAAACCTGGTCAGAGTCCGAAATTTATGAAAGAAACGGTGTTTTTACCACAGAAACAGAGCAAATAGTTTCTGAGACTGAAAGAAAAAAAAACATCACTATTGTTAAGTTAGAGGCAGAGACCACTTACATGTTCCTCCAACTGCTGGAAATAATCATCTGCATTTAGTATTCCATCAGTAAATTGCTTCTGACAAGTTATACATTCAAGAGATTAATTCATCAGTTTCCAGCAATCACTTTCAGTAATCTTTAGTATGAAAAATACTCTGCACTGAAATAAGAAAATTTGTGGTCAGCTATCAAAATAACACACAGTATTTAGTCTCATTTTCATGACATTTTACATGTACACACACTCAGTACAATGTAGAGGCTTGAGTGAACATAAGATTTTTTTCCTTCAATGGGGATTTTTTTTTAATATATTAATTTCAAATCCTATTTACATGGAGTTGAAATCAAGGACATACAGAGGAGTCAGTGGAGTTTAGCTCATTATAAACAGAAAATTAAAAAGAAAGAAATAAATGAAATGAGGTTCCTTCTCCTCCCATGCAATTCAGAGGAGGGCAGTGTAGAGAAAATTACAAGATACTGGGAAATGGAGATATTATATCTACACGATTCAGCACAAATCAGATACATTGCTTTGCTCCTGCAAGTGTGTGAACCAGAAGGCAAGCGCTGATGTTAATAGGTTTTCTAGCTGGCACATACCACGACATTTATTCTGCTAAGTACTTGGGAAATGCTGCTGGCAGTCCTTCAGGCCAGCTGTGTTGTTTGCACTTTAGTCACTGCTGGCACTCTCTGTAGAGGTGGAAAATACAGCTTTATTCTGTACCTGGCCCTATACTGAGCAGCTGCCTGTGTTACAAGAGGTCTGTCCACTCAGATGTTCAAGACATTTTTTTGCTCCAGTTAACATCAGAAAAGCAGACAAGTTCTGCCACACTTCTTTCTAAATAAAGTTTAATGTAACAAATCCATTTCCTAGAAATTTTTAATTACAGAGGTCAACATTCTCAAAAATAAATACATAAATAACGTCAGCAAATTCACTGTCCAAAGGCTTTGTCTGAAATTTATACTGATAACATTGAAAATTAATTTTTCATTTTAATTTACAATATGTTTTTAGTTTATGCAGAGAACAAAAGAGTCCTGTAGTTAATTTAACACCTGTACATTCTCAGAAATTATAATGAAACATTGCATGATTCAGCTGTTATAGAATGGTGAATTCTAATCCTGTTAGGGTGGTTCTTTAATTAAAATATCTATTAACTTTTCTGCAGTTAATGTAATCAGAGATTTATTACTTCTTGTCCTTCTTGGAAAAAAGAAAAGTTTATGATCCAATGATATTTAATTTATAAAATCCTATCTGATGAAAAGGAATGCTCAACTTAATAACCCTGTCTATAAAGCTATCCACTTTCAGAAATTAAGTATCTGTTTAAAAATTCTAAATAAAAATCATCAAATTGAAGTACCTGCATTGCATCCTGGATTAACAAGTCTACTCGAGATGTTCAGAAATATGTTATAATTCAATTTTCTGTCATAGTACTTCTTTTATCACACTTCCTTTAAGTCTAACACACTTCTTTGCTTTCCTTTACATAGTATCTTCTACTAGTTCTACTAGTTTAATCTGTGTCTGTTCATAAAACATGTATTCCTTTTAATATGATATGCAGAATACACTGACACTGTCAAGCAATTAGTAGTCTAATCTGAAGAAGTATTTATTACTTTCTTTTCTTAAGAAATATTTTATTTTTATTTTATTTTTCCCCGTATACTTTCTGTTGTTATAAAGCTCTAGCCAAGAAAGAGACATCAGTGGAAAAGAAGTTGCTGATCATGCTACTCAATTCCAGTACAAGGAGGCAAACAGTAACATCGTAAGCATCAAAAAGCCGTGATCAAAGTCTAACACTGAGCATACAATACAACCTGGTAATCCCCTTGTGGGACAATGTTTACTGCTAACACTTTATACAGTATCAGCTGGGTTGAAAATTCATGTATTAAACCATTGGCTTTTGGGATTTTTATAGCTCCCCGTTTGCAGTTAATGCATTTCGTATTAGCCCTCAGTGTGAAGAAATCATAACTCTATATACCAAGGGATAAACTCCAACCTAAATTACTAGAAAACAGTACCTAGAGACTTGGATATATGCACTGAGATGCCTATTCTATTGCTTTTCCTCAGGCAAACTGTGTTTCTGTCATATTTCTAGACTAGAAACATAGTATTAAGGTGTGAATTGGGACAAAAAGTTGGAAAGTGCAGCTCTCAGACACATTGGTTTGATCCAACAGAATAGTTAAGACAGAAATCTATTTCATATGAGCTTTTGAAAGAGCTGAAAGTAATTGCTTTGTTTTATAGCTAAAACTTAATTCTGTTACATGCTTTAATAGAATGTAAATGCCAAGCTGTGCAATCATATATGTCCACTGTGTCTATGCAGCTAGTTGGAACCGTAATGCTGTGCAGGTGTATGCAGAACCCCTTAACAATGCAAAAATAGGATCTTCAGTCCTAAATGCATGTGATGTATTAATTATAACACTGTTATTTGAATAGGTAGGGAAAACAAATTGTCATCTAAGACTTTCTAAATTGCCATGCTTTGACTGCAGGGAGCAAACTGTTATTCTTTCCTTTTCCTGCTTTCTTGAGAGCAGAAATATAAAAAAATTCTGTTCAGAAACAATGAAAAGCAAAGAATACAGTGCTTGTAAAACAGAAAAAAAAACAATAAATGTGTAAATTGATATGATTTTGGTTTTGCTTTCTAGAAGAGAAATAAAGGCTGCATCAGAGAATGACTTGAAATGGAATATTCCTAGGGCATTTTCTAGCACAGGAATGAAAACAAAATATGCCCAATGTTCCGAAACATAAATGTCTAACTTTGAAGTCAAGGTAAAATGTTTAGTCCATGACAGTGGACAGGTGAGCACAGTCTTATTTCACATCTTACTGGTAGTTAAGGAAAACAGGATCAAGCTGGAATGGATTGGGGAACGTGTGTCTTTTTCGGAACATATTTTTCCTGGTGCAGGCATACTACAGATATTGGAACAATTACAAGAATCTTAAGACCATATGTTTGTTAATATTTTGTTTGATGATACATTGTGTTTTACAACTTTTCAAGATCTTGTGATATATGGTAGAACTTTATACAAAAGAGTAACATCAGCAACAAAATGTTAAATACAATTCAATAGGTTCACACACAGAGTAAGATGAAGGAAAATATTTCCCATGAAGACATTTATCTTTTCAACCTGCTCTATGATAGTGCAAGATGTTGATGTATAATACAATCCAAAATAAGCAAATTGAAACATTATTAAAATGGGTAGAAAATATGGTTGAATTTGTTGCAACATGTAACTACAATGATCCAATTCCCATTTATCTTCATTTCAAATTGTCTCTGAAATCAGAAAACTTTTTTTTTTTTTTTTTTTAATAGAAGTCTTTAAATCATCCTGATAACTTCAGATAAGCATTGACTCCTTCCTCTTCTTATAAGTTAGCAGGAAACTTGAAATAACAAACTCTTTTTGTTTCAACTGTGTAACATATCTGACCCTAGGTACTCTTTTCTGTGCAAATCAATTACTGTATGAAACACAAGAACATTAGGAAGAAAGAGAAAATAGTTACATGTGTGGAGTTGTATTTTATTCCTTCTAGTATTACATTACAGTATTACATTTGTCACTTATGATCACAGCAAAAACACTGACAGTACTAAGTGGCAAGAACTCATATGTTCATTATCCTCAGTTTAGAGTACTCATACTGATTTGTTGTATTATCAGATAGACAATCTGATAAACATTTCTATCCAAATTTTCTTGTTATATGCTTCAACAGAAATTTGCCAGAATTTGGACTGTCTCAATACATATGGGACTGCCAACGTTGTACCACAGAATTAAATCTCCTAAAGGTAATTAATACTGAAAACTTGAAACTAGTGCCACTATTAACTGTATATGATTATAATATGATAGTACAGATTATTTTGCTTGGGATCGTAAATAGAAAAGATGTTAATTACTTTGCTGTTTGGTTGTTGGTGGTTTGTTTGTTTTTTTTTTACATTAAAAAAACTTGCCAGTTGCTAATTCCTGAAATAACCTTTGCTTCTTTTCTGACTTACAGATAACATTCTAATTGATTTCTTTGTGAGGACATTTCTCTGTAGTAAGAAGAAAATAAGGATTCCGTCATGTCTAAATTTTATTCTGTTTTGGGTTTTTGTGTTTTTTGTTTTTTTAATAGAACTGTTTAATAGAACTGTTACATTTTCACATGGTTTTAGTCACTGGTTCATTTTAATCTCTCTCTAGTATCTTCTTCACGAAAAATAATGAGAAAAAGAGCTTAGAAGGTTTGTCTTACAAGCTGAATAATATGTTTATTTTTATTCTCCAGAATATTTTTCTTTTTTCTTTTCTGAAAATGCTTCAAGATCTTTTGTTCCATCACCCTGGATATTAATAAACGGATAGATCCATGTTCTCTTGATGATGATTTCAGATACAAATCTGTCTAGTGATTGAGAACATGTTATTTCACCATAGCCCATGAGAGTTATTCCCAGCATTTACATAGAACATTTAGTTCTCAGGCTAGTGTAGTAAAACTTACTAAATTACCATCTACCAGCTTTTTTCCTATTTCATTGTAATTTCACATTTTTGTCCTGCAGACTGTGTTTAATGCAGTCTGTAAAGACAAAATTCTTCTAGGACTGCTGTTCTGCATATTTCCACAATATCACACTTGAACTAATAATTTCTTTTGTATTTATAATGTGCCTCATCTGTTCTTATGAGAGGTTTACTTATGTTTGAGTTGCTCGGAAAGAAGTCCTGTGAATTTCCTGTTACCATTTTTATTTCTGAGAAAAGAGGGAAGGGAACTGAAATCATGTCCACTTTCTATTTTCATGTTGTTAGTATTAATTAGTGTGGGAATTACCTAGATGTTTATGACTAAATGTTAATGCATTTTAGTATTTTAGACTCATCTTATAATCAGCTGAAAGAAGTTGATACTGTTAGAGTAGAATTCATCTAATCTCTACTAGGCAACATTTTTGTCTGAATTATTATTTCAGGGATGTACCTCTTTTCCTCCATTAACTATAAAATAGACATTTTTATTAGCTTAGACTGAGGTGTATAGGAGTTTGATTAGGGGAGATTAAGACAGCTCAGATTACTACAATCTTAAATGCTCTTTTTTTTTTTTTTAACATACTTTGGTGTAATCTTATACAGATATATAAATATTTAATAGAAATTTAATAGAAATAATGAGACACAGGAAAAAAGACTAAGGTACATAAAGTAATTATGTAGAATATAAATGCTCTGAGTTTGTAAATCATGGCACCCACCATTACAAAATTAAAATCTTCAATAACAGTGGAAAAAAGTCCAGATCAGATTGCTATAAAATGCTCAGTGGGGGAAAAAAAAAATTCATCTTTATCAAATAATAAAAGTTTGAAGCAGAGCTGATCAAATACAGAAAGATCTTTGCTAAGTGCTGAAACAGTTGGAAAAGTATATTTCCTCCAAAGTCCTACTTTTAACTTCCTTTGATACAAGGTGGCACAAAGTCAAGAGAGAGCTTGAAACAAGCTTCACATTAATATTTGAAAAAGGGCACCCAACGTGTTTGATGTGGCGCCCTTCATGCAAATCATGTAGTCTGAGAGAAATCTCAATAGGAAATACGATTCTTTCTTCTTAGCGTTCAGTTTTTTTTCTGGTTGATAATAATGAACTTTTCACACTCCCCTTGCAACCCCCCTGAGCTATGCAGAAATGAAGTTATTACTTGCTAGGTGATCCCTATTTGGGTAGAATTTTTGTTTCTTTTTTATTCTGTTGTTGTTGCTTTTGAAAGTACAATCTCAAATGAACACATATTTTGTACTTATTTTTCCCAGACATCTGAATGACAGAACCCAGACATTTAATCAAAACAATAAAATAGCTTCTCTCTCCTAGGATTTTTGAGTGTGGGAATGTGTATACATCATCAAAAATGTCATAATATGTAAGTACTGATTTTAGGCAGTGGAAAAAGCAGGATCTAGGTATAGATAAGAGAACAGAATAGTCTTTTATTGGTACTATTCTTCTGCTAATATTCAGTTAATTGTACTAATAATCACAAGCTCTATCTTACAGAGTTCTCCAGACTTTACCATTTAAAGTACAGAGGTCAAACTAGCTACAATGCATCCAAAATCCAGTGATGGTAACAGCACTGATCCATATTCTCCTTTTATTCTTGCTGTGCATACTTAATTCCTATGTATAGCAACTAATGTATCTCCCACATTACACCTCCCACACACTTACTAACACTTTCTGAGTGCACAGGAACATTTCTCTACAACTAATTTTCTCTCTACAACTAATTTGGAAAAATGTCACAGATTGATAGTGGAATTGTTGAAAGTAGACTCAGAAATAAAGGGTCTTATCCTCCAATAAATCATAAAGGAAAAGAAGCCCTCAGGATCATCCACAATGCAAGCTTCAAATTGAAAAAAAAATCTGAGTAGCAAAAGAAACAGATATTCAATTATGACAATATTTTATTACAAGTATAATTATGTATGATGAGATGTTATTTAGAAGAAACTATTAAGAGAGATTAAGAGGAGATATATACATTCTGAATAAGTAGGGTTTTTTCTTGCTTGCTTGTTTCAAATTTTGCCAGAAGAATTTTCCAATGGATTTGCAGCTGTGTCTGCATGCTTGCAGGTCTTTGTCCTCATGAGGAACTTCAGCCACCTTGGTCTCTGCTGGAGAACAAACAAGGAACTCCTGACTAAATTCAAACATACAGTGCCACATACAAGAATGAAAGGGAGGGATAGGTGGCCCAGAAGGAATAAAGATATGTTGTTCAGCCATGCAGTGATATGGCTAGGAAAGCCAAATCCAACCTAGAGCTGAGTTTGACAAGGGATGTGAAGGGGAGCAAGATGGTCTGCTACACGTGCATAAGCAGTTAAAGAAAGACTTATGAAAGTATGGGCCTACTGCTGAATGGAACAGGGGAACTAGAGAAAAAGGACATGAAAAAGCCTGATGTATACTATGTTTTCTTCAACTCAATCTTTACTGGTAAGATTTGTCTTCAGGTATACTGAAAAAGTGTACTGACAGAACAGGCTGGAGATCTGGGCAGAGCGGAACCAAATAAGATTTAACAAGAGCAAGTGCAGACTCTTGCACCTAGGGAGGAATAAGTGCATGCATCAGTACAGGTTGGGAATGACCTACTGGAAAGGAGCTCTGCAGAGTTTGCAGGTCTGCAGGACCTGTAAATCCTGGTGGACATCAGTTTGGTCATGAGCCAGCAGTGTGCCCAGTGGCCAAGAAGGCCAATGGCATCCTGGGGTGCATTAAAAAGAGCATGACCAGAGGATTGAGGGAGGTGATCCTCCCCCTCTACACTGCCCTGGTGTGGCCTTACCTGGAGTACTGTTTTGAGTTCTGGGCTCCCCAGTACAAATAAGACAGGGATCTCCTGGAAAGAGTCCAGAGGAGAACCACAAAGATGATAATGGGCCTGGCATCTCCCCTACAAGGAAAGGCTGAGAAAACTGCATCTGTTCAGTCTTGAGAAAAGAAGACTCAGAGGGGATCTGCTCAATGTCTATGAATATCTAAGGTAGAGGAGGCAAAAGGACAAGGCCAAACTCTTTTCAGCAGTGTGTGGCGACAGGAAAAGGGGAAATGGCCACAAATTGCAGCATAGGAAGTTCTCCAAAAATGTGCATACGAACTTCTTCACAGTAAGGGTGACAGAGCACTGGAACAGTCTGCCCAGAGATGTTGTGGGATCTCCTTCTCTGGAGACGCTGAAGACTTGTCTGGATGCCTACCTGTGCAACCCGCTCTAGGGAGCCTGCTTTGGCAGGGGGTTAGACTAGATGGGTGCAGGGGTTGATATTGAGGCTAGTGCTTTTTAACACGTTCATTCCTTGATCACGGACTACACCCTGAAGGAACAACCAGAAGCACCAACACATGCTGGAGGTAAGCTGTGTGCAAATCAGCTTGGCCAAGAAAGTCCTGGTGTTCTGGTACAAGCCGACCATGTTAGATTATAGTGAAAAAAGCCCAACATCATCCTGGGCTGCACTAGGAAGAACAATGTTGAGGGTGGTGATTTTTCCTCTCTGCTGTGTGAAAAAAAGTATCTGAAAAAAATATTTTGTGGTTTGGGTGTGGTTCTGAGCGAGAGTCATAGAATCATAGAATGGCCTGGATTGAAAAGGACCACAATGATCACCTAGTTTCAACTCCCCTGCGATGTGCAGGGTCACCAACCACTAGACCAGGCTGCCCAGAGCCACATCAACCCTGGCCTTGAATGCCTCCAGGGATGGGGCATCCACAACGTCCTTTGGCAACCTGTTCCAGTGCATCATCACCCTCTGTGTGAAAAACTTCCTCTTAATATCTAATCTAAATCTCCCCTATCTCAGTTTAAGACCATTCCCCCTTGTCCTGTCACTATTCACCCTCGTAAACAGCTGTAAAAGAAAGAGAGAAAAGCATGGATAAATGTGCAGTAAGTTCTGGGGAGATCCATTAAGATGAAAAAGGAACTATTGCATGAAAAAACATTCTTTTTGAGGGTTATCTGACTCTGGAAGATCTTTCCAAAAGAAGTTGTGGGGTCTACTGCAGATATACAAAATCTTGGGGAGCTCCCCTGCTTTAAACAGATGGGTTGGACGAGATGATCTGCAGAAGTCCTCTTTTTTTTTTTTTTTTTTTTTTTTTTTTTTTTTTTGTCATTCCACATAATATAGACGGAATTCTTAGTATGAAATCTGCATTAGATTTTATCGTTCCTTTGGTTCTGTCTTGGGTTGATGCAGAATTAAATGCGCAAACATATTTTCTTGTGTTAAGGAGCATAATTTTTCTCTGACAAAGAAAAGGTATTCAAATCTACTCATAAAGTGTTTCCTATTAATTCTTTGTTTTGCATGTACTATGAACAATTTTCTTGCTCAACCCCCTTTCTGTAATCTGTAACCCCATTTTCAAGGATGTTCAAATTAGGAAAATTAAAAAAAAATGTAAGAAAAAAAGATTTCATACTTTCTCAAAAGGTAAGAGCTATTTTAAAAAAAATAAAATAAAATAAAATATTCGTATACAAACTCATCTGGGTTCATATGTTCAGTAATAATAATTATAAATACATTTTTGTGAGGAAAACAGAGAAGGCGGCAAATGGTCAAAATCAACTTGAGTGAAGACAGAAACTGTGCCTAGAAAGGAACATTCCCTATACTGAAAAAGTATGAAAAAAAATTTTACAATAACTTATTTAAAAAAAAAAAAAAGCTATTAAAATAGAAATTTTGCAAACAGACTGAAAAATATTCTCTAAATTTCAGAAGAAAAAATTTTCAAAAACATTACTTTCATTAAAATGCATTTGGTAATTAGTGTTGCTTTCTTTTTCTTTCGTTGAATTTATTTTCTTTACTTTTTTTTTCACCAGCAGAAACAGGACAACACCATTGGAAAAAGAAAATTGGAAAAGAAGGGAGAAATGAGACATAAATAAATGAATAAATAAATAAATAAATAAAATAGGTTAATGTTCTTAATTCCTTAAATTATTTATTGTGATCATAGCTAATTTAGGGAATATAAAAATATGGAACCTTAGAATTGTGTTGAAATAGAATGAAGCGAGTAAGAAAGTAAATATAAGTTCAGTAGTGTCATAGGTCTTGTTAAATAATCTCAATGACACAATGCTCTAATACATTAGCTATACATTCTTGTGAATTGAGAATTCAAAATATCATCTATTCTTTATTAAAATGTCCTCAATGATTCTGCTACAAATTTGTTTCTTACAAGTGATAACAAAAGTTATATATTGTTCCTAAAGAATCACGGCAATTGTTATAAAATGATAACTTCAATTACATTCTATGAATCAAAGTACAGGTTATTCTTTGATGTGAGTATTCTTTTCTTATCTTCTAAACAAAATATGATGTGCTGCTCCAAAAGCAATGCCTCCTATTTTATGATGTCCCATGGTATCAGAGAAGATTGGTTTTGGTATGGTAGTAGAGGTTGAACTTTCTCACCTGCATTCCATTACATTTTGTTTCCTCGTGACAGATGGCAGCGGAGGGGTAGTCTGACAAAACGGCGTCTGTCAGAGAAGTGCATATGAAACAAAGTTGTGCAACTGAATTCCTCCATGCAGAAAAAGTAGCATCCAGTGACATTTACTGATGCTTGCTGAACCTTTATGGAGACCAAACAGTGGCTGTGAGCTCACTGTGAGGCTGTGGGTGGTGCCTTTCAGCAGTGGAGACAGTCACCTCCACTGGTGCAGATTTTTACAAAAATGGCTTACAGGCTCTTTTTCATTGCTGGTGAAAATACATAGCTAATGCTGGTGATGATGCTGAAAAGAAATTTTTTGTAGGTGAGAATTTGTTCTATCAAATGCAGCAATTGTCTTCTTTGTATCTGTCGCAGTTTCCATGGAAATAAATAGATATTACTTTTGAAGTGTCCTACGTATCACGCTAATTGATTTTTTACTTTAGAGTTTCTGTAAAACCCCATAAAAGCATTAATAATCATAAAATATTAATTGTAAAACATAAAATAAAACTTCATATAGATTACCTTTTCAGTTCATTCAATCACATTTTCACTACTTCATAAACTTTGAGCTCCCTGTTACTTTTGTGATTGCAAATATTTCTATTCTATTTCCTTGTCTTTTGCTCTCTAAGATTAATATTGATTTATCAAATCAATTAAAAAAATAATGAAAAGTTAGTATAGATATCACTACACAAATACAACTGCTCTTCGTCTTTGTATCTGCTAGAAGTATTTAATTTATATTGTACCATAATAAAGTCAAAGAATTACTAATACATTAAGATAGACCCTTTTCTGCACCCTGCTTCAACCCTAGTAAGAAATCCAGACAGAGATTCAATTTTCTATTAAAGAGAATTTTCTCATTGAGGAAGCATGAAAATGTTATTAAAAATAAAAGTAAAATCAGTCCCACTGAGATCAATAATTATGATTTTACCTTAAGAAAAGGAGCTACATTTAAGTCGCTGACATGCTTCAGGTAAGAAGTCTTTTCAAAGACCCAGTCAAGTGACTTTTGTCTTCTGTTGCTGAAGCACAGATGTAAAACGTACCAATTAACTAGGAGACACTTGG
The DNA here is from genome assembly GCF_019232065.1 of Centrocercus urophasianus. NCBI lineage: Eukaryota > Metazoa > Chordata > Aves > Galliformes > Phasianidae > Centrocercus > Centrocercus urophasianus. The sequence continues at coordinate 31,360,805 of NW_024884142.1, forward strand.
ACATTGGGAACTGCATTTTTTTGAAGGAGTAATACGGGCTGGCTGAAGAGTAATTTGGCAGAGGAGGGAACCCTGTGGGGTTTCTGTTTGTTAAGAAATGTTAGTTCCTTCTCTCCCCAGCCACCTTTCCCCCCTCCTTTTTTACTTGTATGTGTCAGTCTGTCTGTTCAGCTTTTTCAATGCAGCTTCAGTGAAACATCATTAGGATAAAGAAAGATAAACATTACAGTTCAGAATCCTCTTGACTTTAGCATTTAGTATGTACATGCATAGTGAAAGATTGGGAAAAATATAATGTTCTCATCCGAAAACCTCATAATTCACGTAAAACCTTCCCTTTTGAGGACAATTCTACTCATGTGATACTTCTTTATATAGAAACTTTGTGTTATGACATCAAGGAAATGGCATAACAGTTTTTATTAAATCATATAAATGTGTAAAAAATATGTAAAAAATTGTCTCAATGATTGTTCATCGTCCTCAGCTTGTGCGCAGTTATGTTCGTACATTACTGATCATCTGCTATATTTTTTCTTGCCTCTGTTGACACATCTAATTAACCAAAGCAGTGTGTACTGAGTATTACAATTAAATAGACAATTTTAAAATTGCTTTTGACAAACTGGAGATTAACACATCCTTTTCCTGATTACCTGTACTAATAAAAATTGAGTACCTGAATGTTCACACATAGTGAAAACAAGCACACAGATATCAGGGAGATGAGCAAACAAAGTATTTTTACAAAATCTCAGATTGCAGAGGAAACAGGGAGAGAAAGTAAAACGATAATTATATCATTTCCTCAGCTGTAGAAGGAATATAACTACAGTATAACTGCCAAAAACATGAACGTGTTAAAAGATGTGCAGAAAAATTTAGCTTCAATCTGGGCTGGTCTCTGCAGGTGGCTCTTTGGTTGACTTTATTGCCGAAACTCAAGTACAAGAATGTGAATTCTCCTTGCTGTACATGGCTTGAACAAGTAATAAAAACAAACGTAGGAGGCAGATTTGTCAATGAATTAAATGGAATAGTAGTAGAAATCACATTTCAAGCAATGTTTGCCAACAGCTTGTTTTTGAAATGAGTTTTGTGCAGCATTCCCAAATACTTGGATTTTTTAAACTGTTATGGTTTTGGACATTTGTCAAAATATGTGCATGCTCCCCTTTTTATTTATTTCTCCTTTTTTGTCTGTTCTTACTCCCATGAGGAGGGTATGGAAGAAATTGTCTCCATGGGGTCTGGAATGGAGCATGTGTTTTCAAAGGAAGACAAATTAGATCACTAGGAGACGTCTCAGGAGTAGAATTCTTTTGGCCAAGAGTTCATATTTATTTATTTTTAAAATATATGTTCAGTATTTAAAATGTTCCAACTAAATAAAGAAGCAATGCATGCACTTTGGGAGGCAACTGCGGATCAACTAAATGATTTTTAAACTACCAGGAAAATGGAAAGGGATGCAGTAAAGCATATTCACATTTTTGTCAGCCTAAGTCAGCTACTTTCATTTTTGCAGGAAAATTCAGAAAAAGTTATTTGCAGCACTTCTATATGGAGAATATTTTTGACTTGGGATCAAGTGAATAAGTATTAATATTCCACTTTGATTTCTTGCTGGAACGCTGTATAGTATTTGTATGGGTTCTGTTTTACTTTTGGGGTTTGGGTTTTTTTGCTTTGTTTTTCTGTTTTTCCCCTGAGCCTTTTAATGTCATTATAGCTAGAGGAAAAAAAAAAAAGATGTAAGGCAATTTCCCTTTTTGTCTTTCTGTCAGTAAGAGCCAGGAGTGAAGACAAGAAAAACAACAACAAAAAAAAGTGTGACGGAGAGCTACATATTTCTGTAATGGTGGCTTACCCACTCTTCCTATCACTTCTTTTCCACTGGCATAAAACCAGAGAAGCATTTAGATTCCCATCTCCCAAAGAGCACCCTGAAAATACACTATGTTACATTACCTGTATCTCTGTTCTTCACTGGTTGGGCAATAGCAAAAGAAGAATGCAGTGTTAATGCCTCAGAAGGAAAGAAAGTAGATATTTGATGTGTACTGATGAGCCTGCTTAGAAATAAAGTGAGGATGTTTTGGCTTTCATCATGTGTAACACACCTTGAATAGTTATTATTGAATAAATAGCAGGAATAAGCTTGAAAAAAGAGAAGAATAAAACTTGCAAAGAGTATGGTAGTGTTTCACTGAGCCATAATAAAAGTATGTTTTATAAAGTAGCCGTTGCCTGAATGAATCTCACATCTACCGATCATTAACCATCCCAGTTCTGAGGATTAATTACTTCTTTCTGCATGTATATATGAATTGTTGTGTGTCTGATTGAGATTTCTGGACCAGAGAGCAGCATTTTCTAAAAGATTCACCCTTCTTTCCCAGGCTGAGCTCTGTACATTATTTTTTCCCTATCACTTTACACTGTCTCCATATTTTGCAGCTCTCTCTGGCCGAGAACATCTAAATCATATGGTATGTCAGGGAGTTCTGCCAACCTTGGCAGGAGTCACATTGCTCCAGCTGGTTGCAATGGCTTCCCTTGTCCAAGAGATATTCATCAGATAAAAAAGAAAATGTCTGATTGCAAACTCCAAATAAATTTAAATAACAGCAACAAAAATGTATGATTGTGAAACAAGGTTTTTCTATTCCTTACCTACAAATAAAAAAATAATGATATAAATTTAGCAAGTGACTAATTTGAAGTTTTTGCGCGAGGCATTTTGCAATAAATGTTTAAGAACCTGCCATTTCCCCATCCTAGATGATGCTCTGAGCATTTTGAGAGGAAACAGGTCTTTCATCTCTGAACCTGATTATGTGGGAAATTTGGGTGTGTGGAATACAGGGAAAGGTATGTAATGACTTGTAAATAAACATGTTTCTCTTTTTAATTCCATTTTAAAATGCATTTCAAGAGAATATCTCAAGTCTGGATTGAAGCCAAAGAAGATATAAACTAGTAATCTCCAATAAAATGCCTTTTATATATAGAATAAGAAGAATGTTTTCTCTGAGTCAAACTGTAAAGACGACACTTTTAATTTCACTGACAGATGTGTTGATCAGATTTTAGGTCCTCTTTCTCTCTTCATTGATGTTGATTGAGATAATCACCCAAAGCTTTCTTTTGCACTTGCAAATTTACACCAGAACTTGTGAAAAATTTCACACGATTTTCACACAGGGCCTTTTTTAATATTGCTATTATTCGAAAGATAGACATTTCATTAAGAAGATAATGTGAAAAAATCTGACTTAATTCCTTTCTCTCAATGTCCACTGAAAACCAGTAAATACACCTGTAGCTCAACATAGAAAAATCACACTCTCATCTGTTGTATATTGACGAAATGTAGCTAAGCACCAGCAAAGGAGTTGTATGGAAACTTTGTCCATCCCTGATCCCAGGAAGATGCTTGATACTTGAGGCTGGGGCTCTCCTGGTACTCCCAGCTGTCTTGGTTGAGGCAGTGAGATGCACACCTGGTTGGTGACTCTGCTCTGGGTGATGTAATCCTGAGCCTTCCGACTTCCTGCATCTTGACAGCCAGCTAAACAGGAATGTTGTGCAAGTTTAAATATGCTATAGAGTACTTCATACCAACATTTCAAAAATATTATTTTACATGTAGCAGATGAAAAGGCAATTGAAATGCAAGTACCTGAGGCTTGACTTTGTACCAGACCCTTCTGTATCTAGGAATAACAAGCTCGGGTTTTTTTTTTTTTTTTTTTTTTTTTTTTTTAAGAATATTTATGAATGTAATATTTCACAGTATCAGAATCTCAAATGGTGCATCTTATTTAGCATACCCCAGTACATAACGGATTAGTTTTTGTGAAGTCTAAAGCTAGTCTCTGAAGTGAAAGGCTGCTTCTTTTTCTTTTGTATGTGATTTCGAGGCACCCAAATTCTGCTATCTACCATCATTGTCAGCAACTTTCCTCCTCTAAGAAAGACAGCAAAGGGTCACTAATAGTGAAATAATGTACTCTAAGAAGGAAAAACCACCTTAGTGCTGAAATATCTAAAATATCCATATGACAGGGGTCATTGGCTGGAAATAAAAGTGTGAAAAATAGGACATAATGGTTGCTCCTGAAGAGTGTCATTAAGGTATTATAAGGTGCCCTGACTATACAATGATCTATAGTGAACTTTGATCTATCCTGTTCTCACCACATATGATGGACATTCTTGGGTCCTTATTAGAATCAAAGTCTTCTATAGCAAGTTTAAAAAACAAAACAAATCTCCATATTTCACACAGGTATTGCTTTTGAAAAATGCATTTTTAAAGATGTCTAGCACCAAACATCACAGTGCTGAGCTTAGCATAATAAATAGAAGCCCAAAACAAAAATCAGAATGTATTCATAACTTTAGGCTTACATAAATATTATCATGGATAATTCCAGCAAAAAGAGGTTTTAGAAAGGATTTGAGTATCACGGTGGGTATCAAAATGCATATAATTTTTCATGCTGGTGTGGTGAGAGATCAAATCAAATGCTTGGAGGGAAATGGAGGGTAGTGGTGTTGGTGCTGATAAGATAATAAACTGATGTAACAATTAATTGGACTCTCCACCCAGATCTGTTGTTTACAGATTACATTATGTAAATATTTTGAATATTTACATATTTTGTAAATAAAATTGTATGTATTTTCGCATACAATATCTTGAGTAGCATTCTAATCTGCATAAAATTATTCTGAAGCTTGAGTCTTATTTCTTATTCAAAATAGGAGATTAATTTATTACTGTCCACCAGTATCTCTAGCAGGTATAGAAATTAAATGAGTACTATATAAGTAGCAAACAAAGACATAATAAACTCTAACAACTGGAAGACAATACCATCTCCATTCATATTTTAAACTCTGAGAGCAATTAGGAATTGGCACAATTTCTGAAGGTTATGGCTGTCCAATGTGCTAATCACTACAATGAGATACTGTGCCTTTCTGACAGCATCTTTCTGAGTAATGCCCTAAAACAGAAGAAGTAAGGAACTTGTTTTGGGAGCCATTTGGTAAAATTACATGTATTCCGTTGTATGGACAGTCAACTTGTTCATGACAATCCCTTTTTGGCCTTAGAAATCTATCAGGAAATCCCTTAGCAACACTGAAGATGAAGACCTGCTTGGAGAATATTGATGTAAACGTCACTTGCAATTAGTAACAGTCAGAAACAATTAGTAACAGTCAGAAACCCAGAGGGAGGGCTATTAAGTGATGGTATTGGCTTACCACAGATAAAGTTCTAAGAATCTGGTTTACTATGAAACTTCAGTCTCCTGAATTGAACATACACCTGGTAGTAAAAGTATCTTAAAATAGTTTTGTTGTATCTGGAAAGATTTCTTCAGTACTAATGTACTATGTTCATGGGCAGTTGAACGTTGCTGAGTTGATGGTACAAAAGTACAATAGTAGAACAATAATAACACTAGTTATTTCTTTTTATTTTATTTAACTTTTTATTTTTAATTCTTGATTATGCCAGATCAGATAATTTTTAGAAAGATCCAGAGACAAAAAATAATAAGAAGAAAATTAATAATTCATAGTATCACAAACCTAAATCTTTTTTCACCTATCTCAAAAGCAGGATGCACATTCAGGCTGATGCTTTTGTTATCCGCAATAATTTGATGAATCCTACTTATAATAGTATTAGCAGATTATTGTGCTTTAACATCAGATTGACAAGTCTTAGATTATTTCATTCAGATAAGTCATTAAAAAAAAATCTCAAAATTCAGTCAGAAAAACAACACATCATAGCGTAATGAGCATTCCAATAAGTATTGTGCCAGATCCGTCATGGTGCACAGTGTGATTTAAGCAGACTGGGTCAGAATTCATAGAAGGAAGAGGTGCACAACATCTCACAGTAATGAGTGAGCTCTTTGCAGGACTGTGTCGCTGCTCTCGTACTTTCTGGACTCAAACATGTTATTTGCTTGGCACAGATCTTTCATTGCATTGCATTGAGAACACTTACAGTAAACTATGTGGTAAATCAATAATATGGCAATCATGTTATTTAGAGGGCAATTTTTACGTTTAAAGATTTCCTAAGCAAATGGCAGTAAGCATGGTAGTGTGAAAGATCACAGAAATAGCAATGTCAGTCAGAGGAAAACAAGATGTAAATAATACTGTACCAGAGCAGTGAAGGCTAAGATCACCCAATTTAATGTATAATCTGGAGATGAGAAGAAAATATTATAATATATTCCACATGACACCTTTTGACTCGACAGATTATTTTAAATCCATCACTTCGCCTTTTCTTTGGCAGAGCCGTGTTTTCTTGGTATTTTCTGCTATTTTCAGGTCAAAAGATGTTTATTTAAAAAAAGGGACAAAAGGCTACTTCTGTGGTTTCATCAGCAAATCAGGACTTCATGCAGGGCCATGAGCTTTGTTCATTCATTGTTATGCAAATGATTTCTCTATTTACCCATCCTATTTTTCCTGTTCATGAACAATATTCTTAAAATGGTAACAGTACATATATCCCAAATTTCATTTGCATTAGAGATAAATGCAGTTAATAAATGAACTGTATGATGTAATTTCCAATAACATAGCCTTAGTAATCAGCAGTAAGGTGAATGGTTAGTAAATTTGCATGAGTATACTAACACCAGGAGACAGGAAGGGATTTTGTGTTTCTGCAGCCTTTCATTTGAGGAGGAACAAGGCAGGGGGGAGCTGAGGAAGGAAGGTCTTTTGGGGGAAACCTAATAGTTAAAATACCAACAGGCTTCCAAATTCTTTCAGGTACCAGCAGCAAATGATGTATTGATTTTGTTGTTAAACTGCACAGCTGTAACCAACACATTAGACATGGAAGATAAAAGCAATGACTAAAAGCACCTTATTTCATCTGTCACACCTGAGGCTCTGCCTTCTTCAGACCTTTAGTGTATTAGCACAGAAAATCAATTAGGTAAAGAGCTAAACAAATGAAGGGAAAATAAAAAGGGCCTCATTCACAAAGAGTCAAGACTGTCAGTAAGCCCTGGAGATTTCAGCGAAGTTGAGATATTTTCAAACAAACCACAGAAACTTCTCTGAACTTTTAAAAAGGTAATTAAGTACTGCTTGGATACACCAGTAAGTATCTGGTATTGGTCCAGAGATGACAAATTCACAAACATAAGATTTCTTTTCACAAAAAAAAGAAAATTTGGAAATTTACGTCCTGCTCTTTGTTACTTTAAATATCCGATTATGGTACTCATGATCCTTTTCTGTGCTAAAAGGTGGATCAATAACATCTGATAAACCAAGTATTTTTCTAAGCTTGATTGTTGTGCTGTTGTAAGCTATTGCATCTCACAGATTATTGACACCCAATACTTCATTAGGATCATAGCATTACTGAAGATAATACACAGCAGCTTGTTCAATATTTTCATGAAACGACATAAACCATCTCTAAGACATAGATGTAGTAAGCCTTTCACATGTCAACATGCATTCTTTACCACAGGCAGAGTGTAACACAAATGTGTCATTCTTTTGTTCAGTGAGCAATAGTCCACAGTGATACACTGAAGAGAGAGGAGTAAGATTTATCAACAAAGAAGATCTCAGAAGATTGGGATTCACTTGAAAAAACACAAGTAAATACACCCTTTGCTTCCATCTATAACATGAGAGACTTCCCACCCTACAATTGCCCTCCACTGTCCTTTGAGGTTGTGACTCACTGAAGCTGATCTTCAAGTACAGGATTTATTCAGTGCAAGTGATGGTAAGACTGATTTTCTATTTCAAGTGAAGGAGAACAAGTCTTGTATAAATGTATTTTTTTAATATTTAAGTAAACAAAGGATCGAAGTAAGCAACCCCCAACACTAGGATTTAACAGAGGTCCTGTTATTCTGATCGACTCCAAAAATATTTTCCCTATATGTAGCTGCACATCTCAAGGTAACCTCTTTATAGATGTGCATATCTTTTCATCTGTGACAGCTGAAACAAGCATAACTTTGTGTGCGAGGGAATGGGGGGGAGGGGGGGGGGGCGAGGAAAGGGAAGGGAGGGGGTTTGGGGGGAAATGTCGTTCTTTTCGCAGAGATTCCTTAAGAAAAATCTGAACACCGAAACCCAAACCTTCACACACTTCATCAGTGCCACCTAGCGGAAAGCGTCCCCTGCACCCACCCCCGCTACCAGAACTCCTTTTACCTAACCCTGCTAACTCCGGGAAGAGTTCAGCTTCTGCCCCGGATAGCAATCTCGTTAGGCGGCTTTGACTACTCACTGTTATTACATTTCTCCAAACAGCTACCAGCTACTCTAGAGCAAAAGCCTGTTAGCTCAGACTATTCGATCTGGAGCCTGAAGAACGCTCTGCCTTGAAAAAGAATAAATTAATCTCCATGCCTCTTTAATAATTTCAAAAGAACAAGAGATATTTTTCACATTTCACAAGCCTGAAAAATGTAAACTGACAAGCACTGCAATTAAAAAACTGCAGAAAGATGTGGATTTATTGCCAGGAAATTACAATTCTTTTTTTTTTTCTTTTTTCTTTTTTTCTTGTCCCCCAACCCCAACCCCCTCCTCCCCCCAACTTCCCCCATTACTTCATTCACTTTTCATTCACTTTCAGAGAAAGAAGGAAAAAATAACTTATTCTGATTAAAGAACCAGACAAGATGTCACTAATTTTGAAAATAAATGCTACCTTGGATAATAAAATCATATTTTTTTAATTCAAATTCTCCCTTCTTTTTCTTTTTTATTTTTTCTTTCCCTTGCCTTGCCTTGCCTTGCCTTGCCTTGCCTTGCCTTGCCTTGCCTTCCCTTCCCTTCCCTTCCCTTCCCTTCCCTTCCCTTCCCCTCCCTTCCCTTCCCTTCCAGTGTAGCCAGAGTGCCATTAAGGCTGTTAGCAGAATCATCCTGGGCTGGGAACAAGTTCCCTTTTAGATTCAGGATCAGTGAATTCTCAGTGGGTTTTTCAAAGTACTGTCTTTATTCCAGATCTTGTCTATGTCACTGCTGTAAAACTGCCCAACGTTGGCACCAGCAAAATTTACTAGAGCTTCATTCTTTTCAGGTATGCCCCATTTTCCGGTATCTTTGTGCCAGAAAATAATGAATCTTGGGACACTTTAAGTTTATTCCACATCTGAAATGCTCCAAAATGAAAAAGCAATTCAATCTGAGATCTCACTGCTGCTCCAAGGAAGTCTGCAAAATTATTGGGACATCATCTGAAGATCAGGTGTAAGGATGTAGTTTTACTTTCACTGTGGTGAGCATAGTGCTCTGTCTGATTGTATTAATGAAGGATCATTCTGAAATAAGAAAAAATGTGGACTGATAGCTATATATTTCAGTGTGTTGAAAGTGGAGTCTCATTCCTGTCCTACTTAAATGTGAAATAGAGCTGTATCTCTTATCTGGTTTTTTGTTTTTTGGTTTTTTTTGTTTGTTTGTTTTTTTACATCAGCATTATGTGTAAGTGAGAAAAAGAGAAAGAGTGAAGGGAAAAAAGAAAAAGAAAAAAAGAAAAGAAGAATCTAACAGCCACTTAATTTGGAATTTGCCCACTTTTCCAATTTCCTAGGTTCAAGCTGTGCTCAGGTTTACAATACAGAGGTGTTTCCGTAGTCCTAAGATAACTTTAAAAGTAGAGAGTATGATAATTAAAACAGTATTGAGTAGGTCTTACAGAAAAATGGAGACATAAGCGACTAATATCTCTAAAAATGTCAGTCAGATATTTTATAATACTTATAAGACTGAGCCCTTAGCTGAGGTCATGTTTCATACCAGATCTGATGTTTCAAAACTTAACATGAGCCAGCAGTGTGCTCTTGCAGCTCAGAAAGCAATTGTTATCCCAGTCTCCATCAGAAGTAAAGTGGACAGCAGGGACAGGGAGGTGATTGTCCCTCTCTACTCTGCTCTTGTGAGGCCCCATCTTGGAGTACTGTGTCTGGGTCTGGAGCCCCCAGTACAAAAAAGACAGGGAGCTGTTGGAGACGGTCCAGAGAGAGCCACGAAGATGATCAGGGGACTGGAGCACCTCCCTTTTAAGACAGGCTGGGGAGCTGGGCTTGTTCAGACTGGAGAAAAGAAGGCTGCGGGGTGACCTCATTGCAGCCTTTCAATACCTAAATAAAGTCTATAAACAGGAGAGGAATCA